>NC_062545.1:16055382-16377837 GCF_016906955.1 Phacochoerus africanus
ATGTGGCCCAGTCAGTGGACTTAGGTCTGTTCTGTATCACTGCTTATCTTGAAGGGAAGGGATGTAAGGGCACGGTTTGCAAGGCTTCAGTCAGGTTTCCTAGTGTTATTAGGCTCATCATCCTTGGTGTGGCTGAACAGTTTCCAGCATGGGGGGTGGGGGGTGGTACACCTAAGCCACCATAGCCCTGTGTTAGCCACATAAATCCATCCCACAGCTGAGGGAGGTTACATTCTTTGACTGAAATGCTGCTTGTTGCTCTGAGCCTGATAAAAGAAAATTGCTATTCTTGGTCATGGTCAGAGCAAGTATGATTGACGGGCCCAGTGAGGGAGTCCCAAGTAGCACTAGCAAGAGCTGCCCAAACAGAACCATAATTTCTTCTTCCTGAATAAATTCCCTAAGGGCCATCCAATTATAACCTCGGTGTGGAGAAATCCGCCAAGGTAACCCAGAAGTATTGGAGATAGGTAACTGACCATAATAAACCCAATAACCTCAATGAATTTTAAAATCTTAATTAAATTTGAAATTAATGTTAGAGTCTGTACAAGATTGTACTCCTGATAGGAAACAAACAAACAAACACAGGATTCATACACAAAAGTCCAAGAAATTAAGAAAGCACTTTACACAAACAATCATCTGGGCCAGGCCTGGCATCTCGAGAGAGCCGTCTACTTTTGACGTCCTGTCTTCTCGTCCTGGCACGGGCGTAGCTACTCCATTGTCTGAGCATTGTTTTAAGAAGGTGTTGAGGTCAACAGTCCTCTCTCTAGGCTGGTCCAGTGCCGTGGCCCAGTATAAGTGGGAAAGAGTCATCCAAGAGTCAGTTCTTTTTGGTTTTGCTGGGCATGAGATAATTATGAGTGTCTGGTAGGTGTCCTTCATTCTAGGTTGTAGGTAGTCTTTTAAATGTTGTCTTTTCCTATGGGCCTGATCTCCTGGTTGCAGGTGATGGGACATCTGATTGCCATTCAAAAATAAGCTTCAGAATCAAGCTTAGAATGTCCTTTTAATAATTCAATTAAACTTTACAATAAGGTAACAGAACTAAAAAGAGTACCATAGAGTATGTATTATTTTGGGTCTGGCTTTTGCCTTTGTAAGGCATCCTGTGTTTGTAGCGGTAGTTTATTCTTTATTGATTGCTTTGTAATGTTCCCTTTGTGAATATATCACACTCTATCCTTTTTGGTGTGTGTTGGGTACATGCGTATGTGTGAACGTGTCAGAATGCTAAAACATACATTAATCCACATGTTCATTCATTCAAGCTCTAGCCTCATACCTTTGTGTCATGACATCTGGCCAGTTAGCACAGTTGACTGTGGTTTCTGCATGAGGATTAGCCTGCCAGGTCTTTAAAGGAAAATTGTTACTTCTTGTTTTAATTCCCAGAACGTTCTGACACCAAATCTGTGGGTTATAGAAACTCTGTGCCAGGAACCATAACCGAGACCAAATACATACTTCCTATTATATCATAAAATCACAGGCTTTATGACCAAATACCACCAATTGGGTGGTTTCAACAAGTCTTCCTGAGGTTTTAACATGTGAATTCAAGAGAACACATTTCTGGACATAAAAGCATGCAGTAAGGTAACTGTACATGAAAGTGAATGTGAACACATAAAATATATCTCATTGAGCCACATAAATACATCCCTAAATCATTTTCCTCTTAACAAAATTAAAAAGGGGGGAGGGGAGGGAATTCCAAATGTGGTGCAGAGGAAATGAATCTGACTAGGAACCATGAGGTTGCAGGTTCAATCCCTGGCCTTCTCAGTGGGTTAAGGATCCAGCATTGCTGTGAGCTGTGGTGTAGTTTGCAGACTAAGCTCAGAGCTGGTGTTGCTGTGGCTCTGGTGTAGGCCGTCAGCTGTAGCTCTGATTTGACCCCCTAGCATGGGAACCTCCATATGCCATGTCTGCGGCCCTAAAAGGACAAAAGACAAAAGACAAAAAAAAAAGCCAACGAACGCTCCAATTCTACCTAACACACAGGGAAGTGTGACGGAAAGAGTCAGAGCAAAAGCAGCAGTCCTGAGTGATTGTGAGCAAATGTCTCACTTTTGAAAAGTCTTCAAAATGACTGGGTCAGTGCATGGTAAGGGCCCCTCAGCAGCCACGGAAAGCGAGGGGTTCGGACGCTTAAGCTTCTTTAGCTTCTTGGTAAACCCACCTCTGAGTAGAGGGGAGTATATTAGACTGGAAGTCACACCCTCGTCAAGGGTCAGTTTTTGACACCATGAGACGGTTGAACGTCATCACCTTCTTATGGTCCAAGGAAGAAACATCAGATGACGGCTCGGCTGTTAGAACACTAGGAAAGTTGTGGAGCTAAGTCATGCTCCCCTCAGAGAACAAAAGATTTATCCATCAAAGGACCGGGGAAATCCTGAATAAGATCTCCCCCCACCATTTCCAGCTCTTCCGTCCCGCCCCCCGCCCCCCAGGAGTGGATACATGGCTTGTCCCCCCTCCCCAGCCCCTTCTGCCCCAAGAGCCGAGTAACCCCCAGCCCCACTGTGCAGAGTGGGGCTCAAGACACAGAAGCGCATCATCTCCGTGTCGAGAAGGACCCGTGCCCAGGGCTTGGGTGAGAGCCGGGCTCACGTCTCCTAAGCCCTTCCCAGAACACGCGCTGCCCAGGAGCCAGGGGCCAGCCTGCTTCTCACCTGCTGTGGTACCTGATCTCCTATCACATCTCCTGATGACGTGGACAATGATGAAGACAATGACGACGAGGACGAGGACGACAATGACAGGTAGGCCTGAGGGGGGGATGATCCAGGCTGGTAACTGCTGGTTATCTGAGGGCTCCAGCGGTGGTTCTAAAACAAAGAGAAAAGCAAAATTCTTGTCAAACCTGGGAAGACACCGTCCTCAGCACCTACTGTCCCCACACAGCGCATGTCCCCCCACAGGTACTGACTCATTCTGTGCAGACACTGAGTAGAAGGACGAGCAGGGCTTGTGCCCTGTGCTCCCCGAGCTCATATGTCCACGGAGGGGACAGCAGACGTCCGTCTGATTATCACGCTCGTGGACATGGTCACTGTGGGGAGCCGTTTGAGGAGGACAGAACTGGGGGTGCTCAATTGTGTCTGAAGAGGGGCGAGGGCTTCGTTCAGTGACGTGTGAGCTGGTTAAAGGATCAGAGCAAGAGGAAGGAGAGAAGGCGGGGAAGCATAAGGACCATGTTGATTTGGGGACCATGTAGCAGTGCAGGGGGCCGGGATCTCTGCTTAATGGAGAAGGGGGCTCCTGTGCCGAGGGAGGTGGGCTGGAAAGGAGGATGCTGGGAAATCCTGTGCTACGAATTCACTGACTCCAGACAGGAAGACCCCCAAGAAATCAGTCACTCTGTCCATCCATCCATCCATCCGTCCATCATATTTTCTCTCTGCTTTTTAGGGCTGCACCTGTGGCATATGCGGTTCCCAGGCTAGGGGTCCAATCGGAGTTACAGCTGCCGGCCTACACCACAGCCACAGCAACGCCAGAGCTGACCCATGTCTGTGACCTACACCACCGCTCACGGCAACGCCCCATCCTTAACCAGCTGAGCGAGGCCAGGGGTCAAACCTGAAACTTCACGGTTCCTAGTTGGATTCGTTTCCGCTGTGCCACCATGGGAACTGCATCCATCCACCCACCGCATTTTCAGTTATACCCACAAACGTGCTCACACCCACACGAGGGCAGGCACTGGACCTTGGAAGAGACCTACCACCTCCTCACACCTGCTCAGTTACCTGTGGGCTCCTGCTCCGGAACATTCTCCCAGTGTCCTAGGAATTCCCTCAGCCAGTGACCACAGTCTCCCACTGCGAGCTTCCTGAAACGCTCTGCCAGGTCCTGGTCCTTCTGCCACTGCTCCTTGATCCCTGTGGCTCCGGGATTCACGACTGTCCAGTTCATGTCCATGGCGTCAAGGAGGAGGGCCGTCTGCCCATCGAGGCTGAAGTGCCAGGAGGCAGCGGTGCCTCGCTCTGCTTCAAGCTGACAGCACAGCTTGGCCTGCAGCCGGGGAGGACCTGCGACCCCACACACAGAGTCATCCCGACCCCAGGGTCCCTCCTCCCCCAGGGCTCATGTGTCTGCAGTCTAGGGGCCTGTGACCTGCCCTGGCCTGCCCGGCAGGTCCCCGGGGCTCTGAGGTGGGACCCGTGTCCCGTTCTTTCCCACCACACCCCTTCCCCACATGGGCTCTCTGCTCCCCTCCCTTGCTCACTGTCCCCACCTCCCCACCCTCTTCCCATACTCACCCGTGGTCTCCTCTGTCCCCAGCTGGATGACAGGCAGGACCATCCTGAGCTCTCGGCCCACTTCTCCCAGGGTTCCAGTCAAGTCGCTCCATGCTTTGGTGCCATTTACCTCCTCCCCCAGGGGGCCCGAAGCTGTGACCTGGTTGCTGTCACTGTCATACTGGAGGAGAGGCTTTGTGTCCACTGAGCCCTGGACTTCACACCAGGGCTGTCCGGGTCTGGACTGAGATGTGACAGCGAAGTCGAGGCAGAGCGAGTGAGCATCTGTGAGACAAAAGCACAGGTGTGTCCCCGGAGACCCCCCTGAAGGGCCTGGCTGCAGAGACAGGGTCTCCATGTGGGGTCTCCCTGTGGCTGCTGTGGCCTCTGTCCTGCCCCCCCTTTAACTGTCTCAGGTTTAGGGAGATGCTGGGAGGCCACCATGATCCCTCAGGTCCCAATACTGTTACAAGGAGGATTTATCTGCCTTCTTTTTGGTATTGGGTGCCAGTTTCTAAGCTGGCAAAAATACAGGACATTGTCTGTCCTCCAGGGACTTAAAATCTATGTGAATAAACCAGACTTTCAACAGGAAGGAAGCCACCATAGGAACCATGATACATTCCTAATGGGGTCCACGTACTCAGGAAAGGCTTCCTGGAGTAGAAGGTGGCACTTGTCAGGACAGGGAGAGCTGTCACACCAGCACAGGACCAGGGGCTGTTCTTTAGGCTGGGTCCCCACACACTGGCTAACATCCTGGACATCCAGTCCAGCTAAACGTTACTGTCCTCCTAAGAACAGGTGGACAGGCAACTACCTGCCAGGAGCCCTTCCCCCGCCCCCCAGCCAGGTCTCCAGATCCCAGGACACTCACAGCACAGAGTCTTCCCGGGTTCTAGCAGCAGTAGCAGTGTCAGTGAAAGTAGCCTTGTGGTGTGAGCCAGTGACATTCCCCCCAGCAGTCTTAGGAGACTAGCCAGAAAAAAGAGCCTGGGCTGTGTCTACACTTCCACCTCGGAGCACCTTCCAAAGTCTTTTAGTCCAAGCCTGAGGAAGCCCTATTGTTGTACGACAATGTAAAAAACAATTAGACCAGGGAAGTTTTGCAAGTTTTCAAAATGTAATTCCTCATTTACCAGAAAAAAAAAAAAAAATGACCTTAAAAACCAAATTCACTTAAATAACTTCCCCCACTCCTCCCCCAACCCCCTTTGCAGTGTGAGCTACACGGTGGAGGTTCTGTGAGCTCCTCTCCCTGATTCTCCCAACTTCCTCTTCTAAACCTTCCTGGTGCCCCATCCTTTCCTGCTCCTCCAGCTGCTTCCTTGGCCTCCAGATGCCACGGCTCCCATCTCCCGGTCCATCGGCCCAGATTTTCTCCCACCTCCAGTTATAGTCCCACCCTTAACCTCTCAAACACTGAACGTGATCAATTTTAGAAGAAAACATCGGAGTTCCCGTCGTGGCACAGTGGTTAACAAATTCGACTAGGAACCATGAGGTTGCGGGTTCGATCCCTGCCCTTGCTCAGTCGGTTAACGATCCGGTGTTGCCGTGAGCTATGGTGTAGGTTGCAGATGCGGCTCGGATCCCGCGTTGCTATGGCTCTGGCGTATGCTGGCTGCCACAGCTCCGATTAGACCCCTAGCCTGGGAACCTCCATATGCCGCAGGAGCGGCCCAAGAAATAGCAAAAAGACCAAAAAAAAAAAAAAATTTATGGCTTGATCTCTAAAGTTCACATAGGATTGTGCCCATGACAGGAAAACATGATCACGTGTACAAACAAAATAAACCAGTGTGTTCCCCTTGTGGCTCAGGGGTAACAAACCAGACTAGCATCCATGAGGACACAGGTTCAATTCCTGACCGGCTCAGTGGGTTAAGGATCCAGCATTACCATGAGCTGTGGTGTAGGTCACAGATGCAGCTCAAATCTAGTGTTGCTGTGACTGTGGTATAGGCCAGCGCTGTAGCTCTGATTGGACCCCTAACCTGGGAACTTCCATATGCCACAGGAGTGGCCCTGAAGACAAAAATAGCATAAAATAAATAAAATAAAATAAGACAAAACAAAACCAAATAAACCTAGCAGAAAACAAATAACCATATGGGTCAGGTCTGGCATTCTTGGGACAGCTGTTTACTGTTTATGTTGTCTTATTTTTGTCCTGGCATGGGAGTGCCTTTTTTCTTATTAGAACCTCCTTTTTTTTTTCATTTTTTTTATTACTCAAATGAATTTATCACATCTGTATTAGAGCCTTCTTTTAAGATGACTTTGAAATCAGTAGTTCTCTCTATGGACTGGTCCAATGCGGAGTCCCTTCTCCAGAGAGAAATATAAATTTAAGTAATTTTCTTCAGTCTCCTTGTACATGAGGCACTTAAGAATACCTGATAAGGAACCTTTTATCTAGGTTGGCAACAGTCTTTTAGATGATACTTTTCCCAGTATGTAGAATTCTGTGGTTATCATGGGGTATCTGAGCCTCACCCAAAATAGATTACAGCAATCAGCTTCAAAAATGAGCTTAGAATATTTTCTTAATAATTCAAACTTTACAATAATGTAACATAGCAGCAAAAACTACTTGGAAGGTGAGTTTTAGACAGTAAACCCTAACCTCAGTAAACAAAACTAGAATTTAATATAAATTGAAACAATATTTTTCTTCGAGATTACCCCCCTTTTTTAACATTATGATAAAATATTATTCAAAAATATTTATTGTAAATGCTTTTCTCAGTGAGACGGTTAGTGCTTTTTTTTTCCCATACATCCATGGATGACTATTACTTTCTCTAGAATGAGAGTGGGTTCAGGTTCAATTCTATCTTTAATTTTTTTTTAATTTGGAATGTTTTTTAATGAATTTAATTACATTACATTTATAGTTGTACAACAATCATTGCAACCTAATTTTATAGCATTTCCACCCCAAGCCCCCCAACGTTACCCTCGTTTTAACAAAATATAGCCAAATTAAGATTTTAGAAAGTATACCCCAAATGGAAAACACAATTTCTAACCACTTCTTCTTCATTACTGGGGTTTCCAGGTAGCTGGAAAGAACCAAGCAGCTGTCTTGGATTTCCTATGGTCCTGACTGTTTAACTCACAGCTATTGTTTACCTGTCTTAACTTCTGTGATTTAGGAGCACACGGTTGCCATGCTACATGGGCATCAAAAACCCGACAATGAGGGGTTAATTTTTTTTTTAAGTGGGATGCACTTTACCTACATGTGCCATAACCGTTACAGATTTTGTTGTTTTTAGCTTTATTTGACAATGTTTTCCCTGTAATTTAATCTACCAAATAATACTGGTTCAATAATTTTTCAGAGACACCTCCAGGGCTCTCTGAAGTATCCCAAAGTTAGCTGGAGGTCAGAAGAACTTTCACTAGAATTTAACACTGAGGAAATTGGTTAAAAATATAAAGAAAAGTTTATATAGAATCGTGGTTTATTGGTCGAATAGACTCATAGATTATTGCTAAATAATACTTATTCATTCAACCAAAGTAAAAGATTTCAAAAGCAAATACAAATTACTTAAAAGGCAAAGAAATTAACACAACCTGTTACCAAAAGCAGCATTTCAAAAACACCCCCCCTTAACAGAGACCAAATCCAACTTTTTCACTAGCTTATTTTTTCCATCCAAAATAACAAGATATAAGACCAACTTACTTTCTTTTCCATTAATAAAATGCAATACCAGGAGTTCCCATCATGGCACAAGAGAAACGAATCCAACTAGGAACCATGAGGTTGCGGGTTCAGTCCCTGCCCTTGCTCAGTGGGTTAACAATCCGGCGTTGCACGTGAGCTGTGGTGTAGGTTGCAGATGCGGCTCGGATCCCGCGTTGCTGTGGCTCTGGCGTAGGCCAGTGGCTACAGCTCAGATTAGACCCCTAGCCTGGGAACCTCCATATGCCTCGGAAGCGGCCCAAAGAAATAGCAAAAAGACAAAAAAAAACAAACAAAAAAAACTGCATCCTCATGGATGCTAGTCAGATTCGTTTCCACTACACCGTGATGAGAACTCCAGGAGAGATCATTCTTAAGTACACATTCCTAAGACAATTATTCCTTAAACGTTCACCCAAAAGCTCTTACTTCATTTACATTTAATTTACTTACGCAAATTTCATCATAACAAATTATTTTTCTTGCTAACATATTTGCAACAGGCCTTATTTAACCTCTAGTATAACCTAGGGACAATAAAGGTATTATATTTAATATTGATGACTCTATAAAGACATATCTATATAAATTAGATCAACAGAGGAGTTCCTGTCTGGCTCAATGGAAACGAATTGGACTAGCATCCATGAGGATGCAGGTTTGATCCCTGGCCTCGCTCAGTGGGTTAAGGATCTAGTGTTGCCATGAGCTATGGTGTAGGTTACAGATGTGGCTTGGATCCTGTGTTGCTGTGGCTGTGGCTAGGCCAGTGGCTTCAGCTCCAATTTGATCCCCAGCTTGGGAAACTCCATATGCCACGGGTGAGGCCCTAAAAAGACAAAATAATAATAATAATAATAATAATTATATCAACGAACTTCAATACCAGGTACTAATTTAATACTGAATATTTCCCAGTTCATGTGAATCTAAAATCAATTCTGGCCAGTTACCTTCTGCATTCTGAGAATTTATATAAGTGCTTAATTTCCTTTAAGCCAGTTAAACAGAGCTCTTTTATAAATTAATTTTGGCAATGCCATACATCCACAACACACATATAGACACATACAAACACATAAAACACAGGGACCTCATAGTTTTCATTCCAAAGTTTCAGCCGTGAATCATGTACAACTGTGTCAAACCCATCAGTTACAAGAGACTGAATTCAAACTGGGATTCTGGAAGATGGAACAAATCAAGGTCACCTGTCTAGATGACTAACCCTTCCTTCCACAGTTTATGAAAAAGACAGGATTTCTATTTGTCCTGAGAAGTCAAACTCCAAATTGTATCCCTTTTCCCAAAATTTGCATTTCAAAAAGATGGTGGAGATGTTTTTCAAGAAGACCAAGTAGAACATTGCATCTCAAAGGCACAAGCAAATGCTTCCTGGGATGACTTTGTTCCCTTAAGGAAAAAAAAAAAAAAATTCCCTCAATACTTACAAGCCCCTTTAAAAAAATTTAATTATCATCAATTTAAAATTTTCTGTCAATTTCTGCTATACAGCAAAGTGACCCAGTCATACATACATATATATATATATATATATACACACATTCTTTTTCTCATATTAACTTCTACCATGTTCTATCACAAGTGATTGGATATAATTCCCTGCGCCTATATACAGCAGCACTTGACTGCTTAGTCATTTCAAGTGTAATAGTTTGCACCTACTAACTCTACACTCCCAGTCCATCCCACTCCCTCCCCCTCCCCCTTGGCAACCACCAGTCTGTTCTCCATGTCTGTGAGTGTTTCTGTTTTGCAGAGTGGTTCATCTGTGCCATATTTTAAATTCCACATCTAAGTGATATCACATGGGATTTGTCTTTCTCTTTCTAACTTCAGTTAGTATGAGATTCTCTAGTTGCATCCAAGTTGCTGCAAATGGCATTATTCTGTTCTATTTATGACTGAGTAGTATTCCATGGTGTATATGTACATCTTCTTAATCCATTCAGCTGTTAATGGACATTTAGGTTGTTTCCATGGGGGTTTTTTTTGTTGTTGTTTTTTCTTGTTTTTTGTCTTTTGTCTTTTTAGAGCCACACCCACGGCACATGGAGGTTCCCAGGCTAGGGATCTAATTGGAGCTGTAGCTGCCAGCCTATGCCACAGCCACAGCAACGCCAGATCCAAGCTGCATTTTCAACCTACACCACAGCTCACGGCAACACCGGATCCTTAACCCACTGAGCAAGGCCAGGGGCAACCTCATGGTTCCTAGTCGGATTCATTTCCGCTGCGCCACAATGGGAACTCCTGCTTCCATCTTGACTACTGTGAATAGTGCTGCAATGAACATAGCGATGCATGTATCTTTTTGAATGGTAGTTTTGCCTGGATATGTGCCAAAGAGTGGGATTGCTGGATTATATCACAGTTTCATACTTAGTTTTCTGAGCAACCTCGATACTGTTTTCCATAGTGGTTGTACCAATTTACATTCCCAACCAGACTGTAGGAGGGTTCCCTTTTCTCCACACCCTCTCTAGCATTTGTTATTTGTAGACTTACTGATGATGGCCACTTTGACTGGCATGAGGTGGAACCTCATTGTAGTTTTAATTCGCATTTCTCTAATAATTACTGATGTTGAGCATTTTTTCATGTGTCTGTTCTCCATTCGTATGTCTCCTTTGGAGAAATGTTGGTTTAGGTCTTCTGCACATTTTTCAATTGGGTTTTGTTGTTGTTGTTGTTGTTGGGTTGTATGAGTTGTTTATATATTTTGGAGATTAAGCCCTTGGTTGGTTACCTCATTTGCAACTATGTCTCCCCTTCCGTAAACTGTCTTTTCTTTCTTTATGGTTTCCTTTGCTATGCAAAAGCTTGTAATGTGCTTACAAGCCTCTTAAATAGAAGAGGTTTGGGGAGTGGGGAAAAGGATTGTTGGGTTATGGTTTATTTTGAGCCACACCCCTGGTCCTGTAGAGACTGGATTTGTAAAATAAGGACAGTTGTGGTTTTTCCCCCTCAAAGAATTGGGTGGCCACCTCAATGAACCAAATGACTGACACACCCATTATCTATGTTGGAATGTCCTACTTTGCCTCATTTAGCTGAGGGAAGAAGGCCTCCCTGAAAATTCCTCTTAGTTTCAAAATACTAGCTATGGCCAGTTTACTCAGAACAGTGGCTTCCCATTTTGGTTACTGCTTTTTAAAGGAATATCCCCGTTCAGGTATTAACCTAATAACCACCGACTGGATATTTTTGGCCAAGCCTGAACTATGTCTTCTATTTCACCTCCAGATTCAATTTGTTCTTTTTTCCTAGGCATGTTTTTGTTCTCTTGAGATCAGGATTCAAAAAAGCATTTTGGTTTTTTTTTTTTTTTTTTTGGTCTTTTGTCCTTTTAGGGCTGCACCTGCAGCATATGGAGGTTCCCAGGCTAGGGGTCCAATCAGAGCTGTTGCTGCCGGCCTATGCCAGAGCCACAGCAATGCCAGATCTGAGCCATGTCTGCGACCTATTTCACAGCTCACGGCAATGCCAGATCCTTAACCCACTGATCGAGGCCAGGAATTGAACCCGCAGCCTCATGGTTCCTAGTCGGATTCATTTCTGCTGAGCCACGATGGGAACTCCAAAAAAGTGTTTTATCAAGCTAGGTTTTTCTAACTATACATATGCAAAAAAAAAAAAAATTGGGGGATTTCAAAAATTTCATCTTAATTTTCTCAGGAGTTCGAAGAGTACTCTTGGCCACACGGCATTTTTGCCTAATATCAGAGGCAGATAGGCTGATAAAATGTCCCAGAAAGTACTGTCCCTCTGCAGAGGTGGGGGTCTCAGGATGATCAGAAGAATCTGGAGGAACGGGGGACTTTGCAGGAGTAGGGAAGCTTGGGCTCCGCCTGAGAGTGGCGGGTTAAGAGGATAGCTTAGAAGGTCAGGAGAGCTTTCTGATTCCCTGGGTTTTTGAGTATAGGAGATAAGTTCAAAGGAGAGAGTTAGTCTCTGGAATTTTTTGGTGAGGTGGTTAGGGTCCTCCAAGAAACTGCCTAAGTGTATGCAGCACTGATTGAGGCTGGACAAAGAAAAAGGGGTTTGGACACTAATAAGGTGAGGTCTGCCTATGACATCCTGAAGGAGACAAAGCATCTCTGGCTGCACATTTGGTAGGAAAGGTAAAGAGCCTTATAGGGCGGGGCAGAGGCTGAAGATGATGAAGGAGTGTCAGGGTTTGGGTCTTCTTCCTCGGGCTCCTGTTCCTTCAGTGGTGCCACCATAGCTGGCTCTATAGAGGGCTTTCATATAGCCTGAATGGGGCCCAGCGGGCAAGGTTCCCTGACAACGAGTACACAGCGCTGGGTCCTCTTAGGGTCATAAAAGCTTGAACATAAGGAACCGCTATCCATTTTCCCTGCTTTTTGCAAAAGATGTCTAACTGTAGGACAGTATTGTCGTTGAGGCTTGCATTTTCTGGCCAGGCCTCACGGTCATCAAGATTATACTGGGGCCAAGTTGTATTACAAAAGGAAATGAGTTTTTTTTCTTTGTATAGAACCTAAAAAAAATTTGTCCCAGTGACTCCGAATGCACCAGAGGGGTGAATCCCTGGGATGGGAGTGTTTTCCATCCTTCCTTCAGGAAGAGGATGGTCCTGTAACAGAGAGGAGCACTCGCCTTAGTTGTCAGGAGGTCCCCTGGAAGCTCCCTGAGACAGAGTGGTTCCAGGCGTCCCATCCACCTAGTCCCCTCAACCCTAGCCACAGTGGGGGTCAGATACTCCCCCATGTGGCAGCCTTGCTGACACCAGCGTCCTGGGCCTTGCCCTATCCTGGCATCCAAGGTACCCGGGATGAGTGAACTTGCTCAAGTTCTCTATAAATTCTATAGGTTAATCCCTGTGTTCTGGGGTATGTTCCCCAAATGGAAATCCTCAGAGTTTGGGGATCTATTTAAGTCCCAGCTTTCTTTATGAAAACAGGCCTGGCCCGTAAGAGAGATGGTTAGTGGAAAAACCTCTCCTTCCCTTTCCCTTTTGTGGGTGGCTTTTCAGAGCCTCGGTGCCACCCTTCCCCCACCCGTTCACACAGGCCCTCAATCCGGCGAGCGGCATGGCTGAGCGCGGCGAACAGGTGCTGCAGCCAAGGCAGAAGCGTCCTGTCCATACTTTGAGGGAGAGAGGTTCCGGCAGCCCTGTAGGCCATTACCGATTGCCCCAGGGATGTGTGTGTGTGTGTGTGTGATGTGTGTGTGTGTGTGTGTGTGTAGAAGCACCAGGATGTCATGCCCAGGGTGGGTGGGTGGGTGTGGGTGTGTGTGGAAGCCCAGGCAAGTATTCCCTGAGCGCAGTCATGTGCTCGAGCCACCCTCGGAAGCTGTAACACAAGGGCAGATAGAGGTTAAGCCCTACGGATCTTGAAAAGAAAGCAAAGCAGAGAGCTATGGAGAGAGCGAGCAAGAGTGAAAGCCATCCGCCTCAAGTTGCAGCTGGACAAGACCTGTGGTTTACCTGGAATCCCAGTCCCCACACCAGTGTAAGTCCCCAGGGGAAGAATTCTGCAGGAAGACCGAGGGCGTGAGACAGGTTCTGGCTCAAGGGTTAGTACGGAACTGCTCATTGGCCGAAAGTTCCTCTGACATCAGAGAAAGGCGGGGCCTAACCACAGCACTTCCTGTCAACGTCTTATAAAACCCTGGTGCTGGACTCCATCGTGGCTAAAAGGTGCACAGGCACACGGATGAGGGCCTTTAGTTGGGCCAAATATGTTCTCTAAACGAAAGGGAGCGTGATGATTGGCCAGGGAAAGGACTACCCCCATGCAAATGATTTAAGCCATCTCCAAAGCAGCGGGCAGGCTGCATCTGGAGCAGCTGCAGGGAAGCGGGATCCGTCGAGGCTGCGAAAAAGCGCCCGGGTCCAGGTCGGTGCACGTGGGGACCGCGCCCGGGGAGGCACGCGGGGTCGCGTGAGCGAGGTCTCTGCGCTGGGCAGGGCTGGGGATGCACGGCTGAGATCACCAGTTTTCTTCCTCCTGCCAACCTGCGCAGGATGTTGGGCGCTGCGGGGACTGGACAGGAGGGCTGGCTTTATTTCCAGGGCCTCTAGCCCCGCCCCTTCTCTGCCATCCAAGTTCTTCCTGAACATTCCTCTCCGTGGACCTGGCAGCTGCCACAGGGTGTCATTCTTGGATAGGGTGCATTGAAACTCCATGTAAATAGATAAATCCCATGGCCCCGGCCGTCTAATTTATTCTCATCACTTTGGTTCCATTAATCTCAGAGCCCTTCTCGGTTGTTGTCTGTGCTCAAGGCCAGGACAAGTCGGAGGGGGCCGGTCACCACCCTCCCCTCTCTGGCCACGTTCCTTCCCTGCTCCTCATCTCTAGTGGTCCCCACATTCATCCTGAACCTCCAGGGTCACGGACGCACAGGTCTTCTCCCAGGGCACACTGCACCCCTCACTTCACACTGAAACCCACCCTGACTCTGTGGTCTGTTGGTTTGATCTGCTCTCAAATCCACTTGTTTATGACTTAAACGGCATTGTTCTGATGCACTTGTTTATGATAAAGACAAAAAAGTTGGTTTTACAGGTAAAGATGTTTTGCTACAAGGATGACGTGCGTGCGTGGTGTCAGGATGGTGTCTCCACCCTTGTGGTTCATAAGCACTTAGGAGCAGCTGAGGGACCCTGCTGAGGGCTTTTTAATTTTAAAATCTCTGGATCCTCATACTAGTTTATTATGAACCAAGAATATTTTCCCTGTTGCTTCTTAGAATTACAATATTACACTTACTCGATTTAAAGTCTTTTTGTTTGGTTGGTTGGTTTTTTGTTTTTTTTAATTTTAATTTTTTATTACTCAATGAATTTATTACATTTATAGTTGTACAATGATCATCACAATCCAGTTTTATAGGATTTCCAACCCACAACCCCAGCGCATCCCCCCACCCCCCAAACTGTCTCCTTTAGAAACCATAAGTTTTTCAAAGTCTGTGAGTCAGTATCTGTTCTGAAAAGAAGTTCAGTCTGTCCTTTTTTCAGATTCCACATGTCAGTGAAAGCATTTGATGTTGCTGTCTCATTGCATGGCTGACTTCACTTAGTATGATAATTTTTAGGTCCATCCATGTTGCTAAAAATGCCGGTATTTTGTTTATTTTAATGGCTGAGTAATATTCCATCTTCATCCACATCTCCATCCACTCCTCTGTCGATGGACATTTAGGTTGTTTCTCTGTCTTGGCTATTGAAAATAGTGCTGCAGTGAACATCAGACTACCTGTGTCTTTGCGAGTGAAGCTTTTCTCTGGATAAATGCCCAGGAGTGGGATTGCTGGATCAAATGGTAGTTCTGTTTTGAGTTTTCTGAGGAATCTCCATACTGTTTTCCACTCTGTTTAAAGTTTTAAGTGTGATCTATTTTCACAAGATGCTTAGCCTTTATCAGCTTTGTTGGAGGCCTGCTTACACATTAGGAAATGTAAGAGACAACAAGCTTATAAAATAGATGGGACATAAACAATACAGCTAGTAATAATAATAAAAGTCATAGTGCAGCAGGAAGATAAAATCATAAGCAATTTGGAAACAAAAACAAGTCAATAACTTGTAGTCTGATTGAAAAAAACCATCAAGTTCACGGGAGAGCCAGCTGAAGAAATCAGATTCTGAAAGGGTCAGGTAGAGAGAAAAAGATAAACGTTTCACCTTTGTTTGCAGAGGTGTATTTTATCAACTTGGTGTAGGTCATGGCGTAAGAAAAGAGGTTTTTCTGGAAAACAAAGATTAAAATCCAGTGTATTTTCTCCCAAAGAGTGACAAAGTTATAAATGATACTTATGGGTTCATTCAGTCCCTTGTCGTTAATTCCTGTTGATCTGGATGAAGTCATCAGGTTTTCCATGAGAGTTTTGCCATTTGTTACCCAGTTCAGTGGTATTGTCTAAAGGCTATCAGAAGTGGGAGTTCCCGTTGTGGCTCAGTGGTTAATGAATCCGACTAGGAACCATGAGGTTGCGGGTTCGGTCCCTGCCCTTGCTCAGTGGGTTAAGGATCTGGTGTTGCCGTGAGCTGTGGTGTAGGTTGCAGACATGGCTCGGATCCCACGTTGCTGTGGCTCTGGTGTAGGCCTGCATATACAGCTCCAATGAGACCCCTAGCCTGGGAACCTCCATGTGCCGCAGGTGCAGCCCTAGAAAAGGCAAAAAGACAAAAAAAATAGGGGTTCCCGTCGTGGCTCAGTGGTTAACGAATCCGACTAGGAACCATGAGGTTGCGGGTTCGATCCCTGCCCTTGCTCAGTGGGTTAACGATCCGGTGTTGCCGTGAGCTGTGGTGTAGGTTGCAGACGCGGCTTGGATCCCGCGTTGCTGTGGCTCTGGCGTAGGCCGGTGGCTACAGCTCCGATTCAACCCCTAGCCTGGGAACCTCCATATGCCGCGGGAGCAGCCCAAGAAATGGCAAAAAGACAAAAAAAATAAATAAAAAATAAAAATAAGGGCTATCAGAAGCTTATATATCTTTTTTTGAAATCCTTTTTAGAAGTCGTCTTGAAGATCTTCATTTTGTAAAAGCATCAGCGTAAAGTAATTATTGTCTCTGAAGGACAGAACTTAAAATGGCATGGTTAAAGGGAGTGCCTGTTGTGGCTCAGCAGTAATGAACCTGACTAGTATCCATGACGAAGCTGATTCCAACCCTGGTCTCGCTCAGTTTGTTAAGGATCCAGCGTTGCCACAGCTACACTGCAGGTGGCAGATGAGGCAAGAACTGGCGTTGTGTGGCTGTGGCTCTGCAGCTCCTATTCCACCCCTAGCCTGGGAACTTCCATTTGCCATGGGTGTGGCCCTAAAAAGAAAAACAAATGGCCTGTTAAAGATTTGATTTACACTACAATTAGAAAGAAATTGGCATATTTCTGTAACTACAATTTTTTTTTTTTTTTGATCTCTTTAGGGCCACACCCGTGGCATATGGCGGTTCCCAGGTTAGTGGTCCAATCGAAGCTATAGCCACTGGCCTAGTCGCAGCCACAGCCACAAGGGATCCAAGCCGCCTCAGCCACAGCTACCAGGGATCCAAGCCATGTCTGTGACCTATACCACAGCTCACGGCAATGCTGGATCCTTAATCCACTCGGCAAGACCAGGGATCAAGCCTTCAGCCTCATGGATATTAGGCAGGTTCATTTCTGCTGAGCCACGACGGAAACTCCCAACATTTTAAGATATTAACTAGGAATATGACTGATAACATTCTATAAGGGCATATCAAATGTTAGGAGTCCCATATAAATTTTGGAATATTTATATCAATGACATTTTTTTTGGTTTATATTCACTTTATTTAAACTGCATGTATGATTCCATTCTTTTTTTAATTTTTTTTATTACTCAAATGAATTTATCACATCTGTAGTTGTATAATGATCATAACAATCTGATTTCACAGGGTTTCCATCCCACAGCCCAAGCACATCCCCCCACCTCCCAAACTCTCTCCTCCGGAAACCATAAGTTTTTCAATGTCTGTGAGTCAGCATCTGTTCTGAAAAGAAGTTCTGTCTGTCCTTTTTTCAGATTCCACATGTCAGTGAAAGCATTTGATGTTGGTGTCTCATTGTATGGCTGACTTCACTTAGCATGATAGTTTCTAGGTCCATCCATGTTGCAAAATCAATGACATTTATAACCTAAGTTTCATTTCAATCACTTGACAATGCTTCTCAAGTTATTTAACATATAAGCATAATTTAATATTTCTGAGATGTCTCAGGCTTCCTTTGAAGCATCCCAGAGTTAGCTGGAGCTAAAAGAATTTTAGTTAGAAGTTGACATTTGGGATGTTTGTTAAAAATATCAAAATGTTTTAAACCACATCAGGTCATTACAAAAAGATACAGATTTACTCAACTAAAGTGACAAAGATTTTAAAAAGTACAGATCACTTAAAGGCACAGAAATCCACACAGTCTGTTACCAAAAGCAGCATTCCAAGAAAAATGTGTTCTCTTAATGGAGAGAGAAAATTAAACTCCAGTCTTGTACTAGCTTACTTTTTTTTTTTTGTCTTTTTACCTTTTCTAGGGCATATGGAGGTTCCTAAGCTAGGGGTCTAATCAGAGCTGCTGCTGCCAGCCTACGCCACAGCAACACCAGATCCGAGCCACGTCTGTGACCTACACCACAGCTCCCAGCAACTTCGGATCCTTAACCCGCTGAGCAAGGCCAGGGATCGAACCCGAAACCTCATGGTTCCTAGTTGGATTCGTTAACCACTGCACTGCGCTACCACGGGAACTCCCTAGGCCACTTTTAACAACAAAATCCACTTACTTAATTAAATTTAATCTAAATTTAGTCAATCCTGACCACGTACAAAACTCTTTTTTCAGAATTTCTTTTCCACAAAGCTTCCCTCACTTTCAGTATCCATATTTTTTTGTCCCTTAATTCTTCCATCTATAAACAATCAACTCTTAAGGATCAACATGCAATTCCATCTTTTATATGTTTTTTTGTTTACAACACACATCTTACTTTCCTACTGTATTCTGCAAATATTTTTCTTTATTATCTAGTAACCTTAATTGCATAGTATGATTTTAACCTTAAAAAACCTTAATCTCTAGCAAAAGCTGACAAGCAGTAAGTAATTGTAAATGCTTTGTCACACCAGTACTTCCTGATCAGAATATCCCATAGCCTCATGAAACATATTATTTCTTTCTTCAATGTGTTACAAGACATCTGTCTAATAAACTTAAACATCTTTAGTTTCCATCTCGCATGTAGGCAAATTTAAGTCTGTTTAGCAATTAATGTTCTGTTTTCTTACTTTCTTTGGAAATGACCTAGCTATTTAATAAACTTCTACTATTCAACTTAAATTAGCACAACTCTAGAATTTCAAGTTACCAAATATCTGGAGAGATCATTTTTAAGTAGACATTTCTAAAACATAATTATTTGTAAAGAGTTCACCCAAAGGCTCTTATCTCATTTGCATTTAATTTACTTATGAGAATTTTATCACACCAAGTTATTTTTCTTGCTGACAAATTTATAACAGATGTAACAAGACCTTATCTCCTTCTAGTCAACCTAGGTACAATAAAAGTATTACGCTTAATGTTAGTGACTCTAAAGGCAAGTCTGTATCAGATCAATAAATTTAAATTAACCTTAATACCAAGTATCAACTTAGTATTGAATATTTACCAATTCATGTGAACCTGAAAATCATTTTTGGCTGTTTTCTTCATATTTAGAAATACTTAGTTTGCAAACACTTTTTATTTTTTGGCTGCACCCACAGCCTGTGGAAGTTCCTGGGCCAGGGACAAAAATCCAAGCTCAGATTGTGAACTACGCCACAGCTGCAGAAATACTGGCTCCTTAATCCACGGCACCCGGCTGGGGGTCGAATTCATGCTGCTGCAGAGACAGTGCTATATCTTTTTTTGCCTCTTAGGGCCGAACCCATGGCATGTGGAAGTTCCCAGGCTAGAGATCAAGTCAGAGCTGCAACTACTGGCCTGCCACAGCCACAGCAACGTGAGATCCACACCCATTGAGGGAGGCTAGGGATGGAATCCGTGTCCTCATGGATACTTGTCAGATTCATTTCTGCTGCGCCACAGCAGGAACTCCCAACAATGCTGTATCCTTAACCTGCTGCCACAACAGGAACTCCTATAAATCCTTAAGTTAATTAAATAGAGCTCTTTTATAAATTCAATTTTAATAATATCTTCCAGAGATAGACATATCTTATATATAATGCATACACAGACATAAATAGACAAAACTCAAGATCTCATGGCTTCAGTGAAAAAAAAAAAAAAAGCTTGGTTATGTAACAGGGATTACAATATAAATTTACTAATTTACAAATCACAGTTGGGATAAATTAAATTTGCTTTCTTAAATGACTAAGCCTTTCCTATTTGTAGAAAAGACTTTTAAGATTTGTATTTGTCATTGATAAAGATTCCAAGGAGGCTGTGAATTCGATTTTCAACGGAGGGAGGCTTTCCAGCAGTTGGAGTTGACATCGCATTTCTTCCTTTTTTTTCTCCTTTGGTTTTAGCTTCTTCCTGATTGAGCTAATTAGGCTGAGTCATTGTGGCCTGTCTTTACATTTCTGGTGTGTAGAGATTTGTAAGACAAAGGGCTTTGCTTTTAACTCTCCAAAGAACTGGTGTGTCACCTAAACCACATTAAAAGACTGATTTGCCCAACTGTATATTTAGAAAATTTGCTTTTCTGTTATCAGTGAGAAGATTTCTAACAAAACTGAAATGTAAGAGTTCTATGTTCTAGACTTTAGAGTTTAATTTATTATACCTTCAAAAACTTATATAAGTCATTCAACAAAGACTGTCTTTCTGGGTTCACAAGTTAAACTCCAAACAAGGTCACTATTTTTATTAGCCCCTGATTATTAGTTCCCAGTTTTCTTCTTTATTGTGTGGCTCAGGTCACCCTATTGGTTTTCTTGAGTGTGTTTAGCTAGTATTTCCTGGGGGCAGATCTACGCGCCTTGTCTTTCAACACCACACAGGGGAAGGGTTCCTCAGTGACACATGCCTGTTGCACAGTGTGATTAAACAAAAGTTGTGTAAACATCTTTTATAAAGCTCACCTAAATATACCAATTTTTATATACTTTTATCTTAATCTTATCAACTTTTATGCCTTTCACTTTAGTTTTCATTAGGATCCAATCAACAGATTTTAGTTTTACAGGAGTCTTATAAGCTTTTCTTTCTTTTTTTTTAGGACCTCATATGGAGGTTCCCAGGCAAGGAGTGGAATCAGAGCTGTAGCCACTGGCCTACAACACAGCCTCAGCAACATCAGATCCAAGCTGCGTCTGTGACCTACACCACAGCTCACAGCAACACCGGATCCTTAATCCACTCAGCGAAGCCAGAGATAGAACCTGCAACCTCAGGGTTCCTAGTCAGATTCATTTCCACCCACCACGATGGGAACTCTCTCTTTTTTTTTTTTAACAACCAGCCCCTTGTTTACACTTCCTGAGGCAGGAGATAATTGGGCTCCCAGATAAACATTTACATAGCGATACTTCCAGACAGAAGTGACAACAGGCACAAGGCAAGCAATTGATACTTGTCTTCTGTGAACTTGTCAAACAATAGTAATGACAGGATCAGAGGAGGGGCTGAGCCCTGCTGGGGCAAAAGACCAAGAGGTCATGTACTTCCCGTCATGGGGTCAGGGACACCCCAATTACACATGTGAAGAGAGACCCTTCTGGGTCAGAAAGGGAAGGGATGCCAGACCATGATAAGTCTAGATAAGCTTCCCACCGTGCCTTGCATTGGAATCCATCTTGGCCAAAAGATGCACATGCAGATTGGGGAGGGCCCTGGGTCTGATCAGGTGCAAAAGGTAAAGCAATGTAATTGACCAAAGGAAAGCAAAGATCTAGAGGAACTGTTCTATATTAGTGTTTGATGCTACCTCTCTGGCATGCTCCCCATTCAGGGGGATGCCCACATCCCCGCTCCTTTGAGTGTGTATTACTGCTTTGCTTCTGCCTGAGATAAATAGACCAGTTCTCTGTGTATTTTTCCATGTGTTGTATTGTGTTTTTAATAATAAAGTTTGTACCTGTTTCAAAGTCTTTGCCTCCTTGAAACATTCTTGCTTTTAACACGGGGCAAGAATCAGGGCAATTCGGCTTTTATCCTCTAACTCGTCTAGTGGCCTGGATTCCTGGTTTTCACCCAGGCTGCCCAGGTTCTATTCCTGAGCAGGGAATTAAGATCTCACTCCAAGCCATCACTCACTGCTGTCTCGCGGAAATCAGAGGCAAGACCTCACACTGTGCACCTGTCCCTATAGGGAAACCCACTCATTGTAATTAACAACCTACTCAAGGAGGGACTCCACTAACAACTGGCCATTCTGCAATCTGAGCACCGAGGTAGAGACCCCGAGACAGGGAAGAGGGGGCTGAAACAACTCTGGGTGGAAAATCTAGAGGCGTTAAGCTCCCAAGCTGCACGTTGGCCCACCCCATAAGCATCACTTGCAATTCTTATTTTGGCAAACCAACCTCAGAATCAGAAATAAATATTTCAAAACAAAAGAAAAAGGAATGACAGTTTATCAGCCCATAATGAATAACCCAGCCAGGTTATATGCATACAAAACTTATAAGTACTTGTGGACGTAGGAAGAGACGTGCCATAGCCCACCGCCATAGAGCGTTTTTACCATCGAGATGCATCGATGTCAATAACCTCAAGAGCACAGATAACAATAAAGCGGTATGAAACAATCAGGAAGTGATATGTTTTGAGTGTTAATAAACAATTTCGTTTTTAATATAAAAAAACCAGAGTTCCCGTGGTGGTGCAGTGGTTCACGAATCCGACTAGGAAACATGAGGTTGTGGGTTCAATCCCTGGCCTTGCTCCGTGAGTTAAGGATCCGGCGTTGCCGTGAGCTGTGGTGTAGGTTGCAGACTCGGCTCGGATCCCGAGTTGCTGTGGCTCTGGTGTAGGCTGGCAGCTATAGCTCTGATGGGACCCCTAGCCTGGGAACCTCCATATGCCACAGAGAGCGGCCCTAGAAAAGGCAAAAAGACAAAAAAAAATTTATATATATATGTGTATATATATACATATATATATAAACCTTCTAAGTGCTTACGTAATTGGGAATTAAAGGAAATCTCATCCTAAAAATGAGGGGGATCTTGTATTTCGTACCAGATAATTTTAAAAAGCTCGCTTGATAAAACTATCCGTTCAGAGTTCTGATTTTTTCCCCCTTTCAGTGTATCTTAAAAAAAAAATATAGTTGATTTACAACATTGTGCTAATTTCCGCTGTACAGCAAAGTGACCTAGTCATACACATATTCTTTTTCTCATATCATCCCCCATCATGATCTATCTCAAGAGAATGGACACAGTTCTCTATGCTATAAAGTAGGACCTCATTGCTCATCCATTCGAAATGTAATAGTTTGCCTGTAACAACCCCAAATTCCCAGTCCATCCCACTCACTTCCTCACCCCCTTGGCAACCACAAGTCTGTTCTCCATGTCTGTGAGTCTGCTTCTGTTGTGTACATTTGGTGCATTTGTGCCATATTTTAGATCCCACGTGTAAGTAATGTCATATGGTGTTTGTCTTTCTCTTTCTGACTGACTTCACTTAATATGAGAATCTCTAGTGCAAATGGCATTATTTTGTTCTTTTTTATGGCTGAGTAGTATTCCACTGTGCATATGTACCACATCTTCTTGATCCAGTCATCTGTTGATGGACATTTAGGTTGTTTCCAAGTTTTGGCTATTGTGAATAGTGCTGCAATGAAATGGGGTGCATATATTTTTCAGATTGTAGTTTTGTCCAGATATATGTCTAGGAGAGGAATCCTGAATTATGTGGTTCTGATTTTAAACAGAAGACTTCTAGGGTGAACTTGCATTTCTCTTCCTGTGTCTTTGAGATATAAATGTTCTGCTTGATCTTCTTAGGGTGTTCTGTGCATGTGTGCATGTGTGTCTGCGTGTATGTGTGTGTGTGTGTGTGCGTGCTTGCGTGTTTTGAAAACTTGATCTCTGCCACACTACTTTTGAGAGTAAATTCTCTGGATCTTAGGTGACATCCTCTTCACTCTCTTATGGGGAAGGGTCTTGTGTCTTATTGGCTTGAATCACTGTTGATATATATTTCATTAATGGTCAGATGATGGATCTTTTAATTTGGAGAAACTTCTAAACAGTGACTTTTTGGAGCTCCCTCCTTATAAGCAGCTGTTTTATGGGTGCCTATAAAACAAAAATCAAATTAAATGTGGACAAAAGAAATACACATAATGGTTAATCTACGAACTTCTTTTGTTTAAATCAAAGAAAAACAACAAGGGAGTTCCCATTGTGGTGCAGCAGAAACAAATGCTGCTAGTATCCACAAAGACATGGGTTCGCTCCCTGGCCTAGCTCAGTGGGTTAAGGATCCAGCGTAGCCATGAGCTGTGGTGTAGGTCACAGATGTGGCTCAGATCACATAATGGGTTATTTACAGCACCAACTAAGAAGGACTTTTGGCTTCTCCTCCAACAAAACCAATAAATCAATAAAACCTAAATCTAATCAAATCTCTGGATTTAACTGGTTTATAAGAAATAGTGTCAGCAAAACAAGATAAACAGGTACACAGATGCAATCAGCCAAAGGATGGACATTTTTATTTCTGGAATACAATTCCAAGGAGAAAAAAGAGAGGGGGGAACGTGTAAATGAGGGGGGCTGTCCAGGTTTGGACAGACAGGAGGGTGAAGATGCAGCAGAGAGAGGGAGCACCTGAGCGAGAAACGCTAAGGCGAGGGCTGGGTGGGGAGAAAAGGCCCCTCCAGGTCCCCAGGCTCCAGGACACCACAGGACACCTCTGTAGGGCTGGGTGGGCAGAGGGAGGGGCCTGCACCCTGGGTCCCAGCATCCTCATCCCTGAATCCTCAGTCCCCTCTGACTCTCTGCGGTTCAGGAAGACCAGCCAATTCTACAGACTGCCCAGTGCGTGTTCACCTTTGCCACGTGACTCGGAGTGTCTGTGATCCCAGGCACAGCTCCTCTGAAGGGCAGGACTGGCCGCGGGGGAGGGGGGTGGGGGGTCCCCAGACACAGTGTCCTCCACTCCCCCATCCTCACTGGTGCCTCTGCTTAACCATCTGGTGTTCTGATGGTACATCCACGTGGATGCTACTGGGGACACATGCTGATGCCAGGACAGCAGCCCTGACAAATGCTCAGGAGAGGGGCCACCCCTATGGAGTGAAGTGCAGGGGAGGGGAGATGACAAAACACCTGCTCCTGCCTGAGCTCAGCAGTTATCGGCCCAGCTAAAAAAAGAAGCCGCTGGCAGAAAGTAAAGAAAGTTTATGATACAGGTGATTGGCAGTAGGGTGGCCTCTAGCCTAGAAAATGCTTTCTAGACACCTGGAAGAACTTTTTGCTCTGGCAGCTGGTCTTGGATTTCCAGAGGCGGGGCCAGGGGGGATGGTCAGGTTTTTTATAAAGGCTCCCAGCCATCACCAGGGAGGTCTCATGGTCTTTGCTCAGGCTCCTCAGTCACACTTAGCTGCTGAAGCTGCTGCAGGACTGAGGCACTTGGTGAGTGCTGAGTGTCTAAGGGCCGGGCTGGGGGCCTCGTCTGCACGCTCCTGGTTGCTGGGCCTTGGCATCTGGATGGACATGGGGGAGCTAAGAGCCCCCGGGGATGCGGGGTGGGAGGAAAGTGGGGAGACAGTACCGGGGAACAGGAAAGAGCCTGGTGGAGGATTTGCTGCCCCCCATATTCCCTCTGCCCAGCCCCCACACCCCCTTCCTTTGGTGCCCCCCACACACACCTGTTGTGCCAGCAGGAGGTTGTGCCCTGAGCTTTGTAGGGTGGAGGGCAAGGGACTGTGATGGCTCAGAGTCCCCAGCCTCCCTCCCTGGGAGCAGGGAGGAAAACCAGTTCAGCCCCAGAGCAGGGTGAGGCATAAGCAGGTGAATGAATGCAAGTACCCTCAGCTGCACCTGCCACCAGGCAGTTATTTTAGGTGGTGATTCCCGAAGGCCAAGCTTAGGAAAAGGAAAGGGACACAGGGTGTCAGTTTCCATGCTGTCCCTGCCCATTTTTGGGTTCTTGGCAACCCTGATGCAGTGAGGCTTGATTCCAGGCTGTAGGGTCAAGGCCCAGAGAAGGGACGAGTCAGAGGGAGCAGGTCACCCCTGTGGCCCCTGCCGCCGCGGGTCTCACACACGCTCGCCATCCTCCTGGCCCCACATTCCCGCACTTCAGCCCCCACAGTCACGCACACGCCCGCACACTCCGCACCCTCCACGGGTCCCTCTGCACCCACGCTCCACCCTGACTGTCCAGCTCCACACACTCTGCGCCCTTCACACACACACACACACACACACCCCTCTGATGTTGTCACACACCAGTGGTGTTGCCCCCCACACGCCCAGCACACCCTCCCCGGTCTTCCCTCACACTCACCTTCCTCCTCACGAATCAGTGTCACAGTGTCACACACACCCACTCCTCTCTCTGCCCCCGCCTCTCATGCACACTCCCCCACCCGCACTCTGACCCGGTCCCCACTGAGGAAGCCCACCCACCTCAAGGTGCTTCTGCCGAGAGGCTGGCTGCCAGGCCTCTGCCCCGGGGGCCCAGCCAGGCGTGTTAGGGGGCTGCCTAGAACCTACCCGCACCAGCACCTTCTCCTTTTTCAGGCCCCAGCCCCGGGTCTAGAGCGCCTCACCACACTCTCTCCCGGGCATGGAGCCGGGAGCCCACCCTAGGGCATAGGGATGCCCACACCCTTCCAGTTGCTTCCTTCCAAGGATCCCACTCCCAGCCCTGGGCACAGGAGTGAGTCTCTTCCCAGGACGCGGAACTCAGGACCCCACTGGGTAGCTGCCCCACCCAAGCCAGAGGGCTCCCACATCTGGGGTTCTCCCCACTCACCACATGGACTCTGCTAGGTAGGGACGCTGCTCTGAATCAGGTTGGCATTTTCTCTGTCCCCTTCTGTGCTACAGTTCAGGGTCCCGTGTTCCACCCCCCACCTAGGTCTAAATCAGGGAGAGACCCAAGCCTTGTCCACTGGCCCATGACAGGCAGCCCCCTTGGAACTCAGAGCTTGTCCTCCTGAAGTGATGAGTGTGGGAAGAAGGACATTTTTGTCAGCTTGGCTCGGCTTTAGGAGGAGAGGGCTCGGCAGCAGGTGGCGGGGTGAGTGTAGCCAACGGGATCCAGAAAGGAGGGCGACAGCCCACCAGGATTTGCAGGGGGAGTTTAACATGAAGACGTGTTCAACTGTGCGATAGAGTGACTGTCAGACACAAGGACATGCTGGCGGCAGCGGAGGGTGGAGGGAGAGCCCCTAAGGAAGGATGAACTTGGAAGTTCTATCCATCTCTCCCCCTTCTCTCTGCACCTGGTCACTCACCTGTCAGCTCCACTATTTTCTTCCACTGTCCCAAGAATTCCCCAGGTCATTTTTTTAAGTCATCTTTTAAGACCCTAGTGATATTCAGGCATTAACCAGCCAAAATTATTTGTTGTTAAATAGAAATCCCCTTTTAGGTACGTGATTAACGAGGTATCCCTTTGCCATGTGTTGATCAGCGTGCCATTCACTGATACTTCTTGCCACCTCTGCTGCAGGTCAAGTTTCTAGAAGTACTTGGGTCTTTTTCTAGGATCTTTCCTAAAACTGGTCTCCTGCCTTTTCTGCTTGCTCACCAGGTTCCTTTACGGCTGAAAATGCAGCCTAAGTCCCAGCCAGGTGTCTTGGGGCAGTGACGCTCTTCTAGAAAAAACACTTGATGGCTTAAAATAACCAGAATTTATTCCTGTGAAGTTGCACAGGATAGAAGTCTGAAAGCGAGGTGTTGGCAGCACTCTGTCCCTTGCAGGCTCTGTGGGAAAAGCCTTCCTCGCCTCGTCCCAGCTTCTGCTGGATGGCAGCCATTCTTGGGGTCACGTGGCTCCATCGCCTGCCTCTGTTCTCACTTGGGATTGGTTTTGTCTTTGTCTTCCTGTGGCTTCCTCTTCCTTCTGCGTCTGAACTTTTCTTCCTTATAAGGGCACCAGTCAATGCATGAGAGCCCACCCTGATCCAGCATGACGTGTTCTTTAGTTAGCTTACCTCTGAAAACACCCTATTTCCCAATCAGGTCATAGAACATTTGTGCCCTGGAAACACAGGAGTTTTAATAAACATTCATGAGGTTCTTAATGGAAACAAAAGGTACAGTGTATTTATAATTGAACCCACTGCATCACTGAGTTTATTTATTTTAAAGTATAGTCGATGTACAATGTTGTACTGATTTCTGCTGTACAGCAAAGTGACCCAGTTATACATATACGTACATTCTTTTTCTTGTATTATCTTCCATCATAGTCTATCCAAGAAGTTGGTGTAGTTCCCTGGGCTGTACAGGACGACCTCACTGCTTATCCATTCTAAATGTGAGAGCTTGCATCTAATAACCCCAAACTCCCCGTCCATCCCATTCCCTCCCCCTTCCCCCTTGGCAACCACAAGTCTGTTCTCCATGTCTGTGAGTCTGTTTCTGTTTTGTAAATAGGTTCATTTGTGCCATATTTTAGTCTCCACGTATAAGCGATATCGTATGGGATTTGTCTTTCTCTTTCTGACATACTTCACTTCGTATGAGACTCTCTAGCTGCATCCATGATGGTGCAGATGACATTATTTTGCTCTTTTTCATGGCTCAGTAGTCTTGCATTGAGTATATATACCATATCTTCATACATCTGTTGATGGACATTTAGGTTGTTTCGATGTCTTGCCTATTCTGAACAGGGCTGCTGTGAACATGTGGGCTCATGTCTCTTTTTGAATTGTGGTTTTGTCCGAATACATGCCTAGGAGTAGCATTGGTGGATAATATGGTAATTATATTTTTCATTATCTGAGGAAACTCCATACTGTTTTCCATAGTGGTTGTACCCATTTACATTCCCATCAACAGTGTAGGAGGGTTCCCTTTTCTCCACATCCTCTCTAGCATTTGCTATTTGTAGACTTACTAATGATAGTCATTCTGGCCAGTGTGAAGTGGTACCCCATTATAGTTTTGATCTGAATTTCTCTAATAATTAGTGATGGTGAGCACTTTTTCATGTGCCTGCTGGCCATCCGTATGTCTTCTTTGGAGAAATGTCTATCTAGGTCTTCTGCCAATTTTTCAATTGGGTGGTTTGTCTTTTTGTTGTTGAGTTGTAGGAGTTGTTTGTCTATTTTGGAGATTAAGCCCTCTTCAGTTATATCATTTGCAGCTATTTTCTTCTATACTGTAGGTTACTTTTCTTTCTTGCGTTTTTTTTTGTTGTTGATTGTTGTTGTTGTTTTTTTCAAATGGTTTCCTTAGTTGTGCAAAAGCCTTTAAGTTTGATTAGGTCCCTTTGGTTTATTTTTCTTTTAATTTCTATTGCCCTGAGAGACTGACCTAAGAAAACATTTGTATGTCAGACAAGGTTTTTTGCCTATGTTCTTTTCTAGGAGTTTTATGGTGTCACCTCTTATGTTTAAGTTTTTAAGTCATTTTGAGTTTATTTTTAATGCATGGTGTGAGAGTGTGTTCTGGTTTCATCGATTTACACGCAGCTGTCCTGGTTTTCCAGTACCACCTACTGAAGAGGCTGTCTTTTTCCCATTTTATATTCTTGCCTTCTTTGTGGAAGATTAACTGACTCTAGGTGTCTGAGTTTATTTCTGGGTTCTCTACTCTGTTTTATTGGTCTGTATGTCTTTTTCTGTACCAGTACCACACTGTCTTGATTCCTGTAGCTTTGTAATATTATCTGAAGCATGGGAAGAGTTATGCCCCCTGCCTCCCCCCACCCTCAGGATTGCTTTGGTAATTTTAGGCCTTTTATGATTTCCTATAAGTTTTTGTATCACTTGTTCTAGTTCTGTGAAAAATGTCATGTGCAATTTGATGGGATCATATGAAATCTGTAGATTGCTTTGCGTAGTATGACCATTTCTCTTTTTTTTAGGGCCCCACCCACAACATATGGAAGTTTCCAGTCTAGGGGTCAAATTGGAGCTGCAGCTGCTGGCCTGCACCACAGCCAAAGAAAGTCGAATCCGAGCTAAGTCAGCAACCTACATCACAGCTCACAGCAATGCCGGATCCTTAATCCACTGAGCAAGGCCAGGGATTAAACCCATGTCCTCATGCATACTAGTCGGGTTTGTTACAAGTGACTCACAGTGGGAATGTCTGACCATTTTAATAGTATTAATTTTTCCAGTCCAAGACCATGGGATATCTCTCCATTTCTTTGTATCCTGTTTAATTTCTTTTCTTACTATTTTCGAGTTCTCAGTGTCTTTCACCTCTTGGTTGGGTTTATGCCTAGGTATTTATATTT
This sequence comes from Phacochoerus africanus, assembly GCF_016906955.1. Lineage (NCBI taxonomy): Eukaryota > Metazoa > Chordata > Mammalia > Artiodactyla > Suidae > Phacochoerus > Phacochoerus africanus. The sequence goes on from NC_062545.1 coordinate 16,085,268, forward strand.
CTGGTGCAATTTTGAAAAGTATTTGGGTTTTTTTTACATTTCTTTTCTGATATTTCTTTGGTAGTATACACAAATGCAACCTATCTCTGAATGTTAGTCTCGTATCCTGCTACTTTGCTGAAATCATTGCTCAGATCTGGTAGATTCTGTCTGGAGACCTTAAGGTTTTCTATATATAGTATTATGACATTTGCATTTAATGAGAATTTTACCTCTTCTCTCCCAATTTGGATACATGTTCTTTCTTTCTCTTCTCTGATTTCTGTGGCCAGAACTACCAATACTATATCAAATAAAAGTGGAAAGAGTGCACCTTTGTCTTGTTCCAAATTTTCGTGGCATTCAGACTTTTTCCCATGGAGTAGTATATTGGCTGTGAGTTTGTCCTAAACTGCTTTTATTATATTGAGATATGGCCCCTCTACACCCACTCTGGTAAGAGTTTTTACCATGAATGCATGCTGAATTTTGCCAAAAGCTTTTTCTGCATCTATTGAGCTGATCATGTGGTTTTATTACTTTTCTTTGTTCATGTGGTGTATTACACTGATTGATTTTGGTATGCCAATCCATGCTTGCGAACTTGGGATGAATCCCACTTGGTCATGGGGTATGATCTTCTTTATGTGTTGGATTCAGTATGAGAAAATTTTGTTAAGAATTTTTGTGTTTATATTCCTCCCATGGCAACGCAAGATTCTTAACCCACTGAGTGAGGCCAGGGATCAACCTTGCGTCCTCATGAATACTAGTGAGATTTGTTTCTGCTGAACCAAGATGGAACTCCAAACTTATGAATCTCTGTAAAGGCCTTGTACGTTCAGAGGAACACAATTCCGGACCTAAGAGCATAAAAGTGAGTGTGAACACATAAAATATGTCTCGTTAAAACATGTAAGTACATTCCTAACTCATGTGCCTTTGAACGGCATCACAAAAAAAAGACCACCAGGCACTCCAGTTCCACCTCTCATGGAGGGAAGTCCGACGGAAAGAGCGTCAGAGTGAAACTGGCCGTCTTAACTTACTCAATGTACTTGACTGAACTTTTTTTCTCTTTAACTTACATCACCTTTGCAAATTCTTCAAAATGACCACGTTTATACATTCTGAGCCAGGACCTTGTCAGAGCCCATCTACAGTCATGGAAAGGGAGTGGTGCTTTAGCTTCGTGGGAAACCCACCTCTGAGTAGAAAATAATGCAGCAGCCAGCCTGTCCTCAAAGCTGAGTCTCTGCCACCACGGGTTGGTCCAGAGAAGAAACACCAGATGATGGAACAGCTGTTAGAACATTGGGAAAGTGGTTGAGCTAAATCACGCTCTCATCAGAGAATAAAACGTTTTTTCATCAAAGGATTGGCAGAATCCTGGGCACAGTCACACCCACCCCAGCCTTTTGACACCTTAGACCCGGCCTGTCCCCGCCCCCCAGGTAATAGATACATGGTTTGTCCCCCCTCCCCAGCCCCTTCCGCCCCAAGAGCCGAGTAACCCCCAGCCCCACTGTGCAGAGTGGGGCTCAGGACACAGAAGCGCATCATCTCCGTGTCGAGAAGGACCCGTGCCCAGGGCTTGGGTGAGAGCCGGGCTCACGTCTCCTAAGCCCTTCCCAGAACACACGCTGCCCAGGAGCCAGGGGCCAGCCTGCTTCTCACTTGCCGGGGTACCTGATCTCCTATCACATCTCCTGATGACGAGGACAATGATGAGGACAATGACGACGAGGACGAGGACGACAATGACAGGTAGGCCTGAGGGGGGATGATCCCGGCTGGTAACTGCTGGTTATCTGAGGGCTCCAGCGGTGGTTCTAAAACAAAGAGAAAAGCAAAATTCTTGTCAAACCTGGGAAGTCACTGTCCTCAGCACCTACTGTCCCCACACAGCGCATGTCCCCCCACAGGTACTGACTCATTCTGTGCAGACACTGAGTACAAGGATGAGCAGGGCTTGTGCCCTGTGCTCCCCGAGCTCATATGTCCACGGAGGGGACAGCAGACGTCCGTCTGATTATCACGCTCGTGGACATGGTCACTGTGGGGAGCCGTTTGAGGAGGACAGAACTGGGGGTGCTCAATTGTGTCTGAAGAGGGGTGAGGGCTTCGTTCAGTGACATGTGAGCTGGTTAAAGGATCAGAGCAAGAGGAAGGAGAGAAGGCGGGGAAGCATAAGGACACATGTAGATTTGGGGACCATCTGAGAATGCAAGGGACAGGATCACTGCTTAATGGGGAAGGAGGCTCCTGAAGGAAGATGCTGGAAAATCCTATCCTACTCCCATCACTGAGCCTCCAGACAGAAAGTCCACCAAGAAATCAGTCACTCTGTCCATCCATCCACCCATCCATCCATCCATCATATTTTCAACTAAACCCACATAGGTGCTCACACCCACACGAGGGCAGGCACTGGACCTTGGAAGAGACCTACCACCTCCTCACACCTGCTCAGTTACCTGTGGGCTCCTGCTCCGGAACATTCTCCCAGTGTCCTAGGAATTCCCTCAGCCAGTGACCACAGTCTCCCACTGCGAGCTTCCTGAAATCCTCTGCCAGGTCCTGTTTTTTCGGCCACTGCTCCTTGATCCCTGTGGTTCCGGGATTCACGACTGTCCAGTTCACGTCCATGGCGTCAAGGAGGAGGGCCGTCTGCCCATCGAAGCTGAAGTGCCAGGAGGCAGCGGTGCCTCGCTCTGCTTCAAGCTGACAGCACAGCTTGGCCTGCAGCCGGGGAGGACCTGCGACCCCACACACAGAGTCATCCCGACCCCAGGGTCCCTCCTCCCCCAGGGCTCATGTGTCTGCAGTCTAGGGGCCTGTGACCTGCCCTGGCCTGCCCAGCAGGTCCCCGGGGCTCTGAGGTGGGACCCGTGTCCCGTTCTTCCCCACCACACCCCTTCCCCACATGGGCTCTCTGCTCCCCTCCCTTGCTCACTGTCCCCACCTCCCCACCCTCTTCCCATACTCACCCGTGGTCTCCTCTGTCCCCAGCTGGATGACAGGCAGGACCATCCTGAGCTCTCGGCCCACTCTTCCCAGGGTTCCAGTCAAGTCGCTCCATGCTTTGGTGCCATTTACCTCCTCCCCCAGGGGGCCCGAAGCTGTGACCTGGTTGCTGTCACTGTCATACTTGAGGAGAGGCTTTGTGTCCACTGAGCCCTGGACTTCACACCAGGGCTGTCCGTGTCTGGACTGAGATGTGACCGCGAAGTCGAGGCAGAGCGAGTGAGCATCTGTGAGACAAAAGCACAGGTGTGTCCCCGGAGACCCCCCTGAAGGGCCTGGCTGCAGAGGTGGGGTCTCCATGCGGGGTCTCCCTGTGGCTGCTGTGGCCTCTGTCCTGCCTCCCCTTTAACTGTCTCAGGTTTAGGGAGAGGCTGGTAGGCCACTATGACCCCAACACATATACAAAATGTTACCAGGAAGCTTCACCTGACAAATGTTTTTAGTCCGTGTAACAACTGAGGTTCCAAAAATATAACATAATTATCCTCCAGGGACTTAAAATTTGTATGAAGAGACAAAAGTTTCAAAAAGGGAAAAAAGACACCATGCCACATATGCTACCTTCATAATGGGTCTAGGTACTCAGGAAAGGCTTCTGGGGATAGAAGGTGGCACCTGTCAGGACAGGGAGAGCTGTCGCATGAACATAGGACCAGGGACAGTGCTTTAGGCTGGGTCCTTGAATACTGGCTGTAAGTGACATCACTGTCCTCCTAAGAAGAGGTGGACAGGCAACCACCTGCCAGGAACCCCCCCCCCCCACCCGCCTGCCAGGTCTCCAGATCCCAGGACACTCACAGCGCAGAGTCTTCCCGGGTTTTAGCAGCAGCAGCAGTGTCAGCAAGAGTAGACCTGTAGTGTGAGTCAGTGACATTCCCCCCAGCAGTCTTAGGAGACTAGCCAGAAAAAAGGAGCCTGGGCTGTGTCTACACTTCCACCACAGAGTACCTTCCAAAGTCTTTTGTCCAAGCCTGAGGAAGCCCTATTATTGTAAAACAATGTAAAAAAACAATTAGACCAGGGAAGTTTTGCAAGTTTGCAAGTTTTCAAAATGTAATTCCTCATTTAAAAAAAAAAAAAGACCTTAAAAACAAAATTCACTTAACTTTCCTCCGCCTCTCCCCCACCCCCACCCCCCTTTGCAGTGTGAGCTACACTGTGGAGGTTCTGTGACCTCCTCTCCCTGATTTTCGCCCCCCAGCCCGCACTGCTCCGCAACTTCCTCTTCTAAACCTTCCCGCTGACGTCCTCTCCCGCTGCTCCTCCCACTGCTTCCTTGGCCTCCTCCAGGGGCCACGGCTCCCATCTCCTGGTCTGTGTGCCCAGATTTTCTCCCACCTCCAGTCTCCCACTCCTAACCTCTCAAACTTTCTCTCTAATAATTAAGATTCACTCTCAGCAAGCACAGCCCAATGTTAATCCGACTAATTGCAGACACAGCGAACCTGGCCTGCCCTCAAAGGTGAGTGTACAGTAGGTCCAACCAGCCTGTTGGAGCCAAGACTGAACAAAAGCCGAGGTTCTGCTTATTACCAGCTTCAGTTCGCCTGAACTTTGCAAACTCCTCCCGTACGAGAAGATGTCCCCATGAAAAGGTAGAAAGGAGAGACCCCGGCCATGAGGACTAAGCCAAGTCCAGCCAACTGCCCCACCACCCCTCCTCCACACACCTGCTTCTGTAAACTTGTTTCTGCATCTACTACCTTGCCTGACCGCACTCCGGTCCCACCAGCCAAGCACGGACCGGGAAGGGGTAGCCCATAAAAGCCTTGTGAAACCCCTCTTCGGGGCTCAGGCTCCGGAGAGCGATCTCCACTGAGCCCGGCTGTGTAATAAACCTGAGTTCTCCAACTCTCCATGCTCCCACCAGGTAAAAGCTGATACACTGCGGCCACAGAGCTGCTGGAGTTGATACACTACCGCCACAGGGCTGTCGCCAGAGCTGATTCGCACACTCCAAGGCCCCTGGGAGAAGCTCGGCCAAAGCCAAGCTGCAGACATTTCAACCTGCTGCCCCTACCACCTCCTCCCCAGAGGTACCCCCAACCTTCGCACTCTCCCCACCCCCACCTTCTGCCCCTCACCCCCGCCATCCGCCGCTCAGGTGGGCCAAACACCCCAGTCTCGAAGCCGGTGGCCTTGGGACGACGGGATAAGACAGGACCCTCCGGAGGCGACCTGCCTTGAGGTCTAACTCGCCGGATGCCCTCTCCTTCCCTCTTCTCTGGGCTCTGAGGTCTGAGGTCGGTGGGGCGCGGTCCTCTGCCCCAGAGGCCTGGGGCCCGCCTAGAGCCTCCCAGAGGCTATGAGCATCCCCTGGTTGTGTCCGCCCAGTGCTGCCCTCAAGGGTTAGGAGATCATAGGTGTTTGCAACCAACAGAAAAGTTCCGAGAACTCCCTCCTCGGGGTTTCGGTTTCCACCCCTCAGTCGTCTCTCGAAACTCCTCTCGATTTCTGGCGTCACCAGCCACGGCTGCAAAGCGGCCCCTTGGCCAAGGTCTCTGCGCTCGGGGACCTCGCTCAGGGATCCGGTGTCGGGGTCTCTGAGTTCGAAGTGCTCTTGATGCGCGCCGGTTCCTTCCTCCTTCCCACTTGGGCAGGACTTCAGGCGGGGACTGAACCGAGGGGCAGGCGAGCTATTTCTGGAGGATTCCGCTCCAGCCGCTCAATTAGAACTTGTCCCCAGGGCACAACTCCCCTTCTCACTCCCCTTTGGCGGGAGGAGTCGGGCGCACGTCACAGTTGCTACTTGCACTTTCCCAACCCGGGGCAACGGGATCCTTAACCCACTGAGCAAGGCCAGGGATCGAACCTGCAACCTCATGGTTCCTAGTCGGATTCGTTAACCACTGCGCCAGGACGGGAACTCCCTATTGAGGTATTGTTGATTTACAAGGTTGTGATAATTTGATTATCACCAAATACTAAGTAGAATGCTCTGTGCTCTACATGTCTTTTCTATCAAAGGAAATCTTGCTGACTCCATTTTGCTCCGGTTTCGCCTTTCCCCCTTCTCCCAGTAACAATGTGTTTCAAATTAGCCAACCGGGAAGAGTGTGCGCCCTTCTGCAGAAGTAAAGCGCCTTGTCCAGATTTCTCCTTGTCCCCGTGACTCGCTTTCTGACACTGACGACCCGAGCCAGAGTTACTGTAATTTCCAACGTACAGCAGGTCCCCGCTGCACCGTCATTCCATATACCTTCGTGTGCGTGTGCCAATCCCAAATCCCCACTCCATCTCTCCCTCTTTTCACTTTCTTGATGGTGTTCTTTGAAGTGTTAATTTTTTTTTTTTAATTTTGAGAAAGTAAAATTAGTCTATTTTTTGCCTTGTCATTTGTGGTGAGTGGTGTATTTAAGAAGATTTTACCAAACCCAAAGACAAAAATATACTTCAGTGTTTCCTTGTAAGACTTGCATAGTCTCGTGTCTTAGATGTATGACTTTGATCCATTCTGAGTTCATGTCCACGGTGTCAGGAAGGGGCCAACCTCATTCTTTTGCAAGTGATTCTCCAGTTGTCCCAGCACCATCTGTTGAAAACACGGTTCTTTGCCCATGACTTGTCTGGGCACCCCACACACACACAAAAAGTCAATTGGCCATGAATGCTTGGGGGTGCTTCTGGAGGTGAGGGGAGGAAATGCTTCCTCAGCCCTGCTGGGGTTCCCGGCTGGGTCTGGAGATTAAACTGATAAAGACAGATTAATGGGGGAAAATTGTGCAAAAGTATTCAATGTACGTTTGATGTGGCATGAAGACTTCATCAGGAAATGAAAACTCAGTTACACGCGAGTATTTCTGTGCTATGCTTGATGAAGCGTGAACAGTCGTAGAAATATGATGGTCACAGACTATGGGTCAGTGTGGTGAACTGCGGGGAACTGCTTCTTCGAATTCTTTGGATTCTTCTCAGAGTCCCCTGAGACAAGGGTGCTCCCTTCCTCTGGATCTGGGGGGCGGGGGGGCACCTCTCCCAGGAGGGTTTTTTGGATCGCTTTCAGGGGAGGAGGTGGAGAATGTTGCGAGCAACTTTCCTGCTTCTGCTGTTTTCTCAAAATCCTTCATATCAAAATATTCAAGACATTGAGGTGTGGTATTACGGGGTAGCATGTTCTGAACCCCATCACACCCTCAATTTTCTTCTCCTCGGGACCCTCATGTCAGATGGAATTGGAGTGGCTACAGGATCCCGTTAGAAGAATGAATATAGGAATCCAGTTAAGAGGGATGAGTTGGGAATACTCTTTAAATAAAAATATTGTTTTCTTCTTTTGTCTTTGTGGGCTGTACCTGCAGCATATGGTGGTTCCCAGGCTAGGGATCAAATCGGACCTGTAGCCGCCAGCCTACCCCACAGTGACAGCAGCAAGGTATCTGAGCCACATCTGCAACCTACACCACAGCTCACGGCAACACCATATCCTTAACCCACTGAGCAAGGCCGGGATGGAACCCGCAACCTCATGGTTCCTAGTTGGATTCGCTTCCACTGTGCCATGATGGGAACTCCTGGAAGAATTTTTTTTTTTTTTTGGCTTTTTGGCTTTTTGCTATTTATTGGGCCCCTCCCGCGGCATATGGAGGTTCCCAGGCTAGGGGTCGAATTGGAGCTGTAGCTACCAGCCTACGCCAGAGCCACAGCAACGCTGGATCATTAACCCACTGAGCAAGGGCAGGGAGCAAACCCGCAACCTCATGGTTCCTAGTCGGATTCGTTAACCACTGCGCCATGACGGGAACTCCAGAATTTTTTTTTAACTTTCTTTTTCATTTTTTTATTTTTTTTTTTTTCAGGCTGCACCTGCAACATGTGAAAATTCCTGGGCTAGGGGTCAAATTGGAGCTGCAGCTGCTAGCCTACACCACAGCCACAGCAAAGCCAGGTCCAAGCCACATCTGCTATCCACCCCACAGCTCGTGGCAACACCAGACCCCTAAACAACTGATCAGGGCAGGGATTGAACCTGCACACTCATGGACACTGTGTCTGGTTCTTAACCCATAGAACTTCTGGAAGAGTTTGGTGGTTTTGTGAGCTCAAGACATTTTCTCTTTTTCTTTTTTCTTTTTTGGCTGCACCCTTGGTATATGAACATTCCCAGCCCAGGGATTGAATCTGAGCTGCCTCTGCAACCTATACCACAGCTGGACCCTTAACCCACTGTGCCACAGGGGGAACTCTGCCATCAGGTCTTTATTTCAGAACCTGGAGGGAGAATAAGGAAGGGGGAAAGGGCTTACACCAGATGTCCTTTAAGAAGCTTCCTCCCAGTGATTCCTTTGTCAGGCCTTTGATGAGAGCCTTGTTCAACAGCTATACTGATCTGCAGGGGAAATGGCTGGGGTGGGGGCATTGCAATGATGCCAAGTCCAGTGTCCTGCCCCTACACCTGAGTTGTATTATCAAGAAAGCGTGGCCATCAGATAATGGGAGGACAGCCAGCATCTCTGGCAGTGCTTTGCCGCCCTCCAGAGCTGAGATGGAGGGCCCTGCAGAGTGGCAGACACCAGAGGTGAAACATCTCAGAAAAGAAACCTAGGGGATATAATGGGGCCAATCTTACTTCCTTGCATGCGAGGAACTGCAGAGTGATGGGGGCGGGATCTCTGAGTGGCCTGGAGGTGGGGAAGGAAGGCGACTGCTTCCTGACCCTGGGGCAGGTGTGTGGAGTGTGCCATTGTGGGGCGCTGGTTCCTCTGCCCACAGTGGATCCAACCCCACACACCTGTAGCGTCCTTAAGTGCTTTTGAAGCAGCAAAAGGACTTGCTTGGCCTGGGAAAGCCGAGATCAGACTGGGCTTGTGTGTGGGGCCAACTGCCAATATTATCATAACTCAAAAGTCCCTACTCCTACAAAATCTGCTCTCTTTCTGCCTCGGGCATTATTTACTTATTTATTTAGGTTTTTTTAGGGCTTCACCTGCATCCAGTGGAAGTTCTCAGGCTAGGGGTCGAATCAGCACTGCAGCTGCCGGCCTACACTAGAGCCACAGCAACGCGGGGATCCGAGCCGCGTCTGCAACCTACACCACAGCTCATGGCAATGCCGGATCCTTAACCCACTGAGCAAGGCCAGGGATCGAACCCGCAATCTCATGGTTCCTAGTCGGATTCGTTAACCCACTGAGCCACGACGGGAACTCCTCCCTTTGATTTTCAAGGGCTCTGCTCCTGCTCCACTGCTTTTCTTTTCTGGACCCGCTTCTCCCCGCCCCTCACCTTTCCCGACTCCAGTCCTCAATTCAGTCATTCCTGCTTTTCCTAAGAGACTCAAGATTTTCGTTCCGGGGAACTCTGCTGCCTAACGAAAGGGACTGAAACCGGCCGGCATCTGTAATGTCATCAGCGATATCTTCTCTAGTAATTTCTGTGCCAGTGGAGGCCGAGACCTTTTGTGAACCAGAACAACTGTTTCTTAGGAAAAAAAAAAAAAAAAAAAAAACCCTGGAAACTGAGGCAGCAATTTCTACTTGGAAGTTTCATTCGTGTGGAGCGGGGAGGCAGGAGCCGAAGCTGTCAGAGCGCCCCCTGGTGGCGACTTGATGCTTCTTCCCCAAATGACGTCGCTTCTGAGGAGGATTTCCTACCCTCTCCCTTTTGTCCCACTCACTCCAGTGGTACTTCTCAGTATATTTTAAAAAATTTCTGCTTTCTTGGGCCTGTGAGGGTAATTCAGTGTCCTTTTGATTAGTTTGCTGGACTATTTGTGAGATGTGCCAGGTTCAGTCTCTTCATAGGCTGATTGGCTGAGTGTTGAGTCCTGATATCATTTGTCCTGTGTCTCTGAGAATCACCCTTGTTCCAATTTATTTGCAGGAGCGCTTTCTATGTTCTGGATACTGATGCTTTGTGAGTGGGGGGATTCGAGCAACGTTTCCAAGTGGAGATGCTTGTGCCACAAGGATGTGCGCTGCCCACCGAAGGAGGTGAGTGACCTTGGAGGGGGCACAGGGAGGTCCCTGCCAGGGGGGAGGGCCTGGGGCAAAATCAGAAAGGTCCTCATTGCTTAAATTCCAAAACATTTGTTTGCATGCACAGTGTCAGGATACTATCTGAGACTGACAGATGGACCACGTGGTAGTAAAACTTCAAGTGATCTTTAAATTGTCTGTTCCACAAGAAATCTGGCAGACTGCGTGGTTTTATTCACTCTGTAACCTGGAGGCAGAGTGAAGGCCGTTGCATCTCTCCTGGGTTATGGAGCAAAATTCTGCAATGGTATTTTATTGAGATGCAGTTGACATCCACGCCCTTAGTGTCCGGTGTAGAGGATAATGATGTGGTACTTGTATATATCGTGCAAGGAAAACCAGAACCGTCTCATTACCAAGCACCACACATGTAGTTCAGGCTTTTGCCTCTTGCGATGTGCTCTCTTCGCTGTGTTGGAAGATAGAATAGAGCGGTCTCTTGGTATCCCCCCGGGGATTGGCTCCAGGACCCACCTGGGATGCTCGGGGCCCATCGTCAGCCCCCCGCATCCGAGGACCCACAGGAGGATTCGACTCCTTCAGATGCGTGCCATGGCCAATGGCGTGGGACAGTGGTTACCAAAAATCTGCATGAAGGTGGACCCACCCAGGTCAGACCTGTGGGCTGCGCAAGGGTGGCTGCACCGTGTTCTTAACTGCGGTCGCCACGCTCTACCTCATGTCCCCAGGACTTATTTTATTTTATGGCTGGAAGTTTGTACCTTGTACTGTCTTCACCCCTTCCTCCCCCCTGCCTAACCCCCACCTCAGACAACCACCAGCACTCTGTTCTCTCTATCCATGAGGGTCTGAAAAAATTATTTTTAGTTTCCACATACGCAAGATAATGTGATATTTGTCTTTCTCTGTCTGGCTAACTTCACTGGGCCTAATGCCCTCAAGCTCCTTCCGTCTTCTCACAAGTGACCAGATCTTCTCTTTCTTGGAGGGAGAATATTCAGGCACATCCGCACATGGATGTACACATATATCTCACACTTTTCTCCCCTTTCATCCATCAGTGGACACATAGGTTGCTCGTGTCCAGGCTGTGGTCCATGGTTCTGCTTTCACCCAGAGTTGCATTTGTCCATTCCTTGTATCCCCGCTGTCTCCACAGCACCCGCTGCAGAGGCCCCTCCCAAGGGGAAAATCTGGTTTGAGTCAGGTTTCTGACCAGCTGGTTACTCACACCACCGATGCCCTGTCCTCAGGCAGACAGGCTTAATACCGACCTATCTGTCTGTCTGTCTGTCTATCATCTGTCTGTGTGTTTGTCTGTCTCCTAATGATTCTGTGTCTCAGGGAACCTTGACTAACACAGTCTTACTCGCCTGGTCTGGTCTCCTTTCGAGGATGAGACGTTTCAGGCCATGGGGTGGGAATTGGCTGGAAGCTCCCCTGTTCCTGTCCCCACCCCAGCCCGTCTTCCCCTTGCGTCGCTCTCAGTTCTGTTCCCAGTGCTTGTTGGTGTAAAGACGTCTGCCTTGGATGCCAGCTCTGACTGAGCAGGCGAGCATCACAGGGCTGATCCAGGCCCTGGGCCTGATGGCTGTGGTTCTGGGTAGGGCTGTGCCTGGGGCCGTGGTTGCTGGCCTGGAAATGGAATCACACAAATGAAAGTCCTTGTGGAGACTCCAATTCCGAGGCGGTGTCTCCTCGGCTCCTGCTGCCCCAGGGAACCTAAGGGTGCAGATTGCTGCTGCCTGTCAACTTTGGACTCACTGGTGTCTAGGGGCTGGGCCGAGACAGCTCCAAAGCTAATGGGGGAGGCCAGGGTCATAAACACCCAGTCCCTGCTGCTGTGACAGAAGAGGAGGTGGCTGGCGAGGAGGGTGGTAGGGAGTTTGAGAGGGTATTGAAGCATTTCTAGAAAGAGAACAGGTGAGTTGAAAAACAAATGATTCTGGAGTTCCCATCATAGCTCAGGGTTAACGAATCCCACTAGGAGCCACGAGGTTGCAGGTTCCATCCCTGGTTTTGCTCAGTAGGTTAAGGATCCAACGTGGTGTAAGCTGTAGTGTAGGTCACAGATGCAGCTCGGATCTCGAGTTGCTGTGGCTCTGGTGTAGACCGGTAGCTACAGCTCCAATTGGACCCCTAGCCTGGGAACCTCCATATGCCACGGGTTCGGCCCTAGAAAAGACAAAAAAAAAAAAAAAAGGAAAACGAATGATTGTGGAAGAGGGAACAGTACAAGGTAAATCTCTGGGATCAGGACGCTGGCTGATGTTTGGGCAGGAGTGTGTGGTGAATGGTCCCGAGGCCTGTGCTGCGAGCAAGAGACGTCAGGGGGTGAGAGGAGAAAGGGGGTGGAGAACGTGCCCGGGGCCTGGGCCTCCCAGGAACAGCTCCTGGCAGAGGAGTCACTTTCTCTCTCTCTCTCACACACACACACAGATTGGGGGAAGTCTACTCATTTCAAGAGAACTCCCCTTCCAGCCCCACTGGCTGTGACCTGTTATGTCAGCTTTTTATTCCAGGGCCCACCGCCTGCTCAGGCAGCTCTTACCCTCTCCATTTGTGACTTCGGTCACAGGCCTGTCGTTTTCCACTGTGCCTCCAGCATGAAACACTGTCCAGTTTCTGGTCTCTGAGTCAAAAGAAGACGGTTTTGGGGTTCCCATTGTGGTTCAATGGGTTAAGAATGGGACTAGTATTCACGAGGATGTGGGTTCCATCCCTGGCCTCACTCAGTGGGTTAAGCATCCAAGCTGCAGAATAGGTCTCCGATGCAGCTCTGACCTACCGTTGCTACGGCTGTGGAGCAGGCCGGCAGCTGCAGCTCTGATTCAGCCCCTAGCCTGGGATCTACTCTATCCGCGAGGTGCAGTGACAAAAAGAAAAGCAAGCAGAGGCTTTCTGTCCTTGGAAGCCAAAGCGCCAGAATCCGCTAGAGGGTCCCTTGGCTTTGCAGGGACACATCACCCTGCCCACAGGGTGGGAGGACCTGCCCCCGGGGGTGGAGGTCAGCCTGTGGTCTGGACAACCCTTCCCAGTGCCCCCATCACTCCTCAGCTTCTCCTCGAATCTCCTCGTCCTGCTCTGTCTTCTCCGTCCCGCCTTGGCTGCCGAGCCTCTCAGCTGGGACCAGCTTCCAGTTCTTTCATCAGCACACAGCTCCCTACCCCTCCGACGTCTCCTCTAGGTTTGCCCTTTCATACTTACCGCTGCTTGGGACAATTTCCAGTGTAACGGAAGTGGTTTCCTTTGCCTCTCAGGCCTTTCACCTTCACGACTCAGAGGCCCAAGGACTTTGAGCTTCTCACTAAGACAGCGACAGTAAAGAAAGGTCCTTCCCTTGACCTGAGCTTGGACCTCAGCCCATGGTGGTCCTGTTCTGGATTTAGGGTTGACAATGACGTCAGAGCAAAGAGGGTGAGAGTCTGTGAAGGACAAATGCAGGTGCAATAAATGTCCATCAGCCGAGGATTGGCTAAAGAAGACACAGGCCATAGACTCAGTGGACTCTTGCTCAGCCACCTGCAGCAACGTGGATGGACCTAGAAGGGATCCTACTCAGTGAAGTAAGTCAAACAGAGAAAGACGAATCTCATGTGAGATGACTAATATGGAGAGTCTAGGAGCAGTGATGGTATAGACGTTACAAAACAGAAACAGACTCAACGATTTCCAATCCACACTTATGTTTCCAAAGGGGAAACGTGGCAGGTGGCAGTTAGGGGGTTGGTATTGATGAATACACACTGTTGCATGTAACACAGATGGGTAACATGGACCTACTGTATGGCACAGGGAAATTTACTCAATACTGGGTAATACTCTATATGGGAGAAGAATCTGAAAAGGAATGGATATATGTACATGTATAACTGATTCACTTTGCTGTATGCTGAAAGGAACACAACTTTGTATGTTAACCATATTCCAATAAAATGGCTATTTATTACATTTACTCTACTTTATTCTATTTTATTTCTTGTCTATTTTTTTAGGGCTGAATCACCTGCAGTGTACGGAAGTTCCCAGGCTAGGGGTTGAATCTGAGCTGCAGCTGCCAGCCTACGCCAAAGCCAGAGCAACACCAGATCGCAGCAGCATCTACCTACACCACAGCTCACAGTAACGCTGGATCCTTCACCCCGTTTAGCAAGGCCAGGGATCGAACCCGCATCCTCATGGATTCTAGTTGGGTTCATTACCACCGAGCCACAACGGGAAGTCCTGGTTCTTATAGTTGCCTCATTCATGAACTCATTTACCAAGTGTCCAGCCAGCATTTCCATGATGTCAGGCTTATCTGGGGATGAAGAGTGACACCATTTGTCAGGTCTGAGAAAGCTCCTGTTCAGTGGGTGCTTTTCTTTGGTTCTATTGCCACATGTTCCAAGACATCTTAAGTGACAGAGGAAGTACGGAGGACCACAGCACTTGGCTCACCTCTCTCGACCCGAGTGACCCTGGCCCATGACCTCCCCAAAGCAGTACTAACTCCTGATAGAGGGCGTGCTGAGTCCTCAGCATGTGCGAGCTCAGGGTGACCTGGGGGGTCTCCTCATTTAATCTCCACTCATTCCCTGACTTGGCGTTTCCTGTTTACAGATGTGGAAACTGATGCCTGGGAAAATGAAGAAACCAGCGCAGGCCCATCAGCCAGACACCTAGTCCTATTTCTGGAAGTAAGATCTAGAGCCCACATCCATGAAATCGCCTCAGTTGCTGATTCTCCCTCCACCAGGGGTCTGGTGTAACCCAGGGGCTGGGGCACACAAGGGGAGCACACGTGGGGGCATGTGTGAGGTGTGCCTTGGGTGCACTGGCTCCCCTGCCTGGGCCAGGAACCATGTCCATATCAGATGGCAAGCTGAATCCATAAGCGGTGTGTGCGGTCTGACTGCTCCACTGACTGGCTCTTCCCTCATCTCTCTTCCTCTCCTCAGGCCCCCTGAGTCCCTGAGACACAACTGTGTTGAAATTAGGCCAATAACAGCTCTACAGTAGACGCTAAGAGTCCAAGTGAGAGGGAGACTCATGCCTCTGGCACGCTAAATCCAAAGCTAGAACGGCTTAGCCTTTTGAGGAAAGTGTGTCAAAAACCAAGACAGGCCAAAAGTCAGGCCTTTTGTGCCAAAGAGTTAGCAAGTTGTGATTGCAAAGGAAAAATTCTTAAAGAAATATCAAGTGCTACTCCTGTGAACACACAAATGATAACAATGCCAAACAGTCTTACTGCTGAAAGGGACAAAATTTTAGAAGTCTGGGTAGGAGATCAAACCATCCACAAGATTCTCTTAAGCCAAAGACTAATCCAGAGCAAGGCCCTAACTCTCTTGGAGTCTGTGGCAGCTGAGAGAGGGGAGGAAGCTGTAGAAGAAACAGTCGAAGTGAGCAGAGGTTGGCTCATGAGGTTTAAGGAAAGAAGCCATCTTCCTAACATCAAAATGCAAGGTGAAGCAGCAAGGGCAGATGGAAAGGCATCAGCAGGTGATCCAGATCCGGCTGCGGTAACTGGTGCAAGCGGCTCTGCCAGACAGCAGATTTTCAATATAGACAAAGCAGCCTTCTAAGAGCAGAAGATGCCCTCCAGGACATTCATGGTTAGAGAGGAGCAGGCAATGCCTGCCTTCAGAGCTTCAAAGGACAGGCTGAGTCTCTTGTTAGAGGCTAAGAGTGCATTGAAGTGGAAGCCCAGGCTCATTTACCATTTGGAAAATCCTAGGGCCCTCGAGAAGTGTGCTAAATCGACTCTGCCCTTGGACCCTAAATGGAATAACAAAGCCTGGATGACAGCATATCTGTCTATAGCATTGATTACCAAATATTTCAGGTCCACTGTTGAGACTTACTGCTCAGAAAAAAATGATTCAAAATATCACCACTCATTGACTGTGTACTTTGGTCATGTGAGAGCTCTGATGGAGATGTATAAGGTTCTTTTTTTTTTTTGGTCTTTTTTAGGGTGGCATCTGTGGCATATGGAGTTTCCCAGGCTAGGAATCAAGTTGGAGTTGTAGCCACTGGCCCACACCACAGCCACAGCAACGCCGGATCAGAGCTGCATCTGGAACCTTACACCACAGCTCCCGGCAGTGCTGGATGCTTAATCCAGTGAGCGAGGCCAGGGTTAGAAACTGCACCTCATGGATACTAGTCAGATTCACTTCCGCTGAACCATGATGGGAACTCATTTTGTTTTCTTTTGGCTTTTTGTCTTTTTAGGGCTTCACCCGCAGCATATGGAGGTTCTCAGGCTAGGGGTCAAATTGGAGCTGTAGCCTCCAGCCTATATCACAGCCACAGCAACGTGGGCTCCAAGCCACGTCTGCAATCTGCACCATGACTCACGGCAATGCCAGATCCTTAACCTACTGAGTGAGGCCAGGGATAGAACCTGGGTCCTCATGGATGCCAGTTGGGTTCGTTAACCACTGAGCCGCGATGGGAACCCCCCTCACATTGTTTTTAAGCTTGTTAACAAAACATCCCTTCTTCAGCCTATGGCCTTGCAGGTCTTAGTAATTAGGGGGTACATTCTGGAAGGCTATATTTGCTAAAGCCAGGGATCCCTCTGCTGGCTATGGGCAAAGTCAATTGAAAAACTTCTGGAGTCAATTCACAATTATAGATTCCATTGGAAATACTTGTGATCCATGGGAACAGATTAAAATATCAACATTAAGAGGAGTTTGGAAGAAACTGATTCCAACCTACATGAGTGACTTTGAGGGGTTCGAGACTTCAGTGGAGGAAGTAACTGCAGATGAGTTGGAAAGAGCAAGAGAGCTAGAATCAGACACGGAGCCGGAAAGGTGACTGCACTGCCGAGTTCTCATCATAAGACCTTACTGGGTGAGGAGCTGCATGTTGTGGATGAGCAGAGTGGTTTCTTGAGACAGAAAGGACTCCTGGTGAAGATGCTACGGAGCTCGTTGAAATGACCACAAAGGATTTAGACCATGCTGTACACACCTAATTGCAAAAGCAGCAGCAGGGTTTGAGAGGAGTGACTCCAAGTTTGAAAGAAGTTCCACTCTGGGTCAGATGCTATCAAAGAGCACTGAGAAATTGTTCCTGAGAGGAGGAATCAACAGATGAGCAAAGGTCCTTGTTGTCTTACGTTAAGAAATTGCCACAGGCACTCCAGCCTTCCACAAGCCACCACCCTGATCAGCCTGCAGCCACTGACACTCAGACAAGACCCCCCACCAGCAAAATGATTATGGCTCACAGAAGACACAGGCAATAAAGTATACTTTATTAAGAGAGAAACAGCGCGAATTTAGACGACGTGATTTCACACTTAACAAACTACAGGGGAGTGTGACCTGCCTTTTCAGTCAGTGGGAAAGCAAAAAAATTGATGTGACCCCCTTTACTGTTCACCTTGTCACAACCTAGAATCCACCTGTTATCTACAAGCTTTGTGGTCCATGTTTTCCAGCCTGGATCTCAGATTTCTGTGCAGTAGGATGAACACACGAGCCACTGGTGAGATACAGTGAAACTTCTATGTCAAGAAGTGACACATGGTGTTCCCATCATGGCTCAGTAGTAATTGAATCTGACTAGGAACCATGACGTTGTGGGTTCGATCCCTGCCCTTGCTCAGTGGGTTAATGATCCGGCGTTGCCATGAGCTGTGATGTAGGTCGCAGATGCGGCTCGGATCCAGCGTTGCTGTGGCTCTGATGTAGGCTGGCAGCTACAGCTCCGATTAGACCCCTAACCTGGGAACCTCCCATATGCCGCGGGAGTGGCCCAAGAAATGGCAAAAAGACCAAAAAAATAAATAAAATAAAATGCTATCTGGGAACTCTATCTAGTCACTCATGATGGAGCATGATAATGTGAGAAAAAAGAACGTATATATGTGTATGTGACTGAGTCACTTTGTTGTACAGGGGAAAATGGACAGAACACTGTAAACCAACGATAATGGAAAAAAGAAAACCCATTAAAAAAAAAACAAAAAATGTTGTCAATTATCTGACTGTGAACACAGGGTTTCCAGTGCCGAGGTCCAGCCCCAGCAGCCAGGGAGTGCCGAAGGAGAGGATGGGCTACAAACGGCGCAGAAAGAATTGGAGCCAACTCCTCAGCTGCATGCTGCAGATGACCCAATTTATTAAATGAAAAGCATCAGTTTTTATACCCTATCACAATCAGGTTTCGTGTAAGATTTGATATTAACATTTGATTTAAAGCCCTTTTGTTCCCTCCACCCGAGATACAAAAAAGAAGGCTAGTTAAAACATGTTCCTTTCAACTTCAGATTTTTCTTCAAGATTACAAACTTAAAATTTCATACTGTATTTTTCTTAAAAGGTCAACAACAGTAGCTATTCTATTCTATATAAAGAAAACAAAGCTTTAATAAGTAATAAACTATGATACCTAACATTCTTTAACTAAAGTTGTATGTAGTTAACAAAACGCATGAAAGCCTTGGGCTCATGGCATTCTTAAAACCACGATTTATTTGGCGCCAGCAAGCTAAGCGTATAACCTATTGTGCTGATTTACGTAAGTTCCAAACCACCAATTTCAATAGAAAGGAGTATTATACCCAAAAATTAGCAAATGCCCCCATAAAGGATAAAAGTTACAGGTGACACTGCTATTTGATAAAAAATATATCTATTATAGAAAATAGTAATTTATAGGCCAAACAACATTTTCCCAGCCCCAAACTTCTTTTTAAGTAAAGGGACTGAAATCACGTTACCCCTGTATACTCTCACAAAACAGGTGCCATAAATTGTTACTCCAAAACAAAGGCTCTTTCCATTACATTGTTTAAATAACTTCACTCTGTTTTGGTTCAAGTGTTTTATGTACCCAGGGCAAATCTTTAGCAGTAAGAAAGCTGTGAATAGAGATAGAAAAGGAAGGATAAACACAGAAAAATAGATTAACATATTTTTTAGGGGATATCATTTTTATTTTCCTGGAGCCAATGTCTTTCAAGGGATTGCTCTGCAATCCTTCTTCTTTCTTCAGCTTGTCTGTAGCTCTGCTAACCAGACAAGCCTCACGCAGGTGCCAACTGTGGCTTTGCTTTCTTTACTGGAGCAGCCTTATGGCTCCCGACATTCCAGGGTTGTCTTTTGGGACGTGAAGACAGGCTTCTCCCTGGAGAGGGGAGGGCAAGACGGAGGGATCACAGGAGAGGGTGCAGATCTGGGAGAAATTGGAGCAGATGTCCCTGCTTCCGTTCCTGGGTGGATGTCGCATCCAGGGCATCAGGACAATGTCTGGGACACAGCTGGAGTGCGTGTTACTTTAGAGCCGGCCTTCGATTCTGTGTCCACAGAAAGGCAGCAGAATCACCGGTCATATCTCGCACCCCAATGCACAGGAATGCTGAAAAGTCACGACTTCTCCCCTGGATTATAACTCAGAGATCAGAAGTAATTAAGTTTTTTGGAATATAGAAACATTTACTTAAATATAAGTTTAGAGTTATAAGTTACTAACGGAAAGAGTCAAAGATAATTTACATCCTATTTAAACATACTATACTTATTTAAAAAGAATCCCTGAGGTTCTGTGATGGCACATGGTATTTCTCTGGCAGTGGCCGTCATTTGCAAGGACAAGGTCATGACGCAGAGAGGAGTCAGATCTTCCACAAGCCAGAGATGGAAAATGTCCTTTTTGCTGAGATTTCTTGTTCAAGCAGCTGAACATCTCAGGGCAGAGATTTCATTCCTTAGTGCCAAGAGAAAGAGGTAACATAGGTTTTATAAAAAAAAAAAAAAAAAGTGCCAAGTAAACTGGTCACAAAGTGCAAGCAGGGACACAACAAAGTGTATCTGAGTATCACGCGGATCAAACCGCAGGCTCGGGTTCATAGTGTCGGAACTCCTGGGCTCTAGGGTGAACAGCAGGAGCTCAAAGCAGCTGAGGCAAAGGCGAGTCTCTGAGGCCGACCACCCTGTTGGGGCGTCGTGGCAGCACCTTTCACCTTCAGAAAAGAAACAGGTGTTGGTCCAGGTGGCTGAGAACATCCTGTCACTTCCCTGGGGCTCCCCCTCCTTCCCACCTGGAGCCCCACTGGAGCCGAGTGATGGGCCTGTGTGTGTCCCCGACCCCCCACCCCCGCCCGGGTCCAGCAGCTGGTGCTCGGCTCTTCCTTCCTTTGCTGCATCTCACTGTCAGCGCCAGGCTCTGCTACACCCGCTCAGGCTCAGCACTCAAGCCAGGAAGGGGCCACTCGGCTCCCTTTACACGGGTCCTGATGCTCCCCTGGCAAAGGCCTAAGGGAGCCAGTAGCTGCTGTCACGGAGGAGGGGCCTTGCACCCTGACAGCCTTGGGGAGGCCGCAGGCAACGTCCTCCTTTCCCCTGCTCTCCCGGCTCTTAGCCAGCAGCATGCGCAGCTCTCAGCGTGAAGGCCCTGCCCTGCCCCATCTCCTCCTGGTCCAGCTCAGCTGGAAGCATCTGCCCAGCTCAGTCCCAGCCATCTCCCGAGTCACCTCTGCCACTCAGGAACCTAGGCTCTGGAGTCTGCAGGAGGCTGGTGCCATGTGGTATCACAGGCTGAGCCAGAGCTCCCACGACTCCACAGAGCCCTGGCCTCCTCCCGACCCCATCCTGAAGTCTCTCCTGTCCGCCTTCTGCCTCGCCTGCCCGACCCGCGCTGCTTCCTGGGGGAACCAGCACGGAACACCAGCCTTTGGAGTTGGATCAGACCCAGGCCCCTGCTCTCAGCCCCCCGGATGCCTCCCCTCCCCCACACATTCACCACCCAAATGTGAATTCTGCCCGCATCCCGGGTGCCTCTGGTCCCCACGCCACCGGCCACCGGGCTCTGCCTGCCAAGCAGACATCTGTGGCGAGCCAGGCGGACCCGCTAAAGCCCTCGAGCGTCACCAGGCCCTCAGCCTTGTGTGCCCCCTTCCTTTCCCACTTGGCCTGGCAGTAAGAGGTTAGCAGATCTCAGGGCTGAGCTGCTCCAAGTTATCGCTGCCAAGTGGTGTGAGGTCTCCCTCACCCGGCTTCACCTGCAGGACGGGGAGGTTCAGTGCGGGGCAGGGCCAGGCTGGGACCACCCTTCCCCATCCTCC
Source organism: Phacochoerus africanus (assembly GCF_016906955.1). Classification (NCBI taxonomy): domain Eukaryota; kingdom Metazoa; phylum Chordata; class Mammalia; order Artiodactyla; family Suidae; genus Phacochoerus; species Phacochoerus africanus. The sequence goes on from NC_062545.1 coordinate 16,106,277, forward strand.
CCCCAAACCCCCGCCCCGCCTTCCCTCTAAGGTCTGCCCTCCGTACCTGCACCTGTAAAGGACTCAGCCCAGGAGGACAGTTAGCACGAGCCCCGCGAGGACCAGGACCAGGACCAGGAGTGGGAACCAGGCGCTGGGCTTGATGGCTGCACCCTTGGAATGGGCTGTGGGGGGCGCTGTAGTTGGTGATGCTGCAAGGAAAGGAGAGTGAAAGCCCTTATCTGGACCCCCAAACCGGGGACAGGCCTCCTCAGATCCCCTGGCCTAGGCACCCCTACTATGCAGACAGCGTAGCCCCCCACGTGGCAGCCCCAGCCACAGGTCCTGAGGAAGATGAGGGAGGGATGAGCCCTGTCCCCACGGGCTCAGACAGCTAATGCGAGAAGCAGAGGGTCTACTGTGACAGAAGAAGAGCTGACGCGTGACAATGGGGACAGAGAAGTCCCTCGGGAGCTGACATTTGAGGTTTCCAGAAATAGAAGAGTTGGGGTTTTTTTGCTGTTGTCGTTTTTTGTTTTGAAGTTTCTAGAAGGAGAGAAGAGTAAGAAATAAATCTCTGGCATCCGAATGATGCCCTCGTGTTTAGGGTCAGCATGGTGAGTGGTGCGAAGGCCTGGGCAGCAAGGAAGGGATGTCAGGAGGTGGGAGAGGCAAGGAGCGAGGCAGACCACCCCCGGGGCCCCTGCTCCCCCAAGAAGAGCCCACTTCCCAGACACACACACATGCACACACACAGGCACGCGCACACGGGAGTGTAGAGGGCACCGCCTTGAAAAGACCACCACTTCCTCCTCGTCTTCCCACTTACCCGCTGTCTTCAACATTTTCTCCCAGTGCACCAAGAAATGGGTGAGCCAGGATTTGCAGTCACCCAGGGATATCTTCCTGAGGAAGCTGGTCACAGTCCGGTCACTCTCCCACTTCTCTTTCATCCGTCTGCCTCCAGAGTGAACTACGGTCAAGTTCATATTGTCTGAATCGATGTGGAGGCAGAGCTGTCCATTGAAGGCAAATTTCCAGGATCCACTCGTGTGTCCATCATCTTGAGACTGGCACGTCACCTTGACCTGCAGCGTGGGAGGGTCTGCCCCCCACCGTGGGAAGGAGCACGTGTCTGGTCTGGACAGATTTTTCACCCCCTCCCTGCGCCATCTCCCCGGACCCTGTTCTTCCCTCCAGGGCCTGCTCTTTGCCCTGGGCTTCCTGCGAGGACCAGCACCCAATCTGATTTTATTTCTTTAGCCAAATACAACGAGAGCGGCTAAGCCCACACTGCTCCTCCCGCACTTGGATTTCCTGACTCACCACTGGCCGTGTAGTTCTCCGGCATGATGTCAGGCAGTTGCGCCTTGAGGAAGTCCCCGACGTCTTTGAGTGTTTCGATCTGTATCTCCCAGTTCTTTGTGCCTTTCACCTCCTCTCCCAGGGAACTCACGGATTGGATCTGAGCAACACCACAGTCACAGGAAAGAAAATCCTCTGCATCCACCTGGGCTTCAACCACACACCAGGGGTGTCCAGGGCTGGGGTTTGGAATGATGGTGAAGTTATAGCAAAGAGAGTGAGTATCTGTGAAGGCAAAACGCAGGTGAGGGTTGGGGTTTGGAGCCAAGGATGCATAGACCCACTTCCCGCTTCGTGTGACAGCAAAGATGTGCGGGGCTGGGCTGGCAGAACTAGGACTGTTCCCCCCCCCCGCCCCCACCCCCTGCCACACCAGGGACAGGCTTGTGCTGCTCCCCTCCTTGAGGAGAAAGAGGGGTCCCTGCCTAGCAAGAAATCACACAGCCCAGATATGTCCTCTTGTCCACCAGGTCAGTACCCGGCATCAGTCAGCACATAAGCTTTTCCTCCCAGCACCTATTGGGGAAAGGCCTGGAGCCAGAGGATGGGCAGAATCCAGTCCGGGTCCTGGGGGGGATGGAGAGCGTGTAGGGGCTGCTCCTGAGGAAGGGAGGTCCCAGTGGGGGCGGATAAGCAGAGAGCCCGGAGCTGGACAAGGCACTCTTTGCAGTCACAGGTCTCAGGATTCAGCCAGGCCCAGGGAGAATCCACTCCTCGGCTACTAGGCTGGGTCTTGGAAGTGGAAGGAGGCCCGGCCCATACTATCTGAGAAACAGGAAGTCCAGAGTGTCCGAGGCAGCTGGTAGAGGAGGGGATGGAAAGGCCCAGAGACGGGAATGTGCCAGGGTGGACATGCCATAGAAGGGCAGGAGCGTGCGTGGTCAGCCCCGCTCCCTGGGAAAGCCTGAGGACTCCATGGAGCTACGAGGAGAGCACGGATGGGAAGCGAGTCCAACAGCTCAAGTGAGACAGTCTGGGAACTGAAACCTCAGACTGAAAAGCCTTGGCTGCAGTGCTTGCTCCTGGATAAAAACCTCCCCAAAGTATTAGAACTCAACGTAAACACAAGGGACCAAAAAGAGTTGGGTGCACCCTTCGTAAGGAAATGATGCATTAGCATGAAGCTGCCACCCCCACCTTGCTGTCTCATTCACAGCACCCAGAAGCTACAAGGCAGCACAGGGCATGTTTCTGGCTGTTCAGCACCCAGCAGCTGGGGCTCCCCTAGGAGGATTCCCTGGGAGGCGGGTCCCCCAGGACTGAGATCAGAGACTAGGGCAGTGGCCAAACCTACTTCCCCACTGCTTTGCATCTTGTCCATGACTGTTGTTGCACCACCACAGTGGGGGCTGTAAAGGCAACAGATTTCCCTTCTGCCTTTGCGAGAAAAAGCCTGCAAACCCCTGTCCTAATGAATACCTGTTAAAGGCTGGGGGCTCCCCAGGGGGTGCCAATATGAAGGTGGGGGGCCCCGCCTCACCCTCATTCCCTGCCTCACACTTTGGGAAACTGCTTCCAGTCCCTTTTGCTTGAAGCAGTCGTGGGTCAGATTCCCAGGCTGTTGCTGGACTGTGTCCTCAGGCCAGGGATAAGGGGCCAGTTGGTGGGGGGAGGAAATAGGGCCCCTTCATAGGTGGGAGGGTGTGGGAGGTCCTGGGCCTCGAGGGGCCCCAGGGAGATGGGTAATAAAGAGTATTGTAACCACAAGCAGGACCCTATGGGGCGATCTGGGGACAGGCACCACCCAGGCCCCCCTCCCCCCCACCCTATCCCTCTGTCTCCCAACCCCTTAGATGCCCCCTCTAACCTCCTCCCCCTCCCTCCTAAGCCCCTATACCCTCCTTGCCCACCACCCTCTTCCCACCCCCACCCCACCCCCACCACGCCCGCCGACAAGCCAGCCCACTCTACCCCACTCCCCATCCCCCCGCCCCCTCCGCCCACTCTACCCCCCACCCCCACCCTGCCGCCCCTACTCCCCACCCCCTATCCCCCTCGCCCACCCCGTCTGGTTGTCTCAGGCAGTATGGCCACCTGTTCCTATGGCAGCCTATGGAGCTGGCCGCCTGTCCTCCCCGGCCCGGTTGCAGGGGCTCCACTTCCCCAAGGGAGGACTCGGGCCTGGAGGCTTGCGGTGCCCCATTTCCGGTCCCCCCCCAGCCTCCTGGCGTTACTTTTTCACTCAGTTCGCCATTTGGGACCCAGAGGGAAGTCACAGAGGAGCCGCAAAGGCAAAAGAGTTTCGTAGGGGCGCCGGCCCCACCCAAAGAGAAGTTTCGCAAACCCAAGCGGATGCTCCATCTCCCTCTCATTAGGCGCGGCGCCCCGACCCCGCCAGGTTCATCCCCGAACTCACCGCAGGCCGCCGGGCACAACCAGAGAGAAAAAAGCAGACCCAGGAAGCCCAGACCCGCCTTGGAGCCAGCGGTCTGCGCCATCGTCACGGATCCTGCAGGAGCCCCGACTTTGCAGAGCGCGCGCCGGGGTCTGGAACGCAGATTCCCCAGCGCCCGGTGCCTGAAAGGTGATGGCAGGCTGTTTCCACGCCCCCGGAGCCCTGCCCGGTACCACTTCCTGTTCATGCCCACGCTCTGTCCTCCTGCTCCTCGGCCTATCTTTTCTTCTGGTCCTTCGGCTGTCCCGTCTCCAGTTCCCCAGTCCCGATTTCAGTCAATCCTGCTTTGCTTCAAAGACTCCGGCTTTTCTTTGCGGAGAACTCTGCCAGCCTAGCGAAGGGACTGAAGACCTGCCGGGACCTGTAGTGTCATCGACGATGTGTTTTCTAGTAGTTTCTATGCCAGTGGAGCCGAAGAGTTTTTGTGAACCAGAAGAAATGTTTTTTTAAAAAAATCCAGAGGACCGAGGCAATTTTATCTCCAAGTTTCACGGGGAGCCCGGAGGGAATGATGAAACTTTTCCGAAACAAATATGCCACAGCGCCCCCTGGAGGCTTCAGAGCCCCCTGGATGGAGGCTTCAGAGCCCGATGGGGAGTGGGGTAGAGGGGGAGGGTTTGGGGGAGGATTTGTGGGCGGGCGTGGTGGGGGTGGGAAGAGGGTGGTGGGCCAGGAGGGTATAGGGGCTTAGGAGGGAGGGGGAGAAGGTTAGAGGGGGCAATTCTTCCCTCTCCCTTTTGTCCCACTCACTTAGTCTTCAGGTGGCCTCCAACTAGTGCTTTTACAGCCCAGAATTCACACCTAGGCTGTCTGCTGATGAAGAGGGAGGCATCAGTGGTCGAGCCTGGAAATGATTCCTAATTCTTGGTAAGTGAGTCCTTGTCTCAGGTCCTTACCTCCATCCAGAGAGACAGCCAGTGACATTCAAAGTCTCTGGCAAGACTGTGACACAGGGATCCATGGCTCTGCTCTCCCAGGTGGTTCTGGCCTTTGCCCACTTCAGGGGTGGCAGGGCTGAGACCAGAACTGGGAGGCCTGTGCTGAGTCCTTTGCTGGCCAGGGGCCCCATTCCATCTCTTTTCCTTCCTGAGCCTGGGTTTCCTATTGAAAGATGTGGATGGGGATGAGTGCCAAGCTTAAGAAACACCAGGAGTTCCCATCGTGGCTCAGTGGTTAAAGAGCCTGACTCTTATCCATGAAGACTCGGGTTTGATCCCTGGCCTCACTCAGTGGGTTAAGGATCAGATGCAGCTGGGATTCTGAGTTGCTGTGGCTGTGGTGTAGGCCAGCAGCTGAAGCTCCGATTCGACCCCTAGCCTGAGAACCTCCATATGCTGCCGGTCTGGCCCTAAAAAGACAAAAAAACAAAACAATAACAACAAAAAAAAAAACAAAAAAAGAAAGAAAAAAGAAAAAGAAACACCAAGCGATCAGCTAGAATTTTCTCCTGACTACTGTTTGTGAAATTATGCTCTGTTGCTCAGACCCATTGAGATCACCTCCCTGGGGAGTCTGCTCTCACGGGGGCTTTGAAACGAGTCCAGGTTCCAGGAGCAGGCCCTGGGGGGACTGTCCAGGTGTTCGCAGGGGCCCCTCTTCCGAGTCCTGGCCAGGTCTCTAAGGCCATCCTTCCGCCTCTCTCCCGTCCTCCCAGTCACTTGCCTCTTATCCAGCCTCCTCCATGGATTTTTCCAGGTCCCCGGGGTGGTCTCCTCCCTCGGATTCAACCCAGGCTCCTAGCCCCCATGCCCGTGCCTGCAACTCTTCTCCTGACACACAGATCACCTGAACCCACCAAGCTGGTGCCCCCACCCAAGCCTGAGTCCTGTCCTCCTCCCAGCCCCCATGTGTCTCTTGTCCCCAGATCACCACACGGGCCCCTCCTGAAGAGACTCCAGCACATGGGTGATGGGGGCGGGGAGGGGGTGGTCTCTCTCTCTTGTCCTTGGTAATAAGAGCAGAGACAGACCCCGGGTCCTGGGGCAGGCCTCTGGCACTTGCCCACAGCCTGGGGACAGTGGGAGTGAACTGGGAAGAGACGCCACGCCTGTCAGCCAAGGAGGGTGCAGAGTGGAAGGTCTCTGTCTGTCTTTGTCACTTAGGAAGAGGCTCAGTGGATGAGGACAAGTGGGAGTCATGGGCCGTCCCCAGCGCTCACAACAGGCTAAGGGACACTGGGCCTCCCATGTGCCTCATCAACACAAGAAGCTGGTGCAGGCGTGATGTTATGGCTCACCTGAGGGGGGTTGGGGGTGCGCCCATGGAATCCAGCTTGTTTGGCCTCACCTGCGCGTCTAGGGAAGTGGGCCCCAGACTTCCGTGGACCCTCCCCCCAGCTCTGGGTCCCCGAGGTCACTCACCTTCTCACAGATGACTGAGCAGCAGTGCGCATGAGCTGCTCTGTTACCCAGGTGATAAAGGACGAATTCTGTGGGCAGTGACCCCCAGAGTTTGGAGCACACAGGGGCCCAGCAGCTCCCACCCACTGCGACTGGCTTGCTGTGGGCTCCGGTATTCAGACACATGGACCCACAGATGCAGAGAAGTCGCTGAGCCCGAGGAGGGTCAGGGAAACGTAATGGGTGGTGGTGTTAGTGCCCAGGCTTGAAGGGGGACTGGCTCTTGGGACTGGGAAAGGGAAGCTCTGCCAGAGGAATGTGCCAGAACAGAAAGCCAGCCTGCTGGAGGGCCAGCACGGCGGCCACATGGCTCCAGCATCTAGGCCGGTGGAGAAAAGACCAAGTCAGGAGGTTGAGGTGGGTGGGACAGGGCTGACGAGTGACAAATTCCTCTGGCCATCAGGAATTCCAAGCAGAACATGCATGAGGCGCACGCGCGCGCGCACACACACACACACACACACACACACACAGCCTGGCTTAGAAGCTTGATCTGATCTCAGGAGGGCAGCCGAGTTGTGTCCTCTGGTGGTCACCTGCCGGCTCCTGCATCCCAGTGAGTGGCAGCCTCTGGAGCCGTGAGGGTGCAAACCTCCCGGTGCCGCCTGGGCGCCTCTGGACACTGCCAGGGCCTGGACTGGCCGTGCTGAGCAGGTAGAGGAGGTGACGCTGCCAGAGACAGGAGCACAGAAGAGGGAGAAGGCAGTGGGGTGAGTGGCCTTCAGACAAGGAGCAGGATCTGAGGTGAAGATGGGGAGGCCCAGTTTCTCACCGCCACTGCCTTTCTTTAGCTGTCTCGTTTCCCAGAGCAAGTTCACAAAATGACTTTTATCATAAAGTCTCATTTTTATAACTTAAAAACATGTTTTTTGAAGGAAGTAAAAACTTAGACAATAGTTGTGAGCACAGTGCAGAAAACTCTCTTTCAGCGCAAATTCAGGGCAAGCTCTCACCCAGAGGCCCCGTCCCTGACAAGGGACGTGAGTGCGTGTTTCTTACAAACTGGGTCTCTCTCTGGAACTGTCACACGAGCGGGATATTCTCCTGCAAAACCACAGAACAGTCCCCAAAAGCGATTTCACCTTGAGGCATCCCTCCCACCCAACCCCGAGACTCCATCCAGGGTTACCGGTACTGTCCCTGATCGGTGAGATTCTTATGGACTCAGGGGATTTCAGTGGCTTCCTGGTGCTGAAGGTGTGGGTGAGAAGCGTTTTCTTTGCCCCTTTTGGTGATCTCTGTGTATTTATGGACACGTGGGGAGGTGTGTTTAAGTGGCCACTTTTATCATGTGTCGATCCCAAGTACTCATCAATACACTTGAAAGAGACATTTTTTCATCCAGCCCTTTGCTTGTTGGATTTTTGACAGGGCTTCAGATAAGCAAGTCTGATGAAGGACAAATAGAAGAAATCTTTCACCAGCATGGTTAACATATGCTCCTTTTTTCCTGGGAGTTCAGGTGGTTGCGTCCTTTGCTGCAACAAGCCCACAAGGATAAAGCAGCGAGTGTCTCCCTGCCCTCAGTACATGCAAGCCTGGAGCGAACACGAAGGCCGCTGTAGGAGCGTAAACATATCTGCTGCTCTACTAGATAGCGTTCAGCTGTATTTCAAGGTTGATTCAATGAATACTCATGCCACAAATATAAGAGAATTTCTGCTATTTCCTTTGCTCCCCTGTGGCACTTCTCAGTATATTTTAAAAGTTACTACTTTTATGGGTCTGTGAGGGTGTCTCACTGTCTTTCTGATTACCTTTCTCGGCTACTTGCGACTTTGGTCACAGGCCTTTCATTTTCCACTGTGCCTCCAGCATGAACCACTGTCCAGTTTCTGGTCTCTGAGTCAAAAGAAGATGGTTTTGGAGTTCCCATTGTGGTTCAGCAGGTTAAGAACCAGACTAGTAGCCACGAGGATGTGGGTTCCATCCCTGGCCCAGCTCAGTGGGTTAAGCATCCAGCGTTGCCCCTGCATGCTTAACTGCAGTTGTCTGTCTCCTAATGATTCTGTTTCTCAAGAGAACCTTGACTAACACAGTCTTATTCACCTGGTCTGGTCTCATGCAGAATAGGTCACAGATGCAGCTCTGATTCGGTGTTGCTGTGGCTGTGGTGGAGGTTGGCAGCTGCAGCTCTGACTCCACCCCTAGCCTGGGAACCCTCCATTGCACAGATACGGCAACAAACAAACAAATGAACAAAAAAACGAGGCTTTCTGTCCTTGGAAGCCAAAGCGCCAGAATCCGCTAGAGGGTCCCTTGGCTTTGCAGGGACACATCACCCTGCCCACAGGGTGGGAGGACCTGTCCCGGGGGTGGAGGTCAGCCTGTGGTCTGGACAACCCTTCCCAGTGCCCCCATCACTCCTCAGCTTCTCCTCGAATCTCCTCGTCCTGCTCTGTCTTCTCCGTCCCGCCTTGGCTGCCGAGCCTCTCAGCTGGGACCAGCTTCCAGTTCTTTCATCAGCACACAGCTCCCTACCCCTCCGACGTCTCCTCTAGGTTTGCCCTTTCATACTTACCGCTGCTTGGGACAATTTCCAGTGTAACGGAAGTGGTTTCCTTTGCGTCTCAGGCCTTTCACCTTCATGACTCAGAGGCCCAAAGACTTTGAGCTTCTCACTAAGACAGCGACAGTAAAGAAAGGTCTTTTCCTTGACCTGACCTTGGACCTCAGCCCATGGTGGTCCTGTTCTGGATTTAGGGTTGACAATGACGTCAGAGCAAAGAGGGTGAGAGTCTGTGAAGGACAAATGCAGGTGTGGTAAATGTCCATCAGCAGAGGACTGGCTAAAGAAGATGTGGTACATACACAGTAGAATGTTACTCAGCCGAACAAGTCACAAAGTAATGCCATTCGCAGCAACGTGGGTGGACCTAGAAATAATCCTACTCAGTGAAGTAAGTCAAACAGAAAGACGAATCTCATGTGAGATGACTAATATGTAGAATCTAACAGTAATGATAGTATAGAAGTTTCAAAACAGACACAGACTCAATGATTTCCAAACCACATAGGTTTACCAAAGGGGAAACGTGCCAGGTGGCACTTAGGGGGTTGGGATTGGTATATATGCAGTATTGCATATAAAACAGACATGTCACAAGGACCTGCTGCACGGCGCAGGGGAATTTACTCACACCCACAGGATATGGAAGTTCCCAGGCCAGGGGTTGAATCTGAGCTGTAGCTGCCAGCCTATGCCACAGCCACCACAACGCCAGATCCGAGCCACATCTGGACCCACAGCACAACTTGTAGCAACGACACATCCTTTTACCCACCGAGTGAGGGAGGCCAGGCATTGAACCCACATCCTCATGGATACTGGTCAGATTCCTAACCTGCTGAGCCACAAGGGAACTTCCCAATAAAATTTTTTCAAATGCAGGTAAGGGTTGGGGTTAGGAGAAAAAGACCCACAGGCACCGCCTCCCAGTCTCTGTGAGAGCAGGGGCATCTCTGAAAGGCTGGGCTGGCAAAGCAAGGACTGCCGTGCCCGGCCCTCCCCTCCCCATCACCAGTTAAACTAGTGCCCTTCCCTTGTTGGAGGAGGAGGAGGAGGAAGATGCAGGGAGATGGAGAGCGTGTAGGGGCTGCTCCTGAGGAAGGGAGGTCCCAGTGGGGGCGGATGACCAGAGAGCCCAGAGCTAGACAAAGCACAGTTTGCAGTCACGGGTCCCAGGATTCAGCCAGGCCCAGGGAGAATCCACTCCTTGGCCACTAGTCTGGGTCTTGGAAGTGGAGGGAGGCCTGGTCCACGCTGCCTGAAACAGGAAGTCCAGAGCTTCCGAGGCAGCTGGTAGAGGAGGGGATGGAAAGGCCCAGAGACGCGAATGTGCCAGGGCAGATGTGCCATGGAAGGGCAGGAGCATGCACAGTCAGCCCCACTCCCTGGGAAAGCCTGAGGACTCCATGGAGCTACGAGGAGAGCTCGGATGGGAAGCGTGTCCACACAACAGCTCAGGCCTGACTTTGCTGCAGGGCAGGAACGGGGACATGAGAGGGCCTTCCCCAGGGGCTTCCAGCAGTGGCAGGGATGGAGAACGTGGCAGGAGTCAATGCCACGAGAAGGGCTTGATGCCAGGAGCACAGCAGGTGCACTGGTCACAGTGACCAGAGAGGTGGGAAGGCCAGCCAGGGCCCGAGTCCAGAGAGGTGCTCCCAGAGGCCACAGAGGGGCAGCCAGCCCTCCTGATACAGAGACAGACCACAAGGCTGGAGGATCAGGAGGCTGAAAGCAGCCATCCCGACACAATGTCTGAATCCTCTGCCCAGGTTCCAGACTGAGCTGGTTCTCAGAACCCAGAAGCCTTGATGGGAGAGGGGGAGGAAGAGTAGTTCTGTATGTAGTTTTAGTTTTGGTGTGTTCAGAGGGGGAGAGAGCTCAGGGTCTGCCTAGTTTACCATCTTGATCTTACTTTTGATGATAAATAATCCTTGATGTTATTACTGTAACTCGCCACTTAGGGGGAAACCACACTTTTTAGATGTAGCTCCTGGTCTGGTTCTGGGCCCTGGTAGAGATGGAGCCTTTGGCCAAGGAATGTCAGAGGTGCCCACCATGAGCTGGGCTCATCCAGCCCCTCATCAGCAGGTCAGACAGGTCAGCTGTCATAAGACAGACGTGACTTTCTGGTTTGACATAAGCCGAGCCACAGGCAACCAATGAGATGCACCAGGAGGTGGCACAGATCTGGCACCAGAACTGTTGTACCACCACTATCCTTGCTCACGCTTATGGTTCAGGCAGTGTCCCTTTGTGCTCCTTGGACCAAGGAAGCCACCCCACAGCAAAGGAGGGAGCCTTAGCTTGAAGCTGACGCCCCCACGCTTCTGTCCCATTCACAGCACCCAGAAGCTACAAGGCCGCACAGGGCATGTTTCTGGCTGTTCAGCACCCAGCAGCTGGGGCTCCCCTGGGACGATTCCCTGGGAGGCGGGTCCCCCAGGACTGGGATCAGAGACTAGGGCAGTGGCCAAACCTACTTCCCCACTGCTTTGCATCTTGTCCATGGCTGCTGTTGGGTCACCAAGGGGCAGGGGGTCTTGTGCACAGACCCAGACCCCACATGGCTGTAAAGGCAACAGATTTCCCCTCTGCCTTTGGGAGAAAAAACCTGCAAACTCCTGTCCTAATGAATACCTGTTAGAGGCTATGAAGGTGGGGGGGCCCCGCCTCACGCTCATTCCCTGCCTCACACTTTGGGAAGCTGCTTCCAGTCCCTCCTGCTTGAAGTAGTCATGGGTCAGATTCCCAGGCTGTTGCTGGACTATGTCCTCAGGCCAGGGGATAAGGGGCCAGTTGGTGGGAGGAGGGAATAAGGCCCCTTCATAGATGGGAAGGTGTGAGAGGTCCTGGTCTTCCTGGGGCCCAGGGAGATGGGTAATAAACAGTATTGTAACCACAGGCAGGACCCTATGGGACCACCCAGACCCACCCTTCCCCTCCATCCCACCCCCCTCCATTTATCCCTCCCCCATCCCCTAATTACCAATCTCCTGTCCCCCGTGCCTCCCTCTCCAGAGCCTCTCCCCTCTCTCCCACCCAGCCTCTCAGGGTCCCATCCTGGTGGCATGGGGTATACAAGGTGACTTGTCCTTCCTGGCTTGGCTCCTGGGGCTCCCACTTCCCAAGGAGCGGGCTGAGGGTTTGCTGCGCTGCATTTCCTGCCTGGCTCGTCCTCTCTCTGACCTGTCACCTCCTCACTTCCCACCCTCCTCACGTGACTTTTTCACTCAGGTCGCCTCTTTTCCGATCTGGAGAGAAGCCACGGAGGAGAAAGGGAGCCCGGAGAGGTTCAAGTGGAGGGGGCGGCGACCCCACCCGGCGCGAAGCCTCGCTAACCCGGGCTGACACGCCGTCTCACTTCTGGTCCTAAGGCTGCGCCTCCGCCGCCTCCATGGGGCCAAGGCAGTGGTGCCTCGCAGCGCCGGTGGTGCCTCGCCCCTGGGCCAGTGGTGCCGCTGAGCCGCCACTCGTGCTGCATCCACTGCAGGTGCATCCCGGGACTCGGCGCCAGGGGCCGCGCAGAACCAGAGGACCAAGCAGATCCAGGAAGCCAAGAGTTCTCGCCATCATCACCTGCATCCTGGATCCCGGGGAGACCCACCTTTGCAGAGAGCGAGGCCTCCAGCTCTGAAGACTGGGGGTCTGAAGAAGAGATCTTCTGCCCCGACAGTAGCCACAGGGGCGTCATCTCCCGCCGCCGCCGCCGCTGCAGAGTTGCCGCTCCGCAGCAATGTTCCCGAGTCCCGGCAGAGTTGCCCCCGCCCGGGCGTCAGAGGTGCCCCCACCCCCGGATCCTGGATCCTGGGACAGCCCCAACTTGGTAGAGAGGGAGGCGTCCGGGTCTGCAGAGGGATTCTCTGGCAGAGCGTCCCCCAAGGGGCGTCACCGCACGCTGCCGCCGCCGCCGGTGCCCGGGCAGAGTCGCCCCCCCTGTAGCATTGGTGCCCCGTCTCGCATGGCAGAGTTGCCCCTCGCCCGCAGGTCCTGGATCCTGGGGGAGCCCCAACTTTGCAGACTGCGAGGCTTCTGGGTCTGAGAGCCAGGCCCGGCCCACGGCGGCCCTCGTGTTCATCCCCAAGCTCTCTCCTCCTGCTCCTCTGCCTTTCTTTTCTGCCCCCCCCCCCGCCCCCGGCTTTCCGTCTCCAGTCCCGTTTTCAGTCATTCCTGCTTTTCTTTATTTTTTTTTAAACCAATGGTTCATAAAACTAATATTCTTTTTTTTTTTTTGGCGGGGGACGGGGGGGAGGCATATGGAAGTTCCAGGGCCAGGGATTGAACCCGAGCCACAGCGGTGACAATGCTGGGTCCTTAACCCACTGTACCATCTGGGAACTCCATTCCTGCTTTTCCTTAAAAAAAATCAAGATTTTTTTTGCCCGAACTCTGCTGCCTAGTGAAAGGGGCTGAAGTTTGCTGATACCTGCAGTGTCCACAAGGATATGTTTTCTAATAGTTTGTGTGCCAGTGAAGCCCAAGACCTTTTGTGAACCAAAGTGACTGCTCATTGGAAAAAACTTGCAAGACTGGGGCCAATATTTCTATTTCCAAGTTTCAGGAGGAACCAGGAGCCAAAAGTGCTATAGCTCCATGTGGAGGCTTCTTCAGGCTCAACCCCCTAGGTCCCCCCTAACCCCCTCCCTCCTGAGCTCCTATAACCCCCTCCCCTTCAACCCTCCTCTCCACCTCCCTCCTGGCCCCCTCCCATCCAGACCTTGTGAGGAGGCCACCTGCCAGAATGGCGACCTAATCTCCCCTGTGGCCTCCAGGGGTTCCCACTTCCCTAATATAAGCAGTATATTCTCCTATGAAACCACGGTACAGTGACCCAAACAGATTTCAGCTTGAGGCATCACTACCACCTAACCCTCAGACTCCATCCTGGATCACCAGTACTGTCCTTGAGCATAAATATTCTTATGGACTTAAGTGTTTTCAGTGTCTTCCTTGTGCTATAGGTGTGGGTGACGAGCGTTTTCTTTGCCCCTTTTGTTGATCTCTGTATATTCATGGACATGTGGAGAGGTGTGTATTTCGGTGGCCACTTTTATTGTGTGTCAATCCCAAAAGATTGAAAACTTTTTTATCCAGCTTTTGCTTGTTTGATTTTTGACAGGGCTTGAGATGAGCGAGCTTGATGAAGGACAAATAGAAATTTCACCAGCAATTTTTTTTTTTTTTTTTGGAACTGCACCCGCAGCACATGGAAGTTCCCAGGCTCAAGGTCGAATCTGAGCTACAGCTGCCTGCCTACACCACAGCCACAGCAACACGGGATCTGATCCCGTGTCTGTGACCTACACCACAGCTCATTGGAATGCTGGATCCCCAACCCACTGAGAACAGCCAGGCTTCAAACCCTCATCATCATGGGTACTAGTCATGTTCTTAACCCACCGAGCTCAAACAGGAACTCCTTTTGTAAAAATTTTTTGTTTGTTTATTTTTTTAAGTCCACTTTTAACAGCCGTGAGACCGACATTCAGGTCTGCACACCTCAAGGGTTTGTTTTCCTCTGAAGACATCCAAGCCATCATATGTTACAAAATTGTAGCCAGGACCTGTCATTTTCCAACCAGGCTCTGGCCTGTAAATGCACCGATAACATCTGCAGCATAGGAGAGTGCACTCTAGGGATGAGAGATTTTCGTCTCTTAACGGGACCACTCCCGCTCAGCACAGCACCCAAAGAGCACTAGGAATGATCTTGGCAGGGGCAGGACTGGGCCTAGGACTAGCAGCTCCATGAGGAGGCTTCTCCTATCACAAAGCAGCACTGATTAATTTCACCAGACAGCTTGGTTATATGATGGAACAGACAGGACAAGCCCTCACGCGACTTAAGACATTTCTGGATTCTTTGGCCAGTGTAGTTCTTGACAGCCGTCTAGCCCTGGATTACCTTTTGGTCAAACAAAGTGGAGTTTGTGTGACAACTAACTCTGCCTGCTGCACCTGAATCAAGGTGGCAGGACAGGCAGAAGTTAATATTAAGGACATATGCCTCCAAGCAGAATGGCGTCCCAGTCTGGACAGAGTCAATATTGCCTCCAAGTCTGGTCAGGAATGAAGGAAGCCCTCTCAACATTAACCTGGTTCCTTCCTTTTCTAGGCTTTTTGGTGGTTATTGTTCTTTTTGGCTTTTGTCTGTTTAACCTATTCGTATAGTTTGGATTCAGTTCTTGGCCAGGGAAGTATGATCTAGAGTCCACATGCATGAAATTGCTTCAGGTGCTAGTTCTAACCCCATCCGGGGTCTCTTGTGAGGCCAGTGGCCAGGGACATGCATGGGGTGAGCCCGGGCACATGAAGGCCCATGGTCCCCCCACCAGGCTGTGCTGGCCTGTCTCTGATGGCAGCCTTCTAGCTTCCTCCCATTCTTCCAGTCCCTTCCTACTGAACCCAGCCCTGTACATAGAGTCTGCCAGTTGCTTCCAGGTTGCCTCCTCCCAGGGATTCAATGCAGGTTCCTGTCCACCAGCCCCGTGCTCAGGAGTCTCTCCCTATACCGATCACCTGTACACATCAAGCTCTGGTCTCAGCCAAACCTGAGTCCTATCTTATTTTGGAGATTAAGCCCATGTCGGTTGCATCCTTTGAACCTATTTTCTCCCATTCTGTAAGTTGTCTTTTTGTTTGGTTGGTTGGTTGGTTGCTTTCCTTTGTAGTGCAAAAGCTTGTCAGTTTGATTAGGTCTCATTGGTTTATTTTTGCTTTTATTTGCTTTTATTTCAGTTGCCTTGGGAGACCTAAGAAAGTATTTGTACGGTTGATATCAGAGAATGTTTTGTTTATGTTCTCTTCTAGGGGTTTGATGGTGTCTTGTGTTATGTTTAAGTCTTTAAGCCATTTTGAGTTTATTTTTGTGCATGGTGTGAGGGTGTGTTCCAGTTTCATTGATTCACATGTGGCTGTCCAGTTTCCCAGCACCACTTGCTGAAAAGACTTTTTCCTATTTTATATTCTGCCTTCTTTTTCAATAATTGACCATAGGTGTCTGGGTTTATTTCTGTGTTCTCTATTCTGTTCCATTGATCTCTATGTCTGTTTTGGTATCAGTACCACACTGTCTTGATGTCTGTAGCTTTGTAATATTGTATGAAGCCTGGGAGAGTTGGTTTTTGTTCCTCAGGATTGCTTTGGCAATTCTGGGTCTTTTATGGTTCCATATAAATTTTTGGATTGTTTGTTCTAGTTCTGTGAAAAATGTCATGAGTAATTTGATAGGGATTGCATTGAATCTGTAGATTGCTTTGAATAGTGTGGCCATTTTTAGGATATTAAGTCTTCCAACTCAGGAGCATGGAATATCTTTCCACTTCTTTGAATCCTCTCTAATTTCCTTGATTAATGTTTTACAGTTCTCAGCATATAAGTCTTTCACCTCCTTGGTCAGGTTTATTCCTAGGTATTTAATTTTTGAGGTGTGATTTTAAAAGGTATTGTGTTTTTATATTCCTTCTCTAATATTTCATTGTTAGTATACAGAAATGTACTGATTTCTGAATGTTAATTTTTCATCCTGCTACTTTGCTGAATTTGTTGATCAGTTTGAGTAGTTTTTGTATAGAGTCCTTAGGGTTTTCTATATAATAATGTCATCCATATACAATGACAATTTTACCTCTTTTTTTCCAATTTGGATACCTTTTGTTTCTTTTGTTTGATTTCGATATCTAGGACTTCCAATACTATGTTGAATAAAAGTGGTGAGAGAGGGGGTCCTTGTCTTGTTCCAGATTTTAGCAGGAAGGCTTTCAGCTTTTCTCTATTGAGTATTTATATTTGCTGTGGGCTTGTCATAAATGGCTTTTATTATGTTAAGGTATGTTCCCTCTATAACCACTTTGGTAAGAGTTTTTTTTATCATGAATGGATGTTGGACTTTATCAAATGCTTTTTCTGCATCTATTGAGATGATCATGTGGTTTTTTTACTTTTCTTTTGCTAATGTGGTAAATGACATTGATTGATTTGCATATGTTGTACCATCCTTGTGTACCTGGGATGAATCCCACCTGGTCGTGGTTTATGATCTTTTTTATATGTTGGATTCAGTTGGCTAAAATTCTGTTGAGAATTTTTGCATCTATATTCATCAAAGATATTGGCCTACAATTTTCTTTTTGGTGGTATCTTTGTCTGGTTTTGGTATCAGGGTGATGGTGGCATCACAGAATGTCTTTAGGAGTCTTCCTTCTTCTTCAACCTTTTGGAAAAATTTAAGAAGGGTGGGTATAATTTCTTCTTTTATGTTTGGTAGAATTTGCCCGTGAAGCCATCTGGTCCTGGACTTTTGTTTGTAGGGAGTGTTTTTATTACATATTCAGTTTCATTTCTGTTGATCAGTTTCTTCTTGATTCAGTTTTGGTGGGCTGTATGTCTCTAGAAAGTTGTCCATTTTTTCTAGGTTGTCAAATTTGTTGGCGTATAATAGTTCATAGTATTCTCTTATGGTTTTTTTGTATTTCTACAGTATCCATTGAGGTTTCTCCTTTTTCATTTCTTATTTTGTTTATTTTAGTTCTTTCTCTCCTCTTCTTGGTGAGTCTGGCCAGAGGTTTGTCAATTTTGTTTACCCTTGCGAAGAACCAGCTCTTGGTTTTATTGATTTTTTTCCTATTGTTTTCTGAATCTCTATTTTATTGATTTCCTCTCTGATTTTTTTTTTTTAAGGGCCACACTAGCAGCATATAGAGGTTCCCAGAATAGGGGTCGAATAGGAGCTGTAGCTGCCAGCCACAGCCACAGCAATGCAGGATCAGAGCCGCATCTGTGACCTACGCCACATCTCTCAGCAATGCCAGATCCTTAACCCATGAGCGAGGCCAGGGATCAAACCTGCATCCTCATGGATCCTAGTCAGATTTGTTTCCACTGAGCCACAACAGGCACTCCCTCCTCTCTGATCTTTATGATATCCTTCCTTCTGCTGACTATGGTGTTTTGTTTGTTCTTCTTTTTCTAATTCTTCTAGGTGGTAGATTAAGTTGTTGATTTGAGATTTTTCTTCTTTTATGAAGAAGGCCTGTATCACTATGAACTTCCCTCTAAGCATTGCTTTTACGGCATCCCATAGATTTTGAATTGTTGTGTTTTCAGTATCTTTGTCTCGAGGTATTTTTAAATTTCCCTTTTGATTTCCTTATTGATCCGTTGGTTTTTTAGTAGCATGTTGTTTAGTCTCCATGTAGTCAGTTTTTTCTCATTTTTTTTTTCCTGTGGTTGATTTCTAGTTTCATACCACTGTGTTCAGAGAAGCTACTTGAAATAATTTCTATACTCTTAAATTTGTTGAGGTTATTTTTGTGCCCTACTATGTGGTCAGAATATGGAGCTATAATCAGGAGAAAAAAATGAATCAATACAAATTGACTCAGAAATAAACAAGAGCACAGGCAAAAGACCGTGTCATGTAAAAGAATGAAGGTGTGAACCCCATACTTTTGAAACTGACAGCACTAACGGCCTGAACCTAGCCAGAACACAGATTGGGACTTGAACACACATGCCAGGACTCGAACCCAGCCTAAACCCAATTGGGACTTAAACCCACAGTTTTAAATTAAAGTCACTCACCCCATGTCTGGACTCACTGAGATTCAGGTTCTTCATGTTTCCCAGCAGAAGGCATTCACGAGAGACAAAGTGATAGGCAAGAGATAGATCTGTTAGGATAAGATGTTTCTGAGAGATGCAAGCAGGCAAGGCAGGAGGCTCTGCCCCAAGGATCGGAGGGGCTACAGTTTTATCATCCAAGGGGAGTGGGGGTGGGAAAAGACCGCCTCTTCCTTTCTGTGAGTAGTAGCTCCTCCTTGGTATCCAGTAAGGTGTGTATTCAAATCAGCCAAAGGTCAGTGCTCAAACTCCTGCCCTCAGTTGGTCTGAATCTGAATGCAGGCCTCATTCCACCCCCCACCCAATGACCTGAGGCAATTCTCACACCTCCACTAGTCAAGCAAACTTGCCTTGTTCTGATGGCTTTTTTGAACAATTTATTAACTTACAGTGATCTCCCAAAGTCCCCTAAGTTTCCCTGTTTATCTGTGGTCCCTTATTGGGACTTCTACAACTACCTGTGCCTACTCCATCCCTATCACTCTCACTGATAAGGGAGGAAAATAATTTTCTCACTACCTTCTGACTTCTTGGCTGATGGCACTGTAATTAAAGAGAGACTAACAAGGGAAAAGCAAATAGAAGTTTATTAACTCTAATTTCTCATGTGCTCCCGGAGATACTAAAGGAAGAGCCCCAACCCAGCTCTCCAAGGTGCCTTGAAGTCAGGACTAAATAGCATCTTTATAAAGAAGGGAGGGGTGACCTCAGCTCTTAGGGGAGAGGAGATGCTTTTTAAGAAGATCAGTGGGCCCTGGGAGCACCAGGTGAGAGGGATGGTGGCCTGTGACTGGCTGCCTTGGTGTGGTGTTGACTTCTAATCTCCTCTCCTGTGATGAGCTAGAGTTTTGGGGGCTAGTGAAATTCACTGAAACAGTTTACAGTTGAGTTTTTTGAGAGG
Source organism: Phacochoerus africanus (assembly GCF_016906955.1). Taxonomy (NCBI): domain Eukaryota; kingdom Metazoa; phylum Chordata; class Mammalia; order Artiodactyla; family Suidae; genus Phacochoerus; species Phacochoerus africanus. The sequence continues at coordinate 16,125,443 of NC_062545.1, forward strand.
AGCCCTCATTATACAGATAAAGGGACTTCAGAGAAAGCCTCTTCCTACTTTTCCTGTTTTTCAAGGGCACATGGTCAAAATAATCATATTCAAAGCAGCATATGTGGAATGGTATATTCTGAAACCTTCACACCACACACAAAAATTAATTCAAAATTGATCATATGTATATATGCAAGAGTTAAATTACAAAAGTTTTAGAATACCCAAGGGTAATCTTTGTGAGCTTATTTGGCAAATCTTAAATACACCATAACAACAACACATAGACAAATTCAACTTTCTCAAAATTTAAAACATTCATGGGAGTTTGCATTGTCATGCAGTGGAAATGAATCTGACTAGTATCCATGAGGATGCAGGTTCAATCAATCTCTGGCCTTGATCAGTGGGTCTGGGACCCAGCATTTCGGTGGCTGTGGTATGGCCCACAGCTACAGCTCCAATTCAAACCAATGGAAGTCTGTGAACTTCCATATGCCTTAAGTGTGGCCCTAAAAAGCCAAAAAAAAAAAAAAAAGTGTGCTTCAAAGGACACCATCATCAAGAAAGTAAGAAGACAGCCTACAGAAAAGAAACACTGTCCAATCTCATAACTGGTAACTGCCCCCCATGTGACATGTGCCCTCACCCGGCCTCCCAGCTTCAAGTCCCTCACTGGTTCCACTGTCCCTGGATTCTATGATCTGTGATCCTGGGAGATGGTGTCCAATGGCTGGGCTCAAGCCAGGTACTCTTTACTGTTCCATCAGCAGTGGACATGGAGTGGGGGTTGGGCACCTGGGAGGTGGGGTGGCCCCCGGCAGGGATGTAGGCAGAGCAGATGCTGTGACAGAGGTGAGGCTGGGAGGAATCTTATGTAATGACCACCAGGCTGGCAGGTGTAGGAGGATTCAGGCCTCAGCTGATTGTACACCTACTAGTCATCTGACCTTCTGATCTTGTGAAGCTGCCTCATTTTTGTGGGGCCTTGTTTTTGATATATGTAAAATTAAAAGGTGGGGCTAGATATGATATCACTATCATTTATTGAGCATCTTCCATGTGTCAGATGCCCTTTTAAGGATTTCACATAAATTATTTTAACTTATTTATTGCCTATAAAGCATTTGAATCCATTTCTTGGGAGTTCCCATTGTGGCGCAGTAGTTAACGAATCCAACTAGGAACCATTAGATTGTGGGTTCAACCCCTGGCCTCGCTCAGTGGGTTAACGATCCGGTGTTGCCATGAGCTGTGGTGTAGGTCACAGACGCGGCTCAGATCTGGCATCACTGTGGCTGTGGTGTAGGCCGGTGGCTACAGCCCCGATTGGACCCCTAGCCTGGGAACCTCTATGTGCCATGGGAGTGGCCCTAGAAAAGGCAAAAAAAAAAAAAAAGAATAAATCCATTTCTTGGATGACAGTCTCATTCCAACCTTCAATAAATTGACCTCAGTGTGCAAATCTCAATTTGCTGGACCTTTACCCTGAATGATCTAAAACAGAGACACATCTCCATCTATTAAGATCACAGTCCTGACATTTGCATCCTCATAGTAAAATTCTGTCCATTCACAAGGTTTTGACATTTAGGCTTTCAAATCAAAGATATTTTATACCCCAAAAAAAACTGAAAGGAGAAAGAATTAGCATTTGGAGATAAGTGATTTATTTCCTTAATCGTAAATCATTATAAAAAATTCAACTGATATAAAGACTCATAAAGTAAGAAAGTAAACACTCTGCTTCACTGTTCCCATCTCATACCGCGGAAATAACCTCTGCTAACAGTAAAAGAAAAAGAAATCATTAAGTTATTTCATCTTTCTTAAAAAAAACTGTGAAGTAAGCAAACCGGGGAAATTTGGTTGGTGCTGGAAGGGCCTGGACGTGATGCCCTGAGCAACGCCGTCCCTCCTCCTCTCCCTCGTCACCCCGCCCCCACCCTGTGGAGCAGATGAGCTGGGTCCCGGTACTGACCCTCCTTTCCTGCCCCTAAGACAAGAGTGAGGTCACAGGTCCATCTACCATTGAGACCATATACATGCAAGTGTTTGCAAACTGGGAAATCACATAATTGTTACTTAATATTATATCATATTATACACTTTTTTTTTTTCTCTTTAGGACTGCACCTGCAGCATATGGAAGTTCCCAAGCTAGGGGCTGAATCGGAGCTGCAGCTGCCAGCCTACACCACAGCCACAGCCATGCCAGAGCCAGGGCACATATGGGACCTACACCGCACCTGGTGGCAACACCAGATCTTTAACCCACTGAGCCAGGCCAAGGATCAAACCCGCATCCTCAAGGATGCTAGTCTGGTTTGTAACTTGCTGAGCCACAACAGGAACTCCTATACATGTTTATTTTAATACTAATCATTATAATAATAACTAGCCTTTAGAAGGTTAGAAGATGATATCAGCAGGGGCCATTTTTATCACTTGTGAAAGTTTCTCCTCATACCAAGCCAAGCTTACTCATGCTTTGAGGTCTAAGCAAAAATGAAGGAGTTCCTGCTGTGGCGCAGTGGCTTAGGGATCCATCATTGCCACAGCTGTGGTGTAGGTCGCAGTGGTGGCTCAGAATTCCTTTCCAGCTGGGGAACTTCCATATGTGGCAAGTGTGGCCAAACAAGAAAAGAAAAGGGGAGTTCCCGTCGTGGCGCAGTGGTTAACGAATTCGACTAGGAACCATGAGGTTGCAGGTTCGATCCGTGCCCTTGCTCAGTGGGTTAAGGATCCTGCGTTGCCGTGAGCTGTGGTGTAGGTTGCAGACGCGGCTCGGATCTCGCGTTGCTGTGGCTGTGGCGTAAGCCGGCGGCTATAGCTCCGATTGGACCTCTAGCCTGGGAACCTCCACATGCCGCAGGAGCGGCCCAAGAAATGGCAAAAAGACCAAAAAAAAAAAAAAAAAAAAAAAAAAAGGAAAAGAAAAGAAAAGGAATTTACATGACTTCCAGGACATCTGAAAGTCACTGAAGTCAAGTGGGGTAAACACCTCAGAGATGCAAGAGACTGAAGCCCAAGTGCTGCTCCCCAGACATAACCTTCAGGGCTAAGAGATCCCTTTTTTTTTTTCAGCCTCAAAAGCACTCAAATACACCCCCGCACATACACAAAAAAATTTTTAATTTCTCCTTCGCAAGAACTACTAGGTTCATTTTTTTCTCTTTTCTTTTTTTCTATTTTTACTTTCACTTTATCTAATTTCGCCTCCTACTCTGTTCTGGACTGAAAGCAACGGGCTCCTAAATGTCAGCTGTGAAAATAAAAATTATGGCAGAGACTGCTGTTTTCCTATCCAGCTATTTTTTTTTATCTTCCTAAAAAATACATTTAATGATGTTCCATTCACAACGTTCAAGTTTCTAATAAAAAATTTCTGGGTGTGCTAAAAAGAAAATGTGATTCATTATCAAGAGAAAAATGAGTCAATAGAAAGGGACTCAGAGGGTTAAGAACCCAACTAGTATGCACGAGGATTGCCAGGTGGATCAGGGGTCTCCCTCAGTGTGTTAAGGATCCATGGATGCTGAATGCTGCCAAGTAGGTCACAAATCGGCTGGGATCTGGTGGTGGTGTGGCTGGGGCTGGGGCTGGGGCATAGGCTGGAAGCTGCAGCTCCAATTCAACCCCTAGCCCTGGAACTTCCATATGCTAACAGGTGCGGCCCTAAAGAGAAAAAGAAAAAAGAAATGGACTCAGAAATAAAGATCACAGGCAGCTAGAACTCCCAGGTGTAAGCCTTCCCTGGGTGGGAGGTTTTCAGACGTCTTTTCATACGTTTTATTAAGTCACAGAAAATACCATTTCTCTAGATCTTACAAGACCTCAGCTGAAGGCCTCTGCACAAGCAGTGAGTGACGTCATCATGTCCTCTAATTGACTGTGTTCAGATTTCCACAGGAAATGTGACGGCTATTTGTGTATTTTTCCACAGCACCGCCCGCCATCTGTTCCACAATTAGGCCTGGGGACATAAGGTGGAGGAAACAATCAGAGTGAAGGACTGAAGAGAGTGCCTGATGGTTCCCCAGTCGCTGGAGCGGGCTCTGAGGTCACAAGGATGTGTGGACACCCCCCCTTCCTTTCACCCCAAGTGCCCGTACCCCTCTGAGCCGGCAACTGAGCATCTCTGACTAGTTAATAAAGCCCAGGGTGCTTAGACATGAACCCCGCCCAGATTCAGAGGGCCACAGGCACAGAGTCCCTTTCCGGGGGCGCTCTGCTGCTGAGTTACTTTCGCTTAAACCCAGGGAAACCTCCGGGTGTGGGCGGGGTCCACGCGAGCAAAGGAAGGGGGTGGGAGGGGCGGGCCTGGGCGGGGCTTGGCACGCCCCGCCCCCACGGCCACTGTTCACCTCCCCAGTGCTGATCTTCACCGAGGGCGCCCTGACCTGAGGCGGAGAGGCGCCGGCGCCCCAGAAACCCCCGGAAAGGACGCAGAGCGGTACAGGGCCGAGCCGGCTATGCCTCTCGCTGCTGCCGTGCCCGCGGGCGACCGCGCTCCCGCAACCTCGAGGGCTCAGCGGGGCCCCGGGGAGGCTGCACTCTGAGGCGCCGGGGCCTAGCGCCCGCCGCGACCTCGCAGGAAGGCCGCAGCCCCGAGCTCGCCCGGCTCCCTCGCGCTCTTCGGCCCCTCCTCGGCTCGCTTCCTCCGCCACCGGCCGCCATGGCCTCTGCCACCCGGGAGAGCACGGGTTCGGGGCGCAAGCGGCCTCCGCGGCACCCGGCACTGCACGGACTGCTGCTGCTGTGCTTGTGGCTGCCCAGCGGCCGCGCGGCAGCATCGCCCTCCGCGCCGCTCTCCGAGCTGCATGCGCAGCTCTCGGGAGTGGAGCAGCTGCTGGAGGAGTTCCGCCGGCAGCTGCAGCAAGAACGACCGCAGGAGGAGCTGGAGCTGGAGCTGCGCGCGGGCGGCGGCCCCCAGGAAGGCTGCCCGGGCCCGGGCGGCGGCGGCTACAGTGCCATGCCCGACGCCATCATCCGCACCAAGGACTCCATCGCTGCCGGCGCCAGCTTTCTGAGGGCGCCGGCGGCCGTGCGGGACTGGCGTCAGTGCCTGGCCGCCTGCTGCCTCGAGCCGCGCTGTTCCGTGGCGGTGGTGGAGCTGTCCCGGCGGCCCGCGTCCCCGGCCGCCGCGCTCGGCTGCTACCTCTTCAACTGCACGGCGCGCGGCCGAAACGTCTGCAAGTTCGCGCTGCACCGCGGCTACAGCAGTTACAGCCTCAGCCGCGGCTCAGAGGATGAGCAGGAAGGCCTGGAAGCTGGCGCCCCGGCCACCGCCCGGGCTTCCGCTCGGCTGGGTAAGCACGCCACCGGAGGCTGGGGTCACTTGGGTCCTGCTGTCGCGTCCTTGCACCTGTTGGTGGCTGCACTTGGGAGACCCGCCCAGGCAGGACCGCCGGACCCTCCTCAACCGAGTCAGAAATGCAACACCCTCCATCCAAATAAACACACTTAATTGCGGGCATCCAGAAGAGTGGCTTTGATTTCTCAGTCCTCGGGTGGTTTCTGAGAAATCCCAGTAGATTGAGCAGAAGTAGGCACGGTGGGCTGCTTGAGGAATTCTTCTAAGCTTAAGGAGGAAAGCTAATCTGAGAGGATTCACAGAAACTGGATTTAAAGGAATTGAAGGCGGGGGCGGGGGGGTATTTTAGTCTCGGGTTCTTATAAGTCATGGTTTGTTTCAAGCAAGTGCAAGAACAAAATCTAATTAGATGCCAGATTATGCATAGTACACCCTTATTTCTTAGCTTGGCTCTCGGAATTCCTGAATCCACCTAGAGTTGCTTTCATCAGGCAGAAATGGGAAGGGAAGTGTGTCAGGTTATTTTGAAGTCCAACTGATTCCCTTGAACGAGGGTTCTCCTTTGTACAGAGGGAAAAGAAGAGACTTGATTGGTTGAAAATAAAGGCATCTCTCTTTTGAAAAGAAGCTAAAAAATGATGCTTTTCCTTCAATGGTTTTACTTTCTGGGGAAGGTCAGAATGAGAATGAAGAGACCCAAGAGCCAAAAAAAAAAAGAAAAAAAAATCGTAGCAGTAGGAGATAAATGTCACTGAGGGAATAAAACCTTGATTGAGCCTGCTTGTGGTCAGCTTAGTGTGTCTGATTGCACTCTGTTGCTGTTTGCTTTATGATAACACAAGACTGAAACCATAGCAGGTTAGAAGGGTGAAACCTCAGCCACTCTGGAAATCTGGAGTCTCTGTGACCTTCAGGTCCAAAGAGAGAGGTCTGGAAATCTCTCCCCACAATGGCCTGCCTCCCTACCCACCTCCACGGGAATAAACATCTAAGGTCACCCCAAGACCGCTCAGCCTTGAGGCAGACACTGAGAAGGACCCCTAAGACAGAGAAGGACCCCTAAGTTTTATCCCTGAGGTAGAGGCAGGAAGCACTTTCACTTGGACCCCCACTAGCCTCCTTCAGCCCGCCCATAGCTGTTACACACACATGCTTCCTTTGCCCAAGCAGGGATTCAAAACTCCTGATAGCAAAGGAACAAAATCCCCTCCCCATTTCTCACTGTACATCCGCCAAAAACCGACATTTCCAAAGGGAACTTTCCTACAAGTCAGGGGAAACCAAAAGGAAAATAAACAAGGAAAGAATATGCGGGGGGCGGGGGAGGGAGTGTGGGGGGGAATTCTGTTTACTAGTAGAAGTTTCTGAGTTGTTTTTTCTTATGATTTCATTTTGCTTTTCCCTTCCCTGGGGATTGTTTAGAAATTCAGTTCTGGGAGTTCTTGTTGTGGTGCAGTGAAAATGAACTGGACTAGGAGCCAAGAGGTTGTGGATTCCATCCCTGGCCTTGCTCAGTGGGTTAAGGATGTGATGTTGCCGTGAGCTGTGGTGTAGTTCACAGATGTGGCTTGGATCTGGCGTTGCTGTGGCTGTGGCGTAGGCCACCAGCTGTAGCTCCCATTAGACCCCTAGCCTGGAAACCTCCATATCCTCCATATGCCGTGGGTTTGGCCCTAAAAAGACAAAAAGACCAAAAAAAAAAAAAAAGAAAAGAAAAGAAAAGAAATTCAGTTCTGTAGATGTTCAAGAATACACATAGGTGACCACTGGGCTTGGTCCTTATTCTAGGAAAACACGCTCTGCTCACATTTCTTCAGCTCCCCAGTGTATGGACAAATGAAAAGGGGCAGCTCAGGCCTGGAGCTCATTCTGTCTGCAGGGAGGGAAGAAGTTCCAGCCAAATCCTCTGTGTTTTCCCTGCCTAGATCTTTAACCCCCTGAAGTTCTTTGTGCTTCTGAAGCTAAATTTTGCCTTCTAGAGTGTTTTCTGGTTTTTGAGGGTTTTTTTTTTTTCCTTTGTCTGAATCTTGAGAGCATGTGGAGTTTAAGACTAAAGTAGCATAAAAATGGCTTAGAAAAGCTCTTGCAGAGAATTTGTTAGGGGTTCATTTGAGGTAAATAAGAATATCATGAGGAAATGGTGATGGGCCAGGTGAGATGAAACATGAAAAATTTATATAAGTCCTTCAGCCGTGTTTGTTGTCAAAGTTTATTGAGTTTTGTGCGAGGACACTGTTATAAGCTCCTTAGACCGTGAACTCCGTCCTCACAACATCAAAATTCTCTTATAGGTCCCAGTGTACTCGGTGAGAGAAGGTAATTCTCCAGAGGGTCTCGTAGCACCGTTGTGAGTTGGGAGCTGTGTTCTGCAGCAGCTCGAATGCTTTCTGCTGCAGCACCCGGCCACCTGGAAGCAGAGGTGTGGTTGGGTTTCCAGGTGGGACTAACTGGGTGGCTGTAGGGATGGTGGGAGAGTGTGGACAGGGGTGGAGGATGCTGGAGAGAGGTGTGTTGACAGGATCTGCCCACAGTCCTGGAAGAGGCTTGAGGTCCTGAGACCTGGATTTGAGAGCCTGCTCTTCCACGTGAGGGTCCCTGCTAATCCTCTTAGGACTTGAGTGCTGGCCTTGCGTTCCAGCTGGGCTGTTGTGAGGATCAAGGGTTGACATGCCTTGTGAGTTAGGAAGGCGGCACACGTGTATTTGATGTCCTTCTAGGATGCTGGTTGGGTTGTGTCGCTCTCTGGAGGGTTGGGGGCCTGGCCTCTCTGATAAAGGTGAAGAGCAGCTGGAGTGGTTAGGACCCCAGAGGAACCTGAGAATACAGTCTCCGAGGGCTCAGAGGACCAGAACATCCATGCTGTTTCCACTGGAGATTCAGCTTGGAAACCAGGAACTCCTGGAAGGCCCTGTGCAGTTTGAGAGGTCAGGCCGCCTCTGTGTCTGGGGAAATCAAAGCCACTTGGCAGTGCTCTGCCCTCCCCTCTCAAATCCACACGCTGCCAACCCAGCCTCTCCCTCTCTACCCCAGGCACAGAGGAAAGAGTTGACCTAGGAAAGTTCAAGGCTAATCCCTCCACAAGTGCCTGCCCTTCTCACATTTTCAACCTCTCCCTTTTGTGTTGTCAATAAACAGCACAAAAGAGTGGCAAACATTTATTGATTTATTTTTGTTTTGCCTTTTTGCCTTTTCTAGGGCCGCTCCCTCGGCATATGGAGGTTCCCAGGCCAGGGGTCTAATCGGAGCTACAGCTGCCAGCCTACACCACAGCCACAGCAACACAGGATCCGAGCTGCATCTTTGATCTACACCACAGCTCACAGCAACCCCGGATCCTTAACCCACTGAGCAAAGTCAGGGATTGAACCCGCAACCTCATAGTTCCTAGTCGGATTCGTTAACCTCTGAGCCACGACAGGAACTCCCAGCAAACACTTATGTTTAATAAGTAATATTGAGATAACTGGTAGGAATGTTGGGAAAAATGCATTTCGACCTACAGCTCTGATCACACACAAATTCCAGTTGGGTTAAAGAACTGATTTTTTTTTTTTTTGTCTTTTGTCTTTTTAGGTTCGCACCTGCGATATATGGGGGTTCCCAGGCTAGGGGTCAAATTGGAGTAGCTGCCAGCCTATGCCACAGCCACAGCAATGCAGGATCTGAGCCAGGTCTGTGACCACAGCTCACAGCAACACCAGATCCTTAACCCAGTGAGTGAGGCCAGGGATCAAACCGGCAACCTCATGGTTTCTAGTTGGATTTGTTTCCACTGTGCCACAATGGGAATGCTGATTTTTTTTTTTAATTAAGCTATAGGTTACTCCATATATAGGAAGATTTAGGAAAATAAACTTACCAGAACTTATCCTGGGGGAAGATAATTTTCTAGTCAACTAAAGAGATCACAAAGAAAAAGGATGAATTGTATGCATTTTTAAAGAAAAACATTTCAGGGAGTTCCCTTTGTGGCTCAGCGGTTAACAAACCCAACAAGGATCCATGAGGATGCAGTTTCAGACACTGGCCTCACTCAGTGGGTTAAGGATCCGGCATTGCTGTGAGCTGTGGTGTACGTTGCAGACACAGCTCAGATCCCGAATTGCTGTGGCTGTGGTGTAGGCCAGCAGCTGTAGCTCCAATTCAACCCCTAGGCTGGGAACCTCCACATGCTGCAGGTGCAACCCTAAAAAGCAAAAAAAAAAAAAAAAAAAATCATTATGTCAGGAAACAAAAGGAATTGCAAATAAGAGTCTGGGGAAAGATGAGATCAAAATATTTATTATACTAATAGAAAGCTTATGTGAATCAGTAAGGAAAAACAAAAAGAAGTGGGCAAAGGTTATGAACACAGTTCCCAGAAGCACACTTAGGTTGATAAACATGGGAAAATGTTCAACCTTAGAATTAACCAAAGAAATGTAAATAATGCCAGCTTGTGCTTATTAAATTGGCAACAATATATTTATTCTTACCTTGGCATGTATGTGGAAAACTTAATCTTACAGGGTCACTGTAAGTGTAAATTAATACCACTCTTTGGGAAATCAATCAGGAAAGAGAGCAGAGATCATTAAAATAGTCATTCTCCTGAAGTCTTTTTTTAGGAAAATGATCCATACTAAAGAAAAAGTATGAGCGGAGTTCCTTGGTGGTGCAGTGGGTTAAAGATCCAGCACTGTCACTGCTGTGGCTAGGGTGGCATGGGTTCAGTTCCTGGCCCTGGAACTTCCACATGCTATAGGCACAGCCAAAAAGAAAAAGAAAAAAAACCACAAGCAAAAAAAGTTTATTATGGGAGTTCCTGTTGTGGCACAGTGGAAACAAATCTGACTAGTATCCCTGAGGATGCAGCTTCTGTCCCTGGCCTTGCTTAGTGTGTCGGGGATCCAGCATTGCCGTGAGCTATGGTGTAGATCACAGACACGGCTTGGATCCCGAGTTGTTGTAGCTGTGGTATAGGCTGGCAGCTGTAGCTCCAATTTGAGCCCTAGCCTGGGAACATCCATATGCCTCAGGTGTGGCCCTAAAAAGCAAAAAAAAAAAAAAAAAAAAATTATAATGGCAATATTTATAATGGTGAAAAAATTGGTAACAAAGTGAAATGTTCAATAAGAGGTTAGGGAATTAAAATGACAACTGTGAAGTTTGTACAGTGACACATGCAATGCTAGGATATATGAATAAATATCAATAAATAGAATATATGAATAAATTAGTAGACTATATTCAGGATGTAACTTTGTATTTACTGTAACTTGGATACACATCCAGTGCCCCCAAGTGTAGTGGGCAGGGGAGAGAGACCTGAACTGGTGGATTTATCACTTAGGTGCTCTTGGGCAATTAAGTTAGCTTTTCTGACCCTAGCTTTCTCGTGAGTATGATGCAGATAACCACCTCAGGGACATGTGACAGTTGAGTGAAAATATGGCTCAAAAACACTTAGCATGGTGCCTGGTACAAAGAAATCACACAGTAAATGGTAGCTACTACTAGTATCAGCAGCTCAGAATGAGAAAGACTAGAATAGTATACACCCAAAATAAGGATAATCCTATTGGGGCTGTAAATAATTTTTTCCTGAAGTGTTGCAATTAAGAAAAACACACGGAGTTCCTGCTGTGGCCACAACGTGATCAGCAGGGTCTTGGGACCGTGGGGGCAAAGGTCTTATCCCCTCCTGGCACAGTGGGTTCAGGATTCTGTGTTGCCATGGCTGTGGTGTAGGTCGAAATTGCAGGTCGGGAGTTCCCATTGTGGCTTAGTGGTTAATGAACCCGACTAACATCCATGAGGATGCAAGTTCGATCCTTGACCTCGCTCAGTGAGTTAAGGCCCCCCGGCGTTGCTGTGAGCTGTGGTGTTGATGGCAGGTGTGGCTCAAATCCCCCTTTCTGTGGCTGTGGCGTAGGCTGGTGGCTACAGCTCCAATTTGACCCCTTGCCTGGGAACTTCCATATGCCATGGGTGCGGCCCTAAAAAGGAATTGCAGGTCAGATCTGATCCCTGGCCTGGGAACTCCATATGTCCCTGGGGCAACCAAAAAAGAAAAACAAGAAAGAAAAGAAAAATACACATGGTTTAAAAAAAAGAAAGAAAAAGAAAAAAGCCACAAAAGCAAACAAGCAGAAAAATCAAGATGAACTTGACCTGTAATAGCCACGCCTCTTCCCTTAGTCTGGCCCCACTTCCTTATCCTCAGCCTGACTGTACCATTTGTGCCCACATATAAGGCCCAGATTCCAGACCTCTTCCTTGTCATTTTGGCTCTGTTCAGAGCATGTATGGTAAATCAGAGTAAAAATGTCCTTCTCTGTATAAAAGGCCACCTAGATGGGCTCCATCAAAATTGGTATGAGTCTTATTTCACCTCTGTGGATCTTACCCTGTGTGCTTAGTTTTCAAAAGAAATCAGTGTTTCCACAACACCTAAAACTGGTTTATTACATTTTTATAATGAAAACTCAGAGTTAAATTTATCTTACTCTTTATCAGCAAGTCAAACTTAAAAAAAAAAAAAAAGATAGCACACTCTTTTCTTATTGTCATTTATTTTTGAAGCCTGCTTCTAGGTAGATAAGTTCTGGCTTACTTTAAAATTCAAAATGCAGTGTAATTTGCCTGGACTTCAACTGAGGAGGAGGTACAGCTCTATTATTTCAAATACAATGAGCAATTTAGAGGACATGAGGATTTCACTGTGTTCATAAATCATGTCCTCAAGCTTACCTAAGAAAAGGAGATGACTAAAGCAATGAATTTTTTTTCTTCCAGGAGGGCCAGGATTGATTAGTTTTATAATATATGGGCTATTTCAGATCTTACCTGATTTTTTCATCTTAAATCTTTTTGGTTGAATCTTTTGAGAGCCTAAAAAAATTATTAGTATCATTGCTGTTTATATCACATGGGTATATATTAGTTTATCTACCTAAAAATGGTATTTGAAAATAAAATTTAGAGTTCCCACCATGGTGCAGCAGGTTAAAGATCTGATGTTGTCTCTGTGGTGGCTCAGATTCAATCCCTAGCCCAGGGCAGTGGTTAGGAATCCAGTGTTGCCACAGCTGTGGCATAAGTCACACTTTCGGCTTGGATCTGATCTCTGGCCCAGGAACTTCTGTATGCTGTGGGTGTGGCAATAAAATAGAATTGGATGGGATGGGATGGGATGGGATGGGATGGGATGGGATGGGATGGGATGGAATGGAATGGAATGGAATGGAATGGAATGGAATGGAATGGAATGGAATGGAATGGAATAGAATAGAATAGAATAGAATAGAATAGAATAGAATAGAATAGAATAGAATAGAATAGAATAGAATAGAATAGAATAGAATAGAATAGAATAATAAATTTTAATGCAAATAGCTGATAACTATAATGTATTACTGCTGAATTATAAGAGCCCAGAATTATAAAGTGATAAACCATTGTGTGGAAAGTGAGGAAACCTCCAGAAGCAAAGGAAACCTCCCCATAAAACCATAAAAGGTCCTGTTTGTAATGCAGTTGTCACCTCCCTCCTTACCTACGAGAGTGGAATAAAGACATCAGGCACTGGATCTTTGCTCAGGTGGAAAAAGGCAGGTCAAATTTCTTCTAAGGCAGGGGTTGCTTATGTGGCTTATTTAATTCAGCGTGACTAGTCCTCACTGTTTTGAAAATATAAAAATGGGACTCATCTTCTCAATAGACATATGCACCCTTCAGCGATAGCAGTAATGCTTTTTCCTTGTAAATTTGCTCATTAAAAAAGTCAACTCTCTTCGAGGCTGGCACTAGTGTTCTCATTCAGAAAAGCCACAGCTTTAAGAGCTGCAAGTCACCCACATCAATCCTTTGTTGCTGGGCCTTGGGAGGAATGCTAGGTGAGAAGCTAGGGCTGCACAGGTAGGTCTGGAAGGGCTCTGAACACCTCCTGAATCAAGGAAGTGACCCAATCAGATTAGTATTCCAGAAGTCATTCCAGCTTCAGTGATTACCTCTTAGGCTAATGAGAAGCTAATAGGATTATTACTAGCCCCAGACCTCAGGCACCAGGCCTCTGGACTGGCCCTTAGAAGTTTGTCTGGGAGCCCACCTCAGCTGTGCAGGAAGAGACCTCTGCCTTTGCACAGAATAAGCTACGGAAGAACAAATGTGGGCCAGAATTCAGACCAAGCTTTGGCACTGGAGGAGGGAGGAAATATCGAATGTCAAAAAGGAAGTATTACAAAAACCTATAGAGTTTTTCTTCCAGCTAACTTACTAAGTTCCTTTAAAATATATGTGCATTTGGGTAAGCTTACCAATAAGATGCTTAATTCAATTAAAATTTTGACAATTCTGCTCTTAGAAATGTTTTCTGTATCTGATAGCTTCTATCCACCATCACTAAAGCTGCTGTCAGTCAAGAATTAATATTTAGTGAATGTAGTGAGCCTTAAATTATTTAGTATCATTAAGGATAAAAGCTAAAGACACTTGTTTGCTAGTTTAGGATATCTCAGAAACTTTGTGCTGGTTTTTCTCATAAAACTAGTTAGAAGCTGTGAACCTCTTCTATTTTCCTTGATGAGAAATGGGATTCCAGAGAATTTCCATGTGAGTTTTACTTTGCGTGGATCCAAGGACTTGCCTTAACTTTCCAAATTTAATTTATTACATTGCAACAGAAAATAAGAAAATAATTTTCAGTTGCTATACATCCTCTTGGCAGTTTTTTGCTGGACCATGTCTATTCTAGCAAACAAGATACTTCTCTTAATAAATTAGAAAAAATAGGGAATCATCTCTCATGATTTTTTTTTTTTTCCCCAGAAAAGGATGAGCCTCCACTTAGCAAGGCTGGGCAGGATGTGGTTTTGCATCTGCCCACAGACGGGGTGATTCTAGATGGCCGTGAGAGCACAGATGACCATGCCATCGTCCAGTACGAGTGGACACTGCTGCAGGGTGACCCGTCAGTGGACATGAAGGTAATTCCTATCATCATTGTAACGAAGACTAATGTTTCAGTGAAGAGGTCTTTGGTAATATCCTTCCACTTATATTCCCCAAATGTCTAGAAGTTGGCAGAGGTGTAAAATGGAGAAAGCATTAAAGTGATTGTTGAAATAATGGGTTTTTTTTTTAATTTTTTAGTTGTATGGCTGCACTCATGGTATATGGAAGTTCCCAGGCCAGGGATTGGATCCAAGCCTCAGCTGCGACCTATGTCAGATATGAGGCAATGCCAGATCCTTTAACCCAATATGTTGGGATGGGGATTGAATCCACACCTCCACAGCGACCAGAGCTGCTGCAGTCAGAGTCTTACCCCACTGTGCCACAGTGGGAACTCCAAAAATGTTCTATTATATGACTTTACTTTTCTACTAACCATTTGTTTTGAGGCCCACCCTTGTTCTTGCTGCTTTTTTTGCTGACTTCTCCAGAACACAGACATGCTTTAAGGAAAGGCTCATGATTTGTTTCGATGACCCAGAATACTTAAAAAAAAAAGTTACATCTGCTTTTTTTAGTTCAAAGTCCAAGAAGAAAACTTGAAAAATGCAAAGGAGCATGAAGAGGAAAAGAATAAAAGCATGAACTCATTCTTCACGTGATCCAGAAAGCAATCCTCTTACCTAGCATTAGGCCTGCTTGAGATAATGGAGTTAATTAAGTGAGGGGTGTGGGAGCAAGCACTCTGTGCACTCTGTGCAGCTCCTCGCTGATTTTCATCAGGCAGGTCTGGGCTGGCCTGGAGTTGCTGTGGATGGGAACGAACCACTTGTCCAGTGGCTGTCTACACGCAGGAGCCTTTTTTAAAAGATATAATTGACACAAAACTTTATATTAGTTTCAAATATACAACATAATCATTTGATATATGTCTTTATTTTGAAATGATCACCACATAAGTCTAGTTAACATCTGTCACCACACATAGTTATACATTTTTTTTCTTGTGAAAAGAACTGTGAAGATTTACTCTCTTAGTGACTTTCAAATATACAATTTAGTCTAATAACTAGAGTCACCATGCTGTGCATCCCATGACTTATTTATTTTATTACTGGAAATGAGTACCTTTGATTCCTTTCACCCATCTTTCCCAGCCCTTATAGCCCATGTCTCTGGTAACCACCAGTCTGTCTCTGTATTTATAAGCTCAGTTTTTTGGGAAGTTTTGGGTTTTTAGATTCTACATATGCTGGAGATCATACATTATTTGTCTGTCTCTGGCTTATTTCACTGAGTGTAATGTCCTCAAGTTCCATCTGTGTTGTTGCAAATAGCAAGATTTTTTTGCAGCGAAATGTTATTCTATTGAATATTGTGCCCATCACATTTTCTTTATCCATCACCCATCACTGGACAGTTAGGTTCTTTCCATAGCTCGGCTGTTGTAAATAATGCTGCAGTGAATATAGGGGTGCATGCCTCTTTTTGAGTTAGTGGGTTTTTTTCCTTCAGGTAGATACCCAGAAGTGAAATTGCTGGATCAACACAGGGAGTCTTGGATCATGAGGAACGTGACTTCTTATTAACTCTGTGAGGACCCTTTGTAGAGAAGAGTATTTCCTGGCTTAGGGAGATAAACTTCACCCAAATAGCTTCAGTGTGATGAGGTAGGAAATTTGTATTGGTTTGCCAGGGCTGCCATAACAAATTTCTACAGGCGAGGTGGTTTAAACAATAGAAATTTCTACAGTTCTGGAGGCTGGAAGTCCTAGATCAAGGTGTCAGCAGGTCTGGGTTCCTCTAAGGCCTCTCTCCTTGGTTTTTAGTTGGCTGTCTTCTCCTTCCTTCCCTGTGTCTTCACAGGATCCTCCCTCTGAAGAGAAACAAAGTTGGAACAAACACAAGCACAGTAATCAGCTAGAGCTGGTCCCTCAGGATTGAGTTCAGCACATAGACCTACCCAGCCAGCCTACAGTCTTAGACTTGGACCAGGCCCTGGATCAGGGTCCCACCCAGCCTCCTATCCATACAAGAGCCTCCCCTCCAGTGTCACCCAGTCTCTGCCTGGTATTTCCAGAGATGAAATCTCACAATTTCACATCATGACCATGACATCATTAATCATGTCGAATTACTGGGCCAGTAGAATGGGCCTCCTTGTTACAACTCTGCATTAGTGTTGGGCCTTCGTTTAGGGAAAGCACTGAACACATCTTTTTATTCTGTGTATTAGACATTTAAGTTTTTGAAAAAAAAAATGAATGTTCCCCCTTGGGATGGTCTTCTCAGAATTCAACATTCCCAGTTCTTTCAGATGTTCCTCATATGAATTGATTTTTAGACTGTACACCATCCATCCTCTTTAGGGTTTTCTCAGATTCATCCATGCCTTCTTTTTTTTTTTTTTTTTTTGGTCTTTTTACCTTTTCTAGGGCCGCTCTCACAGCATATGGAGGTTCCCAAGCTAGGGGTGTCTAATCGGAGCTGTAGCCGCCAGCCTACACCAGAGCCACAGCAATGCGGGATCCGAGCCATGTCTGCAACCTACACCACAGCTCATGGCAACGCCAGATCCTTAACCCACTGAACCAGGCCAGGGATCGAACCCTCAACCTCATGGTTCCTAGTCAGATTTGTTAACCAACTCCCATCCATGCCTTTCTTAAAATCTGACACCCTTCACTGAAACCCATATGTAAACTATGGGTCTTCCTGACACAGACTATTACCTCCAGTGATCCAGACATTGTTTCACCTCTATTAATGAACATTCACTTACATAAATCATCTTAGTAACTGTGTCACATGATAGGTTCATGTTGAATTTTCCATTAGCAGGATCACCTAAAACCTGCTTAATCTGTCTGCATTCACTGCTGTCCTGATTGTAATTGATTTATTCAACCTGAGTGCAGGACCCCGTATTTATCCTTTTTATGTCTCAGGGTTTTTTTGGTTTTTTTCTACAACAGAAATAATTTTTGAGTGTCATCCATCATATTTAGTGTTCGTCTATGCATTGTGTCAGCTACAAAATTAATGTATTTTTACTGAAATCTCTGAGAACTAAGATTGATCTTGAAAGCTACATGGACAAGCCGTTGATCAGACCACTGATTATTAGTTGGCACTCATGGAATTTATTTGTTCAAGCAGCTGCAATTTGCCTCTGCTATCATCTAGCTTTTTATAGTTGCTACTAAAAACGTTATTCTGTCAGTAATGAACTGCATATATGAATGCTGAATAAAAATAATGCTGATGATTCATTATTTAATTTATTGAAGATATTTATAAAGTTACAAAATTAGGCATTTCTATAGGCTTTTAGGGCTGACCGAGGTGCTTTAGGACCAGGTCTCAGACTTATCCTTTCACAACCCATTGTGGTATCCAAACAACAAAAACCAGTGAGCCCTCATCCAATCATGCTGCCAGCTTAATTATGATAAAATTAATAGCTAACCTTTTTTTGCATCCAGTGTGTGTCCAGTACTGTGCTAAACACTTTACACTGACTAAGCATATAGCAAATATGCTTCTTCATTTATGACAAAAATGAGTAGGAGAGATGATTGGCCAGAACTGAGAGATTTTGATTTTAAAGTCCTGCATTTTCAGCCATTTAACAGGATATTCTAAATCCATCTAACTATTACTTTATGATACATTCTCTATAATACATTCTGATATGTAAGAAGACACAAATTTTTCAGGTAGCCCTTTAGATGCCACTGAGTTTCATGATTATTTACATAATACATTTAAATCTGAAATCAGAATGTAAAATATGACGTTCAGTAATGTGATAGACAGTATAAGGATGGTTAGGGAGATGTGGAATTCATAAATCCGTAGTGGATTTCCATTCATCACATGCAGAAATTTTTAAAAAATTTATATTAATGTATAGTTTGATTTACACTATTGTGCCGATTTCAGCTGTATAGTAAAGTGACTCAGTCATACACATATATACATTCCTTTTTTATATGCCCTTCCGTATTGGTCTATCCCAGGAGATTGGATATAGGTCCCTGTGCTATACAGTAGGACCTTGTTGTTTGTCCATTCTAAATATGATTGTTTGCATCTACTAACCCCAAACTCCCAGTCCATCCTACTCCCTTCCCCCTCCCTCTTGGCAACCACACGTCTGTTCTCTATGTCTGTGAGTCTGTTTCTGTTTCCTAGATAGGTTTATTTGTGAGTATTGTAGATTCCACATATATGTGATATCATATGGTACTTGTCTTTCTCTTTCTTACTTTACTTAGTATGAGAATCTCTGGTTGCATCCATGTTGCTTCAAATGGCATTGTTTTGTTCTTTTTTATGACTAAGCAGTATTCCATTGTATATACGTATCACATCTTTTTTTTTTTTTCGCTTTTTTTAGGGCCACATCTGCAGCATATGGAGGTTCCCAGGCTAGGGGTCTAATCAAAGCTACAGCTGCCTGCGCCACAGCCATAGTAACGCCAGATCCAAGCCACATCTGTGACCTACGCCACAGCTCATGGCAATGTCAGATCCTTAACCCACTGAGCAAGGCCAGGGATCAAACCCACAACCTCATGGCTCCTAGTCGGATTCGTTTCCACTGTGCCACAACGGGAACTCCCATACCACATCGTCTTAATCCATTCATCTGTCCATGGGCATTTAGGTTGTTTCCTTGTCTTCCCTACTGTGAATATTGCTACTATGAACATATGGGTACATGTCTTTTTTTGAATTATAGTTTTGTCCAAATATATGCCCAAGAGTGGGATTGCTGGATCAAATGGTAATTCTATTTTTAGTTTTCTGAGGAACCTCCATACTGTTTTCCATAGTGGTTGTACCAGTTTACATTCTCAGCAACATTGGAGGAGGGTGCCCTTTTCTCCACACCCTCTCCAGTGTTTGTTATTTGTAGACTTCTTAATGATGTACATTCTGACCAGTGTGAGGTGGTACTTCAGTGTTGTTTGGATTTGCAGTTCTCTAAGAATTAGCGATGTTGAGCGTCTTCTCATGTGTCCACTGGCCATGTGTATGTCTTCTTTGGAGAAATGTCTGTTTAGGTCTTCTGCTCCTTTTTCAATTGGGTTGTTTGGTTTTTTGTTTTGAGTTGTATGAGTTGTTTGTATATTTTGGAGACTAATCCCTTGTCAGTTGCATTGTTTGAAAATACATTCTCCCATTCTCTGCTAGTGAATTAGAATACTGGGTTTGAATCCAGGGCATAGGCTTCCAAATTCCACACTCATAGCCACTGTAGAATGCTGCCTCTGAGTC
This sequence comes from Phacochoerus africanus, assembly GCF_016906955.1. Classification (NCBI taxonomy): domain Eukaryota; kingdom Metazoa; phylum Chordata; class Mammalia; order Artiodactyla; family Suidae; genus Phacochoerus; species Phacochoerus africanus. The sequence goes on from NC_062545.1 coordinate 16,144,962, forward strand.
AGCAGAGTTAGGCCTTCCGGGTCATTATTCCAAGAATCATTTCTTAGAAAAAAATGAATCAAAGCTTATACACAAACCAGCTAGCTGTTGTGGTCTGAAAAAGCAAGACACTTCCTCATATACGTATATACAAGGTCCTTTAAAAACTCTACAACCACTCCCCCCAAAGGAGAAGTGCCAGGACCTTTGAAGGGAGAGTGACAGGAAGTCAGGTTAAACTGAGAGGACAGGAAATCTGGATTGACTGCAGTTTCCAGTGATGCCAGAAGCCTATTGTGCTATAAATTTCTAGTCCAGGAAGTTGAGTGTTTCCAAACAAGAACAACACTTCCAAGGGCTATTTGAGCATAGGGAAAGAGAACACAAGATAACTGTTACTTCAGATCGCGTTCTGTCTCCTCATATAGGAGACATTTTTTGTTTACACCTCTTCAGTTAGATACCCTGGGATATAATTTAGGTCAATACTGAAAATGCCCACAAAAGAAAACAATCATATATGTTAAGGAGATGATCAAAGAAAACATATTAAAAGACTTTATAAAAATTTAGTAAGCAGGCTTTTCAAAGCAACCTGGGTGGTTTAACCAATATACAAATTTCCAGAAAACCTATGGTGATCTTTAAAGATTAAAGACTCACTGCATCTTTCTTCTGTTTATATCCTATGTTTGCTGACAACAGATCAAAGAAGGTTGTAAAATCTATGCTATCACTACAGAATTTATAAGGATAATGAAGGATTTCTTTAGAATTATTTTCAGGGAGTTCCCTTGTGGCTCAGCGGGTTAGTAACCTGACATGGTGTCCATGGGGGTTTGGGTTCGAGCCCTGACTTCGCTTGGTGGGTTAAGGACCCGGTGTTGCCTCGGTGGGTTAAGGACCCGGTGTTGCCTAACGCTGCTTTGATCCTGCGTTGCTGTGGCTGTAATGTGGGCCAGCAGCTGCAGCTCCCATTCGACCCCTCGCCCAGGATTTTCCATATGCTACAGGTATGGCCCTAAAAAGAAAGTAAATAAATAAATGAAACGAACACAACTAAAGTAACAATAATTAAATTTTTTAAAGAATTACTTTCAGTGAGGAACAGAGTGATGAGTGGAAAAGGAAATGTAATTGCCTGGGAGCTTCCAGGCGGTCTCCCCTGCCGTCTCCCCCTCCTCTCTCTCTTCTTTCTCTCTTTCTCCCTTTCTGGATACTTTTCCCCTTTCTCTCCTACAGCCTAAACTATGCTTTGTACTTGGCTAGGATTTTAATACTTGCTAATTGATTGATTCCTCCTTTAAGTGACGATTTCACTAACCTTTCGAAAAGTGCCCTTTTAGCCCTCAGATTTTTATCACCCTTCCTTGCAAGATGGACAGAACAACACTGTTCAGCACATCTGGCCTCAGACATCAGGAAGGGCGATGAAGTGCCGTCTGACAATTACTTTGCATCTCATCAAGGGAGGTCCTAGGCACATATAGCCTATCATTATTTCCAGACTATTTGAAAGATCTGGTCTGCATAAAAATAAAATGTAAAATCCTGTCAGTAAAAATTATCCTAGATATTCTAGGCTGTGAGGAGGGGGTGTGGAAGAGAAAGGGAGGAGCCTGCTTCAAATTTTAGAAAGAAAACGGCATATAAGTAATTGAGACAGCTTCATATCAAGTCGCTGGCTTTAGGTCAGGGCTGCCTGAGCCACTGGTCTTGTGCTGAGATGCTTCAAAGCCTTATTAAGAATGTTTGGGGAGTTCCCGTCGTGGCGCAGTGGTTTAACGAATCTGACTAGGAACCATGAGGCTGCGGCTTCGCTCCCTGCCCTTGCTCAGTGGGTTAACGATCCGGCGTTGCTGTGAGCTGTGGTGTAGGTTGCAGACGTGGCTCGGATCCTGCATTGCTGTGGCTCTGGCATAGGCCGGTGGCTACAGCTCTGATTCAACCCCTAGCCTGGGAACCTCCATATGCCGAGGGAGCGGCCCAAGAAATAGCAACAACAACAACAACAACAACAACAACAAAAAAAGACAAAAGACAAAAAAAAAAAAGAAAAAGAATGTTTGGATCCCCATGAGGCCCTGCTATACCCGAGTTTACCATGAGATTTGGGTAGGAATGGGGTTGATGGCTTCACCGTTTATAAAATCAGGAGTACTGATAAAAGAAGTAAAACCTTGAAAGCTCCCAGTCCTGTGCCTGCTCATGGGCATCATTAACCAGCTCCACTTGAAGGGGACGTCAGTCTGGCTGTGCTGTGGGATCGTGGGACGTCATGTACACTTGTAGCCTGCATGAATAAACATACCTATGAGACACCCTCCTCCCACCAAAAAAAAAACTTCATGCGAGTTCTCATTGTGGCTCAGTTGAAACAAACCCAACTAGTATCCATGAGGATGCAGGTTTGATCCCTAGCCCTGCTTAGTGGGTTAAGGATCCAGCGTTGCCATGAGCTGCAGTGTAGGTCGAAGATGTGGCTCAGATCTGACATTGCTGTGGTTGTGCCTTAGGCCATCAGCTGCAGCTCCGATTAGACCCCTAGCCTGGGAACTTTCATATGCTGTGGGTACTGCCCTAAAAAGACCAAAAAAAAAAAAAAAAGAGGTTTCATTATCTCATTTCATCTATTTCCTCCTCCCTCAGTGAGTCAGTTCAACAATGAATGAAAGAGATGGAACAGATAACACTGCTAACACAGCCGCTCCCTGTGTATATGATCTTGGCAGAGGACTCAAACCATTTGCAGGATGGGAATAACAAAAAGCCCTCCTCTCAAGGTGTTATTCCTGGTTAACATTAAAGGCGGTAATTTAGCTAATGTTACAAGACTCTGCGTTATTCCTTTCAGTTCTTGCCCATGTGCAGCAAGGATGCACCCAGGCAGGTGTGTTGGCACCTGGGTGATGTTCTCTCAGGGATTCTCGCAAGGAGCCCCAAACCCCAGATCCTCGCTCCTTGTGCTCCTATTGCCCAGAACTCCTCTGACAGAGCACAAAACCTCACTCCTCCAGTGCCTAGAGAGGAAACCATTCAGATTCTGTTCTGAATCAAAAAGGGATGTTTTTATTTTTTATTTACTAATTTTTTTCTTTTTTGGTTTCCTCATGACCTATGACGATCCCAGGCCAGGGAGCAGACCCAAGCTGCAGTTGCAACCTCCACCACAGCTGTGGCAATCCATATCCTTAACCTCCTGTGCCAGGCTGGAGATTGAACCCACATCCCAGAGCTCCAGCCCTCTGGCAACACCACGGATCCTGTTGCGCCACAGCAGGAGCTCTGAGGATGTTCTTTAAAAGTGCGGTTTTTGACAGTGATAAACCACAGGGCCTACGTGGGGGTGAGAGCAAAGGCAGAGAGAGGGAGAAGCAAAACCACACACTCTATGGCAACAAAACAAACTTGAACCTCTGCAAAAGGTCACCTACATCACTGCACCTCAATGCACCCAAAACTTTGAATAAAGGGCAAAAAAGTTATGGCAGTTCATAGCATATTTTCGAGACAAAGATGATCAGGGCTGCTAATTTCCCAAGGAACATCTGGGGACAAGTTGGTGCACATGAATGAATACTCCATTGTGGCTTTACCTATTTTTTTGTGTCTTGCTTCAGGAATGAAGGGTGATCTGAGTCAAGGTTAAACAACAACAATGATAACAACAAAACCCCAGCAAATCCTAGGACTTACTGTACCAATTAAGCAGGAAGACTCGAGAGACCATAATAGGTTAATAATTCATACCTATTGTGTTTCAAAGTTAACTGTGAGCCTAGATGTAAACTACCCTTAAACATGAATTCTTTTTACATAGCTTACATAGCTTAAGGCCTTGAATTTTTTTTTTTTTTTTTTGGTTTTTTGTCTTTTTAGGGTCATACCAACGGCTTACGGAGGTTCCTGGGCTAGGGGCCTAATCGAAGCTGTAGCTGCCAGCCTGTGCCACAGCCACAACAATGCCAGAGCCAAGCCACGTCTGTGACCTACACTACAGCTCACAGCAACGCCGGATCCTTAAGCCACTAAGCAAAGCCAGGGATCAAACCGAAACGTTATGGTTTCTAGTTGGATTCGTTTCTGCTGAGCCATGACAGGAACTCCATGGCCTTGAATATTTAATTGCATTTTTTTCTTTAAGAAAACTATTTAGAAGGAAATGTTGAAAAAAATTTCCTTGGGAAAAAAGTACATACCTCATGAAAAATAAATGTGGGTAAACTGAGTTGTGAAAGATCTATTCCAATAGCAGCGGACGATTTGGAAGTCTTTTTCCTGTTTAGAAACACTCAGCTTCTTAGGAGTTCCCACTGTGGCTCAGCGGTGACAAACCCAACTAGGACCCATGAGGATGTGGGTTCAATCCCTGGCCCAGCTTGGTAGATTAAGGATCCCATGTTGCCGTGAGCTGTGGTGTAGGTCACAGGCGTAGCTCTGTTCTGGCATTGCTGTGGCTGTGGTGTAGGCCAGCTGCTGCAGCTCTGATTAGACCCACGGCCTGGGAACTTCCATGTGCCATGGGTGCGGGCCTAGAAAGGAAAGGAAAAATAAGAAACACTCCACTTCCTAGACAATAAATTTACAGCACGATATGCTTCTGGCATCACTGGAATCTGTAGTCGACCTGGGTTTCCCCAACTTCCTGTCACTCTCTCCTCAAAGGTCCTGGCACTTCTACTTGGGGTGGGGGGGCAAGGGGAAAGCACTTTTAGAGGTTTGAAAGGACCGTGTGTGTGTGTGTGTGTGTGTGTGTGTGTGTGTAAGGATCTTGCTTTTTCAGACCACAACAGCTAGCTGGTTTGTGCATAAGCTGTGATTCAGTTTTTTCCAAGAAATGATTCTTGGAATAAGGACCTGAAAGGCCTAACTCTACTGACATGGAGGCAGGATTCTACAGTGGCTATGAGTGTGCAATTTGGAATCCTATGGCCTGGGTTCAAACCCAGTTTCACCAATTGCCTAGTGGGGTGAACTGGGGAAAATCACTTCATTCTTTAAGCCTCAGCTTCCTCAGTTATAGGGAGAATAATACTCCCTGCTAAGGTTCCAGTGAGGGTTAAAGTGCTTGGCATATTTCAGAGCGCAGAATGAGTAGATAGCGAGAGGTAACATATGACAGCTGATTCCAAAGGGCTTGCAATATTAACTAGTTGTGGGGTCTCCTTGATGAATAGTTTAACTGAACTGCAATCAGAATCCATTTGGTCACTTGTATATAAACAAAAAAACAAAACACTATGAGAGCCTTCTGATGGCCAGGAGCAAGCAAGTAAAGCCCTATGAAGAGTTTGTAGGGAATATTGCCCCCGAGGTGCTCTTGTGGAGATTATATGTGATCCTAAATAACAATAATACCTAGTAGAAGGTGGCAAGGCCGAAAGAGAATGTAGGGAAATGCTCCTGGAATTCAGAGGGAGGAAGAGATTGTAATTGAGCTGAGGGGGGGTCAGAGAAGACCTTGCAGATAAGGGCCCTTTGGTACACATCTCTGTCATTTTTTTTTTTTTTTTTTTTTTTGGTGATTTTCATGGTATGTGGAATTCCCAGGCCAGGGATAGAACCCCTGCTATAATGGAGACCCCATTGCAGTGAGCACACCAGATCCTTAACCCACTGCACCACAATGGGACTCTCACATCTCTGTAATCTTAATATTTTGACCATAGAACTCATAATTATATTGATGTGAAAATTTCAGATTGAAAAGATCCACAGTCTGTAGTATAAAAGTTATGGAGGTGTGTGAGGGCTTTCAAGTTCAATGTATGTCCTCTGATTATAGTAACCTTAGAGCCATAACATCAGTATCTGCTTAAACTGAGAATTAGGTTTGGCATTCCCCAGAGGATGGTTGCTTGTTTGCCTGAAGGTCTGTGCAGTAACATACTTTGACAAACTTCCCTGGTTTGGAAAGAAGGGAAGCACAGAAAGAGAAGAAGCAAGAGGCAAGCAGTGTTGATCTATAGAAACTCTGCATGTGGCCAGGTGTCAAGAACCTTGGCTCATGTTCTCAGCAAATGTTGTCCTTCTCTTGGGAACCATAAGAACTCTAGTCTTACTCTCTCTGCTCAAGTTCTAACACTCCTCCATCTTCCTTCGTGTTACTTGCCATTCTCTTCACTCTTTTGTCCATTCGTTCATCAAACATTCACTAGGTTTCTAGGCTCAGAACTTAGCACACTGGAGGTAAGAAGAGGAATAAAGCAAGATTCCTCATTCTAACCACCCTAGTAAGAGAGGCTAGAATAGCTTTCACCTAAGATCTAGGGAGTGAGTCTATATGAAATAGAAAGGTCTTTTTTTTTTCCCTCTATTTCTTCTATTTCCATACATATTTCAAAACATTGTCAGGCACTACATCTGCTCCATCCCTTTGATTTGATTTGCTGCTTCTAGCCCTTCTTCCTAGGTAAGTACTTTGCTTATAACTCAAACCATGTCTCTGATTGGGGTAAGTAGAGGGATGAAAGAGAAATGAGGGCAGAGTTGGGGAGAGCTGGTTGTAACATATTCTAAAACAATAACACAAAAGTAAAATTTGGTTGGGTTGTAGAAGGAAGAATAAGCTCTGTGTCCCCTCTGTTCTCTACTTCTAGAGGCTTCTAGTCATGGCTAGTTTTACAAGTGGACCACTATTTACAGGGTATATTTTGAGAGGATTTGAAGAGTAAGAGAAAGGCTCCAGTCCAAAAATATTTCCGTTTGTTTCCTGAAACCTCAAGATAAGCAAGTAATTATCTTAATTACTGCCTTCTTTGGTTGTGTTCTTTTGAGAATGGTCTTCTTCTGCTGCATGTGATGAAAGAAATCCCCAACTCATGAGGAAATGCTCTCAAAATCCCCTTCCCCCAGAACTGAGAAAGACAGACACATCAGAGTCCTGTTCTTTGTGACTATGCTCTAACATTTCAGCACATACAACTTAAGAAAGTACAGACAGGAGTTCCTGTCGTGGCGCAGTGGTTAACGAATCCAACTAGGAACCATGAGGTGGCGGGTTTGGTCCCTGCCCTTGCTCAGTGGGTTAACGATCCGGCGTTGCTGTGAGCTGTGGTGTAGGTTGCAGACGCAGCTCGGATCCCGCGTTGCTGTGGCTCTGGCGTAGGCCGGTGGCTACAGCTCCGATTCAACCCCTAGCCTGGGAACCTCCATATGCCGCGGGAGCAGCCCAAGAAATAGCAACAACAACAACAACAACAATAACAACAACAAAAAAGACAAAAAAAAAGAAAGTACAGACAGGTGAATTCCTTTTGCTTCTTTTTATGGAAATTTGGGTCTGACCCATGATAAAAGGTAAATAGAAAAGGGAACACATAACTGAAGAACAAACAGAGCCTAAGCTTGTTCCCCTGAAATATCTGGACAAATGTGGTACCAATGTATGTTCTGGCTGCTGCTGATCAGGACAGCTGCCTCGTGTGTCTCCTTCACTCTCTGTACATGTGGGGAGATGGCATTGGATTACGATGGGGTTGTAATGGTCTTCAAACAACTAATAGAGCTCTCATCGAGTTTGGCAAGTTGGTTAGCTGACATAGGCAGAAAGCTAGAATGCTTTGGGTCCATTGGTTCAGTGGAGTTTCTTACCGAAATATTTTGTAGTGCTTTATCTCATCACTGCTTGTAACTGGCATATGCCCAATGCCTTGTATACTTTAGAAGCAACGTGGAGGTTGGAGGAATAGATAGTCATTTTTTAGACTAAGTATGTATATTAGTAAGCATGTGTGTGTGTGTTATAAAAATAAACCCCAGGGTGTCTTCTTTGCCACTAAATGAATATTTTGGGGAAGTGCAGTTGTGTCAGAATAGCTGACTGAGTTATGCATGGATTTAGCCAGAGCCCAACCATTAAAGACTCTGTTACTGCTGAACAGGACACCTTGGGGCGAGATTAGACACTTTTTCTTTAATTAAAAGTAATATCTCTTTGTAAGTTACAAATTGAGTTATGTTGTATATACGTGTGTATGTGTACATATTTTTTTTATCCTGACATTTAGGAAATGTTTGTAAAATACTTTCATCTTTTCCAGAGTCATATAAACGTGAGAGGATGTCAGGAAGAAGCCCCGGGGTGCTTGAAGGGAAGTCTCCCATCTTATAGTCTTATATATATTAATAACTCATTCAAAGGAAAGATGCCCTTTGTTAGCTAAATAACTAAACTAAAAACAACCAGGGGACTAAGAGGTACAAGTTACTATGTATAATATAAATAAGCCACAAGAATATATTATACAGCATGGGAAATATAGCCAATATTTTATATCTGTAAATTGAGTATAACCTTTAAAAATTGTAATTACTATGTTGTACACATGAAACATATAAAATTGTAAATCACCTATACCTCAACTTAAAAAAAAGCACACGTCAAGATGTGTCATGAAAAGACTTCAAAATCCAATCAAATTAATGAGTTACCTTTTATGACTTGAAAACCTAAAAGAGTTTTATGCATCCAGGAAATACAACTACAGAGAGCGAAAATAACTTGAAATTGGGGGTTCCTGTTGTGGCTCAGCAGAAACGAATCTGACTAGTATCAATGAGGACACAGGTTCGATCCCTGGCCTTGCTCAGTGAGTTAAGGATCCATTGTAGCCATGAGCTATGGTGTAGGTTGCAGACGTGGCTGGGATCCCATGTTACTGTGGCTGTAGTGCAGACCGGTGGCTATAGCTCCAATTCAACCCTGCATTTGGAAACCTCTATATGCTGTGGGTGTGGCCCTAAAAAGACAAAAAAACAAAAACAAAAACTTGAAATGATGAAATGCAAAAATCAAAGTGTTTACTTCCTTTTCTCACTGGCTCTGGGAGAGTTCACAAACAGCAAAAGCTTTAAACAAAAGCAAAAGAAGGGGAGAGGAGGCTTTTGTAGAGAAAATTTCACAGGAGAATAATAGGATCTTATTGACTTTTTCAGTTACCAAAATAAGTCTCAATCAAACACGGTGGCATTAAGTTACTGTCCTTAGTTTCTGTTCACAGAGGCAAGGCCTGCAGGTGTGGATCAGTGCCAAATGCAAAGCCCTCTTTGGAGGCCTTCAGGCAAGATCCACTCTCTCTGCAGCTGTTTTTTTTTGGTTTTTTTTTTTTTGGTTGTTTTTTTTTTCAGTAAATATCAAAATTTTTATAGATGAAAGTCAATTTAAAGTCTAATTCAAATGACTTTCCTAAATCATTCTCACACATACAAACATTAATTGTAATAAATATAATTTTCTTTGATAGCGGGCACAAAAGCAAACATGGGTGGAAATACTTTGCAAACTGTAGAACATTAACAAATACTAGTTATCATTATTCACTAAGCAGGTAGAGGTGACAACGGGTACAATTTAAAGGGCCCTACTGTAAAGAGAGTTATTATTATTTTATTATAATAACTCTAATATAGTATAGCTATATTAACTATAATATAATATTTAAAATAATATTACAACATTATTTAACATGATTAATCCTTCCTCAATGCAAACATTTATACAAATGAATTAGAATACATTGAACACAATGTAAGTCATCCTACATTGGAGCAAATCTACTTACATTATACTATGATTGCTCTTTAATTCTATTATATCCAGATTGGATTATAAATTTTTTTAAAAGCAATGATGGGTATGGCATTAAAAGACAAAACACTGAATGAGAAAGTTTTAATTCTTTCTCTATCACCAACTGACGGCTTTTCATTGTTCCAACTTCCCCATATAAATTTTAAAAAACTGGTCGTAATACTGAAACTGACAGTACTTGAGACTTGAATCTAGCCAGAAACCAGGTAGGGACTTGAACCCTTGTGCCAGGACTTGAACCCAGCCTAAACCCAGATTGGGGCTTGAACCCGTGGGGTTTATTTATTTATTTATTTATTACTCAATGAATTTATTACATTTATAATTGTACAATGATCATCACAATCCAATTTTATAGGATTTCCATCCCACAACCCCAGCGCATGCCTCCATCCCCCAAACTGTCTCCTTTGGAAACCATGTTTTCCAACTGTGAGTCAGCATCTGTTATGCAAAGAAGTTCAGTCTGTCCTTTTTTCAGATTCCACATGTCAGTGAAAGCATTTGATGTTGGTGTCTCATTGTGTGGCTGACTTCACTTAGCATGATGATTTCTAGGTCCATCCACGTTGCTAAAAATGCTGGTATTTCGTTCTTTTTGATGGCTGAGTAATATTCCATTGTGTATATGTACCACATCTTGATCCACTCCTCTGTCAATGGACATTCAGGTGGTTTCCATGACTTGGCTATTGCAAATAGTGCTGCAATGAACATTGGAGTATATGTGTCTTTGCAAGTCATGGTTTTCTCTGGATAGATGCCCAGGAGTGGGATTGCTGGATCCAATGGTAGTTCTAGTTTTAGTTTTCTGAGGAATCTCCATACTGTTTTCCACAGCAGTGGCACCAATTTACAATCCCACCCACAGTGTACTAGGGTTCCTTTTTCTCTACACCCTCTCCAGCATTTATTGTTTGTAGACTTTTGGATGATGGCCATTCTGGCTGGTGTAAGGTGGTACCTCATATTGGTTTTGATTGGCATTTCTCTAATAATGAGTGACGCTGAACATCTTTTCATGTGTTTTTTGGCCCTCTGCATGTCTTCTTTGGAGAACTGTCTGTTTAGATCTTCGGCCCATTTTTTGATGGGGTTGTTTGTTTTTTGGTATGGAGCTGCAGAAGGTGTTTATAAATTTTTGAGAATAATCCCTTGTCAGTTGCTTCATTTGCAAAGATTTTCTCCCATTCTGTGGGTTGTCATTTCAATTGTTTAGGGATCCCTTTATTGTGCAGAAACTTTGAAGTTTAATTAAGTCCCATTTGCTTATTTTTGTTTTCTCTGTCATTACTCTAAGAGGTGGATCTGCGAAGATGTTGCTGTCATTTATGTCAGAGAGTGTTTGGCCTATGTTTTCCTCCAAAAGTTTTATAGTATATGGTCTTATATCTAGTTCTTTAATCCATTTTGAGTTTATTTCTGTGTATGGTGTTAGGGAGTGTTCTCATTTCATTCTTTTCCATGTGGCTGTCCAGTTTTCCCAGCACCATTTATTGAACAGGCTGTCTTTTCTCCATTGTATATTCTTGCTTCCTTTGTCATAGATTAGTTGGGTGTAGGTGTGTGGGTTTAATTCTGGGCTTTCTATCCTGTTCCACTGATGTATATGTCTGTCTTTGTGCCAGTACCATACCATTTTGATGATTGTTGCTTTGTAGAATAGTCTGAAGTCTGGGATCCTGATTCCTCCAGTTCCAGTTTTCTTTTTCAGAATATCATTGGCTCTTCTGGGTCTTTCATCCTTCCAAACAAACTTTAAAATATTTTGTTAGAGTTCTGTGAAAAATGTCCTTGGTAATTTGATGGGGATTGCATTGAATCTGTAGATTGCCTTAGGTAGTATAGTCATTTTGATAATATTGACTTTTCCAATCCAAGAGCATGGCATGTCTTTCCATCTATTTGTGTCCTCTTTGATTTCTTTCATCAGTGTCTTATAGTTTTCAGAGTACAGGTCTTTTGTCTCTTTAGGTAGGTTTACTCCTAGGTATTTTATTCTTTTGGATGCGATGGTAAATGGGATTGCTTCTCTAAATTCTCTTTCTGATCTTTCATTGTTAGTGCATAGAAATGCCATCGATTTCTATACGCTAACAATTTGTATCCTGTGGCTTTGCCAAATTCATGGATGAGCTCTAACAGTTTTCTGGTAGAGTCTTTAGGATGCTCTAGGTATAGTATCATGTCATCTGCAAATAGTGATAGTTTTACTTCTTCCTTTCCAATTTGGATTCCTTTTATCTCTTTTACTTCTCTGATTGCTGTGGCTAGGACTTCCAAAACTATGTTGAAGAGTAGTGGCGAGAGCGGACATCCTTGTCTTGTTCCTGATCTTAGTGGGAATTCTTTCAGCTTTTCACCATTGAGAATGATGTTAACTGTGGGTTTGTCATATATGGTCTTTATTATGTTGAGGTAGTTTCCCACTATGCCCACTTTCTGAAGGGTTTTTATCAGAAATGGGTGTTGGATTTTGTCAAAGGCTTTTTCTGCGTCTATTGAGAGGATCATATGGTTTTTATTCTTCAGTTTGTTAGAGTGGTGTATCACACAGATTGATTTGTGGATATTGAAGAATGCTTGCATCCCTGGGATAAATCCCACTTGATCATAATGTACAGTCCTTTTAATGTATTGTTGGATGTGGTTTGCTAGTACTTTGTTGAGGATTTTTGCATCGATGTTCATCAGTGAAATTGGCCTGTAGTTTTCTTTTTTGTGTGTGTGGTATCTTTGTCTGGTTTTGGTATCAGAGTGATGGTGGCCTCATAGAATGAGTTTGGGAGTATCCCTTCCTCTGCAATTTTTTGAAATAGTTTCTGAAGGATAGGTATTAGTTCTTCTCTAAATGCTTGATAGAATTTGCCTGTGAAGGCATCTGGTCCTGGACTTTTGTTTGTTGGAAATTTTTTAATCACACTTTCAATTTCAGTTCTTGTGATTGGTCCACTCATCTTTTTCTAGATTTCATTTTAGTTTAGTCTTGGAAGATTGTACCTTTCTAAGGATTTGTCCATTTCTTCTAGGTTTTCTGTTTTTTATTGTTGTATAGTTGCATATAGTAGTCTCTTATGATCCTTTGTATTTCTGCGATGTCCGTTGTTACTTCTTTTTCATTTCTAATTTTATTGATTTGAGTCCTCTCTCTTTTTTTCTTGAGAAGTCTGGCTAAGAGTTTATGAATTTTGTTGATCTTTCCAAAGAACCAGCTTTTCGCTTCATTGACCTTTTCTATGGTTTTCTTCATTTCTATTTCATTGATTTCTGTTCTGATCTTTATGATTTCTTTCCTTCTACTAACTTTAGGTCTTGCCTGTTCTTCTCTCTCGAGCTGCTTTAGATGTAAAGTTAGCTTGTTTATTTGAGCTTTTTCTTGTTTCCTGAGGTGGGCTTGTATTACTATAAACATTCCTCTTAGAACAGCTTTTGCTGCATCCCATAGGTTTTGGAGTGTTGTGTTTTTATTGTCCTTTGCTTGTAGGTGTTTTTTAATTTCCTCTTTGATTTCTTCAGTGATCCACTGGTTTTTAGTAGCATATTGTTTAGTCTCCATGCATTGGTGTTTTTTGCAGTTTTTTTCTTGTTGATTTCCAGTCATATAGCGCTGTGGTCGGAAAAGATGCTTGATATGATTTCAGTTTTCTTAAAGTTACCAAGGTTTGATTTGTAGCCCAGGATGTGATCAATCTTAGAGAATGTTCCATGTGCACATGAGCAGAATGTGTAATCTGTTGCTTTTGGATGGAATGTCCTATAAATATCTATTAAGTCCATCTGGTCTAATACTTCATTCAGGGCCTGTGTTTCCATACTGATTTTCTGTCTGAATGATCTGTCCATTGCTGTAAGTGGGGTGTTAAAAGTCCCCCACTACTTTTGTGTTATTGCCAATTTGTCCTTTTGAGGTTGTTAACAGTTGCCTTGTTGTGGTGAACCTGTGTTGGGTGCGTAGATATTTAAAATTGTTATATCTTCTACTTGGATTGACCCTTTGATCATTATGTAGTGAACTTCCTTGTCCCTTAAAATATTCTTCATTTTAAAGTCTATTTTGTCTGATATGAGTATTGCTACTCCAGCTTTCTTTTTATTTCCACTTGCATGGAATATTTTCTTCCATCCTCTCACTTTCAATTTGTATGTGTTCCTAGAAGTGAAGTGGGTCTCTTGAAGACAGCATATATATGGGTCTTGTTTTTGTATCCATTCAGTCAGTCTGTGTCTTTTGGTTGGGGTGTTTAGGCCAGTAACATTTAAGGTAATTATTGATATGTATGTTCTTATTGCCATTTTATTAATTGTTTCAGATTTGTTTTTGTTGCTCTTTTTCTTCCCTTCTTCTCTTGTTCTCTCCTCTTCTGGTTTGATGACTATCTTTAGTGTCATATTTGAGTGGATTTTTCTTATTTGTTTGTGTATCAATTGTAGATTTTTGGTTTGCAGTTATTATGAAGTTTTGACATGAGTCTATATATAAATGAGATTGTTTTAAGTTGTTGGTCTCTTAATTACAAGCGCATCTCCAGTGTCCTGCATTTGTACCCTCCTCTTCTCACGACTTCTGATTTTGGTGGCATAATTATTCATGGATGACATCATATCTTTACTGTATATATACCTTTACTGGTGAGCCTTGTCATTTGTGGTATTTTTGTTTCCTGTTGCAGCCTTTTCTTTTGTGCCTAGAGAAGTTCTTTTAGTTTAGTTTTTTTGTTTGTTTGTTTTTGTTTTTTGGTCTTTTTGCCATTTCTTGGGCTGCTCCCATGGCTTATGGAGGTTCCCAGGCTACGGATCCAATCGGAGCTGTAGTCACTGACCTATGCCAGAGCCATAGCAACACGGGATCCGAGCCGCATCTACAACCTACACCACAGCTCATGGCAACACCGGATCCTTAACCCACTGAGCAAGGCCAGGGATCAAATCGACAACCTCATGGTTTCTAGTCGGATTCATTAACCACTGAGCCACGAAGAGAACTCCTAGTATTTGTTGTAAAGCTGGTTTAGGGTTGCTGAATTCTCTTAGCTTTTGCTTATCTGTGAAGGTTTTGATTTCTCCTTCAAATCTGAATGAGAGCCTTGCTGGGTAAAGTAATCTTGGTTGGAGGTTTTTTGCTTTCATCATGTTAAGTATATCATGCCACTCCCTTCTGGCCTGCAGAGTTTCTGCTGAAAAATCTGCCGATAACCTAATTGGGGTTGCCTTGTATGTTATTTGTTTCTTTTCCCTAGCTGCTTTCAAGATTTTCTCTCTGTCTTTAATTTTGGTCAGTTTGATTAATATGTGTCTCAGGGTATTCCTCCTTGGGTTTATTTTATATTGTACTCCTTGCACTTCCTGGATTTGAGTGAGGGGTTCCTTTCCCATGTTAGGGAAGTTTTTGGCTATTATCTCTTGGAATATGTTTTCTGTCCCCTTCTCTCTCTCTTCTCCTTTTGGCACCCCTATATTACAGATGTTGGTGCGTTTAATGTTGTCCCAGAGTTCTCTGAGACTCTCTTCATTTGTTTTCAATCTTTTTTCTCTTTTCTGTTCCACGTCAGTGATTGACACTAGTCTGTCCTCCACCTCACTTATTCATTCTTCTGCCTCCTGTATTCTGCTATTGGTTGCTTCTAATGAATTTTTTATTTCAGTTATTGTGTTTTGCATCTCTACTTGTTTAAGTTTTCAATCTTGTATTTCTTTGATCAGTGTTTGCTCTAAATTATCAATCTTTGCCTCCAGTTTATTTCCAATGTCTTGCATCTTCTTCAGCATCAACAGTCTCAAGTCTTTTTCCTAGAGGCTGAGAATCTCCTCATCACTTAGCTGATTTTCTGGGGGGTTTTCTTTCTCCCTCATCTGAGTTATAGTTCTCTGTCTTTTCACTTTTATAGGTTTTTTGTGTGGTGACCTTTTTACAGATAAAAGGGTTGTAGCCTCTCTTACTTCTGGTGTCTGCCCCCCTTGTGGCTGAAGTCTGTATGGGGGCTTGCTGTAGGCTTCCTGATGGGAGAGACTTATGCCTGCCCACTGGTAGGTGGAGCTGATTCCTATCCCTCTGGTGGGTGGGTCTTTGTCTCTGTATGGGATTAGAGGGCCTGTGTGCCTGGGGGGTCTTTAGGTAGCCTGTTTACTGATGGGCGGGGCTGTGATTCCACTTGGATTGTTGTTTGGCCTCGGGCTTCTCAACACTGATGGGTCGGGCCAGATTTTCCCAAAATGGCCACCTCCAGAGAAAGGCACACTGCCAAATATTTCTGAGAGTTTTGCTTCCAATGTCCTTCCCCCACAACAAGCCACAGTTACCCACTGTTTTCCCAGGAGGTGCTCCAAGAACTGCAGTCAGGTTTGACCCAGATCCCTATGGAGACTTTGCTTTGCCCTGCGACCCAGAGCACCTGAATATCTGTGTGTGCCTTTTAAGAATGGGGTCTCTGTTTCCCCTAGTCCCGGGGAGCTCCTACGCACAAGCCCCACTGGCCTTCAATGCCAGATGCTCTGGGGGCTCTTTCTCACAGTGCCGGATCCCCACACATGGGAGTTTGATGTGAGGCTCAGAACTCTCACTCCTGTAGGTGGGTCTCTATGAACCAGTCAGTTTCCAGTCTGTGGGGCTTCCCACCCAAGAGGTATGGGGTTGCTTATATCATGAAATCACCCCTCCTACCTCTTGATGTGGCCTCCTCTTTGTCTTCTGGAGTGGATATCTTTTTGAAGGTTTCTGGCCCATTTGGTTGAAGATTGCTCAGCATTTGGTTGTAAATTTTGTTGTTTTTAGAAGAGAAGTTGAGCTCCAGTCCTTCTGTTCCACCATCTTAATCCCATCTCCCCTCTCAGCAGTTGTTAGTCTCCCTTTTCTCTTGTCAAACCCAGCAGCTCTGAAAACTTTCTCATCAAGATAGCTGACTGTCACTGACAGCCAGGGATAGCTGAGCTGCACAATCTGACAAAGCTATCCTTCCTCTGTAAGCAGATTTTTCAAACTCTCTTTAATCTGAAAAGGTTTTGGAGACAAACTTCTGCACACCTCAGGTATACTTGTTAGAATGCCCTTGCCCCCTGAAGGCCGGGTGGAAATTTAGCTGCTGAGAAAGCATATTCTTTCTGCCAAGTGAATAAGGTGGACCAGAGCGGTCATTTGATGAAAGATTGTCCATATGATATCACTTATATGTGAAATCTAAAGAAAGGATACAAATGATTTTATTTAGAGAGAAATGAATTACAGACTTTGAAAAACTTACAGTTACCAAAGGGGACAGGTGTGTGTGTGGGGGGGGGTGGCAGATGGAATGGGGGCTTGGGATTGAATATGCACACTGAGGTATATGGAATGATTGGCCAGTGGGGACCTGCTGTATAGCACAGGGAACTCTCCCGAATATTCTGTGATCATCTATGTGGGAAAAGAATCTGAAAGAGAATGGATGTGTGTAAATGTATAACTGAATCACTTTTATAGCAGAAATTATCACCACCTTGTACATCAACTATGCTTCCATAAAAATTTCAAAATAAAAAAAATATAAAGATCATCAACTCACAAAAAAAAAAAAAAAAAAAAAAAAAGCCAAGGAAGAGATATTTAATCAGAAGACGCAGGATGCTGAAGGTAATGACCATGGTCTGGATCTGGATACAGAGTTGCTGCAGCAGAGAGGGGTACCTAGGAAGGTTGGAGGGAGGCAGCCAAAGCCCAGGTGGTGGACTGGCCCCTTAGAGGGCGATGCTCTGTCCTTCCAGCCCCAGTGTGGAAAAGAGGCTTCTCAGAGGACCCCCGGCCCACAGAGTTGTAGTGTGACACCAGCATGCTGAGTGTTGATGCCCAGAAGCCCAGTGACTCACTTGCCATCTCAGACCTGACCAGGGCCTGGGTGTAGACAGTGTCTGTGTGGATGGGTGGCCCACCCAGCCCCCAGCCTCGTAGCTTCCCTGGTCTGTAAAAGTCTCCACTGACTTCATCTCAGCCTCACTCCTATGGCCACACTCAGTGTCCCCCTGTCACTCCCACCTTAAATCCCCACTCTGACTCAGTCCTACAGTCTACCCTCTCCTCTCATGCATGCCAGGACAGCAAACCCCGCAACTGCTGGTCTCGGGGTCTTAGGTCTGCAGTCCTGCAGGCCCAGCTGGGACAGAGGAGAGAGCTCCTCTCTCACACCACCTCACTCAAGGCTGCAGGGCGCACGTCATTACGCTCCAGGGTGGTCTCATCTGCACCCATGTCTATGCCTCCTGTCCAAGTCCCAAAAGCAATAAGAAGTGGTGTAACCTATTGCCCAGGGCCCACCTAGCAAGACCTGCCTGATTCTGAGCCAGAGTTGGGGAGAGTGAGCCTGCCCTGTACCTCCACATGGGCAGATCCCTGCTTCCCACCTGCCCATGCATGGCCACGGGCTCCCCTTGGTTCAGGCTTCACCCCAGAGGCCATGGGGAGAGCTCATAACTGACCCATCCCTTGCAGTCTTGTGGATGGGGGGTGGGAAGGGAAGTTTCCAGAAGAAAGAGGGTGTCAGGCCCCAATCCCACCAAAGCTCAAGTCTTCTGACCAAAATAGGGCCAACCTGCCAAGACAGCGTGTGACTCAGTCTTCTGCAACCGTGGACCAGGAGGGAGATGTGGTCATGGCCCACATGACGCTGATTTCCAGGGCAGATGATGTTGGATTCTGTGCCTCAGGTCTCCTCACTAAACATGATGTTCTCTCCTTGGTATCAGGTGCCTCAGTCAGGAACCCTGAAGCTGTCCCACCTACAGGAAGGGACATACACCTTTCAGCTGACGGTCATGGACACTGCCGGGCAGAGGAGCTCCGACAACGTCTCGGTGACAGTGCTCCCCCAGGCCTTCTCCACAGGAGGTGAGAAGACAGTTCTTCCCTCACATCCACAATGGCCAACAGAAACCAGGCCATGGTATTTAAGCGGCATTTTATATTCTGACTAAGCATCCCATGGGCTCTTCCATTTTATCTTTGGCCATTGTTGAATGAGAAAGTCTTCACCAAAAATATGACAGAAATAGGCTGCATTAGATTTGGGGCAAAGTGACACTGCCAAGTCGGGATAGGGGACCCTCCTCTGCCCCCAGGGGATGAGACTAGATTCTGAGCCTCGGGACCCCGCAGATGCTCCGTCTCTCCTTGACTCCATTTCATAAGAGACAATCATCTGGCTTTTCCAGGAGAGAGTCTTGTTTAAAAGAGGGTGATCTTTTTGATGTGTCTATTCAAGACTGCATCTAAATAGTACATTTAAGCCACATTAAAATATAGGAAGCACATGTGTCAATTTAAAAGGACTATTTAAAATTTTTCTTGGGGGGGTTCCTGCTATAGTGCAGTGGGCTAAGAATCCAGCTGTAGCAGCTCAGGTCATGGCAGAGGCGAAGGTTCAATCCCCCGCCCAGCACACTGGGTTAGAGGATCCAGTGTTGATTGCAGCTGCAGCTCAGATTCAGTCCCTGGCTTGGGAACTTCCACATCCCACAGGGGCAGACATAAAAAAAAAAAAAAAAAAAACCTTCATAGATACTCTACAAAGATACACAGGTTGATGACATAGCTCAACATATATTTTTTTACATTCTGCTGCACAATGTAAACTCATTTATCTCATTTCTCAGTGTCTTAGTTTTCCAAACATCTACATTTCTAAGATTAATTCATCAAGTTAAAAAAAAAAAAACTTATATAGAACTTGGCAGCACTAAAGATACTGAGGTATTGCAGGGGGAGCTCACCCTGGAGGAGTGCTGGGAGGGTGTCTGTGTGGGGTCCTGCCCTCTGTCAGCGGATACTTTCTCAGCGTTTGCAGGAACTGTGCCTGAAGTGGGCTCCACAGACCTTGCCCCTGCCTCCTACGTCTTTGTTCCTCAGTATTTGGATGGTAATCAAGCCAGCAGTCAGGACAATGAGGATAAAATTTGGAATGTGGGAGTTTCCCATCATGGTGCAGCAGAACCAAATCTGATTAGTGTCCATGAGGATGCAGGTTTGATCCCTGGTCTCACTCAGTCAGTAAGGATCCAGTGTTGCCGTGAGCTGTGGTGTAAGTCACAGATGAGGCTCAGATCCCACATTGGACCCTTAGCCTGGGAACTTCCATATGCTGCAGGTGTGGCCCTAAAAAGGAAAAAAAAAAAAAATTTGAGGTTGGCCGTTTCCCTGGCCAGCCAGGGTATAAGCTTCCTGTAAGGAAAGAGCAGTGACCCCAGACTCTGGCCCCCAGGGGCACTGTGGTCAGTGATGGTTAGGCAAGCCAGCCGTTACAGCCCAGCGCACATGCCAACAGGCCCTGTCTGTTGATTTACTGCAACTTCACAGAAGAGCCAGACAGTTGCTCAAAAAGTACCTTGGAATGTTGGCCATGCTCCAGGGCTGCTGGAAACACAGTATCAGCTCCAACTGGGATAGTCACCAGCAGAGGGACGGCGGGGGTCCAGAGAGCTGTCCTCCTGGGAGCAGGGCTCCGGGCTCTGGGCCCAGGTCAGTGCTGCTACTGGGAGGATGTGCTCCTGGGAAGCTGTTGCCCCTAAGGAAATTAGAAAAGGGTGGCCTCTGTATGACCAAGACACCGAGAGGAGAAAGGGCCTGAGCTGATGGAGGCAGAGGGCTGACACCTCACCAGCCGTTATTGTTCCGGCTTTTGTTCCCAGGCCAGTTTTCTGGGTCTCCCAAGGCAAGTCGCTATTTGTACATTTCTGGCCTTTCTCAGGATGATGGTAAAGTGTGTTTGAAGCCCAGAGTGATGTGACTCATCTTTGATTATTGAAAGGCCACTTGGGTAGAGGTTTTATATACATAGCTTTATATTGAAAATTAAAAGAATGCTGTAGTATTAACTGCTGTCTGGAATCACTCACTAGTTCAATTGGAATAACATAAGAATTAAAGTTAATATAACACAGAGACACCAAAAACAAGAGGTGTTTCTGTCCCCTCTATTGCATACATGGGTTTTTGCAGTTAATGAGGAGCTTTCATGGTAACCAAAGGTGGCATCTTCTGGGGTAAAAGGCACACACATATTCCTGCTTATGCAATAACATGGTTCAGTTGTAGATATAGAGAGTGCGTGTTTTCAAGCTCTGCAAAAAATAATCCATTTAGAGAGCAAGGCAACAAACACTTCTAAGATGATCCAGATAAATGGTCTCCAAATAGGATCCCCCACAGATGGTCAGGACATTTTTAGGATGGAAAAGAAGGCACCAGAACTTTTCTTTTTTTTTTTTTAAGGCTGCACCTGCAGCATATGGAAGTTCCTGAGCTGGCAGTCAAATCAGAGCTATAGCTGCTGGCCTACACCACAGCCACAGCAACGCCGGATCCAAGCCTCATCTTCAACATGAACTGAAGCTTGCAGCAACGCTGGATCCTTAACCCACTGAGCAAGGCCAGGGATCAAACTCACATCCTTATGGACACTAGTCAGGTTCTTAACCTGCTGAGCCACAATGGGAACTCCCCAGAACTTGTATTTTTATTTTTAACCTTCTTTAAATGTTCAGTCTCTTTCATAACATGGATAACATGTTCATACAGGGGTCCAAGCCTATGATTTAAAGATTGAAGATATGTTTAGTCCATAAGTTTGAAGACCACTAATCCAGAAATAGATGGCTAATTTACCAATATGAATCTATCTCCAAAACTACCCAGGAATAAGTAAAGCCTTGAGATACTTAGGATTTTCATGTCATGAATTTAAGAAACGTGAGCAGAGGCTGCATTCTGCTGCTGTTCACAGCGTTTCCCTTTACTTTTCCTCCCAACTCCTTCCCTGTGACTGAAGCAGATTCTCCTCTGGGGACCCAAGTTCTCAGTCATAACTGCGGGCTCCTGTGTTCTCTTCTTTCTCAGGAGTTTCCACCACCATTTCTTTTCTTTACTCTCTTCTTTCTCCAGAGTCCAGGTATCGTCAGATTGCCTTCCACCCAGGTGGTCTCCTCTCCCAGTGTTTTCATTGAACTGCTTTCCAGTAGAATCTGTGAGCATGTGTCTATGCTCAGCCATTTGTCTCAGAAATCTGATCATTTACCATTCTCCCATGTTCTGAGACAACAGTCCAATCCATCCTTCCCTGGAAAATCGCAGAACTCCTTATGACTTCTTGCAGCCCTCATGCCTTTAATCTGCATAACTAGTGTCCAAAAGTCAGGCAGTTGTTAGGTAGCTAAGTCTAGTGAGTTTGGCGTCACCTAGAGTTGGGAACACATTTCAAGAAAAGACATGTAAGTGGAGTTCCTGCTGTGGTGCAGCAAGATCGTTGGCATCTCTGGAGCAGAGGAGGCAGGTTCCATCCCTGGCCTGGCACAGTGGGTTAAGGATTCAGTGAACTCCATATGCCACAGGGCGGCCAAGCAATGTAATAGAAAAGGAAATATATGGAGCTCTGTGGGTTAAAACCCCTATGAGCTCCAAAAGGGATAGAATTTCACTATTTGTAGAAAATAAATTTGCCCCAGGTAGTAGCTAAAGATTCTGTTTATTTTTTATTTTTTTTTTTTTTGTCTTTTTGCTATTTCTTTGGGCCGCTCCCGCGGTATATGGAGGTTCCTTGGCTAGGGGTCCAATCGGAGCTGTAGCCACCGGCCTACACCAGAGCCACAGCAACGCAGGATCCGAGCCGCGTCTGCAACCTACACCACAGCTCACGGCAACGCCGGATCGTTAACCCACTGAGCAAGGGCAGGGACCGAACCCGCAACCTCATGGTTCCTAGTCGGATTCGTTAACCACTGCGCCACGACAGGAACTCCAGATTCTGTTTATTCTTTACGACCCCAAGGATGTCAGGAGTTCAGCAAGCAGAGTTCAGTAGTAGAAAGTTGATCTCCATAAAAATTATCACTTAGGAAACATGAACGCAAGACATAACATAAAAAGGGGTGCTTCTGATGAAACACAGTCGGCTGTGCCGTGCCTCGGGTGACACGGTGGTAGGTGGCCCGCTGAGGAGATGACGATGGACGAATGGCTGCAATGAGCCACCTGAGGGAGGGGAGCAGGCTGGATGGGGAAGACCAGAGCGGCTGCTTCTCTGTCCCCACCTCTGAGGCACTGTTGGCTTGGGAACAGCCCTAAGATGAAGAGCCCATGCTGATTCCTGAGAATTAAGTTAGGAAGGTCGAGAAGAAAGCCCCTCACCTTTCCAGAACTTGTTGCTCCAGCACAGTCCGTGAGGTGTTCCCTCATTGTCTGCCTCTCTTTCACCCAAATGCATTTCTTCACGTGCACAGTCTCTGTCCCTCTTAGCACAGTCCAATCTTTACTTTCCTGCACCCCTGTGACGTGAGACTTGTTTACAAACAGGATGCTCAAAAGTTTGCTCACGATACCACTTCTTCTGTGATGACGGCTGTTGCATTGACATCACGCTGGCTTGCGATGGAGTGGAGCAGTGTCCTGACGGGTCTGACGAAGTTTTCTGTCAAAATCGTGAGTCGGCTGCATCACATTTGGGGGTAAAAGGGGATGTCTGTATTCTCACAATAAATGCGAAATCTGTGGTGTTCTTTTTCTGCCTGGTTTCAGGTATACTTCATGTGAACAAGCCCTGCCTTAAATTAAGTGAGCATTTACTATGTCTTTAATGCAAGTTATTACAAGTGTCAAATTTTTTATATTTACTTACATTGAAATTGTTTTCAATTTTCCAAAAGATTCTTCCCCATCTTAAAAACACTGTTCAGCATATGCTTTCTAACAACCTCAAATAAGTTAACATTTAGTTTTGGTAAACATTTTAGAAAATTTATGATATATTAGGGTGTGGCTAAGTCAGCTGTAAATCAGTGCTGTCATGTCATGTATATAAACATGCACCACGAGAAGGAAGAGCTGCTGAAAGGGTACTGAGGTACTGAAGTATCAGTACTGGAGGAAGGATGAAGGCTCTCAAAACCTTAGGTTTAAGTTGTGTCTTTGTCCATTTCTTTGCATGAACGTTTTAGGAAGCTAATTAGAAGAGAACTGATTATTGATTTGAAAACTAGAGTGAAGAGTTTATTTATGGGGCTCTGGCATATCTTGGATGGGTTATCATTCCCAAATATCCATGATTTTATTTCTTATTTTGGTTTTTTTTTTTTTTTTTTTTTTTTTTTTTTGCTTTTTAGGGCCATACGCGTGTTGGCATATGGATGTTCCCAGGCCGGGGGTCAAATTGGAGCTGCAGCTGCCCGTCTACACCACAGCCAAAGCAACACCAGATCTTTAACCCACTGAGTGAGGCCAGGGATGGAACCCTCATCCTTATGGATACTAGTTGGGTTCCTAACCTGTTGAGCCACAATGGAAACTCCCCAAATATCCATGACTTTAAATCTACCCACAGAGTTCCCTCTGGGGGCACAATGGGATCATTGGTGTCTCTGGAGCCCTGTGTCACTGGTTTGAACTCAGGCGGGCACAGTGGGTTAAGGATCTGGCATTGCAGCTCGTGTGGTGTAGGTTGCAACTGCGGCTCAGATCCAGGAATTCTATATGCCACAAGGCAACCAAAAAAAAAAAAACTACCATCAATTTTAGTGGTTTTATTTTATTTATTTATTTATTTATTTATTTATTTATTTATTTTTAGGGCTGCACCTGAGGCATATGGAGGTTCCCAAGCTAGGGGTCGAATGGGAGCTGCAGCTTCCGGCCTTTTCCACAGCCACAGCAATGCAGGATCTGAGCCTCATCTGTGACCTACACCACAGTTCACGGCAATGCCAGATCCTTAACCCACTGAGTGAGGCCAGGGATCAAACCCGCAACCTCATGGTTCCTAGTCAGATTCTTTTCCACTGTGCCACAACAGGAACTCCCGCAATTTTAGTGGTTTTAAAGTTCAGAAAAGAAACCCAACCAATGACAGCTGCTCTTTCACTCTTAGTGAAACTTGACCGCAAAATGGTGACCCACACGGCGACTGCACAGCCTAGAACCACAGAACCGAGCCAAGATTCAGGTGGGGGCTCCTTGTTGGAAAAGTCCCAGAAAGCCACTGCCCCCCAACAGCCACCTGTGCTATCAACCACGGAGAAGAGAAATCATTCCGCCTTTCGGGGACCAGAGAGTCACATTGTTCCTGGGTTGCCAGGTAAGGACTTTAGGCAGGTTTTCATGAAGAGCCTCATTTTCTATAATAGCTCAGCTCAAAATTAAAGTTCTATTTGAAGAGTGTTAAAGGAAATATCTTAAAAGAAAAAAACAGTTAAAATGAAGAATGTAGGCATTCCCTGGTGGCCTAGCAGTTAAAGGACCTGGCATTTAACTGCAGTGGTTCCCTGGCCTGGGAATTTCCATATGCCACAGCAGCAGCCCACCCCACCCCACCCCACCCCCTGCCAAAAGAATTTAGCCAAAAAGAAAAACCACCAGACATTTTTGCTGATTATTTATAGTAAGCCCTACTAAATATGTTCATATATATGTACATATATATATACTCCAGAGATAGCAACACATTTATTTGTGCATAAGAGTTTAAAAGTTTTAACACCTATGTAAAGGAAACTAATGCCCTAAGTTCAATTTTAGGTTATTTTGAGGTGAAGCAGCATAACCCCTACATATTTATGTAAATCCTCTTCACACTAAGCAAGTGAATATAAAGAAAATACTGTGTCATGATGAGATGGTTGCATATGCTAGTGATTTAGTATTGTACCTCCAATTTAAATCTATCACCATTGGTTTTTTAAGAAACATGGCTAATAAATTTTAAAATCATATTTTAAAATACACATTCCTGAAGCATTGCAGAATTCTATTTTTTTTTAATTTTTTTTACACACTTATATTTGCATGATTATACGACAAGAGACAGAAATATAGGTTTTCAGAGTTCTGGTCGTGGTGCAGAGGAAACGAATCCGACTAGGAACCATGAGGTTGCAGGTTCAATCCCTGGCCTCGCTCAGTGGGTTAAGAATCCGACATTGCCTTGAGCTGTGGTGTAGGTCATAGCTTGGATCCCAAGTTGCTGCGGCTGTGGTGTAGGCTGGCAGCTCCAGCTCCAGTTGGACACCTAGCCTGGGATGGCACAGGTATGGCTTAAAAAGACAAAAAGACAAAAAAAAAAGAAAGAAAGAAAGAAAAGAAACATACGTTTTCACATTTTCTGTTATGCTTTTGTGAATGTCCTTTCAGTATTCAAACTTTGCATACATTTTACTGAAATAATCTGTCACTATTTCAATAACTTCCTTTGTTCATGGCCACACCCATGGCCTATGGACCTTCCCAGGCCAGGGATCCAATCTGAGCTGCAGCTGTGACCTATGCCCCAACTGCAGCAACACCAGATCTTTAACCCTCAGGAACTCCTTCAATAACTTCTTTATGAAAATTTGGTGTTCATTATAAAAGATACAGAAGACGCAAATAATTAAAAAGGAAATGATTTAAAAGACCACCTTATTGAAAATAAATTTGGTGGAGTTCCCGTCGTGGCGCAGTGGTTAACGAATCCGACTAGGAACCATGAGGTGGCGGGTTCGGTCCCTGCCCTTGCTCAGTGGGTTAACAATCCGGCGTTGCCGTGAGCTATGGTGTAGGTTGCAGACGCGGCTCAGATCCCGCGTTGCTGTGGCTCTGGCGTAGGCTGGTGGCTACAGCTCCGATTCAACCCCTAGCCTGGGAACCTCCATATGCCGCGGGAGCGGCCCAAGAAATAGCAACAACAACAAAAAAGACCAAAAAAAAATAAAAATAAAAAAATAAATTTGGTATATTTCCTTCCAGTCTTTTATCTACTTTGTAGATTTTAAAGCCCCTTGATACAAACATGTCTGCAAAATATCCTGGGGATGGTTTTGCTTTTCCACAGCTTGGGTTAAGTGCCCTACAGATGTCTGCTTTTGTCTATTCCTTGTTGATACTGCCACCTAATGGGAGAGCTTTGTCACTCCACCCAAACCTTGAGATTTGTTCTAATCTCTCTCCATATGGAAGGTTGGTATGAAGAAGACAGCCACCTAAGAAACAGAGTCAGGGGAGACCAGGCGTTTGGGGCAGGAGGGATGAAGTTGACGGAAAGAAGTGCGTTCTCAGAGGCCAGGGTGGGTGAGCCCTTGCTCTGTCACTGTGGTCCAGAGGCGCCCGTGAGCATGAATGAATAAGCTGAAAGCAGAAGGGAGACCAAAGGCCAGTCTCCTTCCTTAGGTCCTAGTCTTGGCTCTGCCTTTAGAGCCCTGAGTATTTGTTTCATCTCTCTGGACCTCAGTTTCCTCATCAATTAATAAGGGTTTCAACTAGATGACCTCAAACCCGGTGTCTTAGCCTGGTGTCCGTTTCAGGGAAGATAAATAGCCTGATGCTCACGCTAGCTTCCAGCAGCCCTTTCCATGCTAGATATTGCTCCATGATCCCAGCTCTCTCCTTGGAGATGAGGACTCAGCTTCAGAATCCTTTTGAAAATAAAGCTGCAGTTGGCCACCACTGGTTAATGGCAGTTGGCACCCAATTTGAAATATATTTGCAACTCTAATTTTGTTCTTTTTGATAAGTCTTTGATGGGCTATGAAGATATAAGGAATGGAGTTTCATAGATGCAGAGAAATTAATAACCACTTACTGTTTAAAAATGTATTATTTTTCCTAATGATTAAAGTAATACATATCTACTGTAGAAAATTTGGAAAATACAGAAAAATGTAGAGAAGAAAATTTAGGAGTTCTCTGGTGACTTAGTGATTAAGAATTCAGCATTGTCACTGCTGTAGCTTGAGTTTGATCTCTGGCCCAAAAACTTTCCACATGTTGTGGGTAAGACTTAAAAAAAAAATTACATCATCTAGCAAAACTCATCATTAACATTTTGTTTTCTTTTCTTCTGGTTACTTTTACTTATATACATTCACCCACATATTGTTTCACTCTTAACAAAATTAGGATGATATTATTTTTAAACTTACTTTTCTCACTTATCAGTATTTCATGTGTTATTAAATGCCCATCAAAAACATAATTTTGGGGGGAGTTCCCATCGTGGTGCAACGGAAATGAATCCAACTAGGAACCATGAGGTTGCAGGTTCGAGCCCTGGCCTCACTCAGTGGGTTAAGGATCTGGCATTGCCGTGAGCTGTGGTGTAGGTTGGCAGGCACAGCTCAGATCTGGAGTTGCTGTGGCTGTAGCATAGGCCAGCAGCTGTAGCTCCGATTCGACCCCTCACCTGGGAACCTCCATGTGCCGCAGGTGCAGCCCTAAAAAGCAAAAACAAAAACAACAAACCACACAATTTTGAAAGTCCAGGGTGGATAAAGAAGAAAATGGGAAGAAAAAAACTTTGAAAATGTTAGAAAGGGCCCCCCCATAGTACATTTTTTCTGCTTGGACAGCAGCCCCCTCCTCCCTCTCCTTCTGTTATCCGTGAGATCACCAGACCAGAATCCCCAGCCTCCAATTTCATGTGAGTTGAAGCTATACCCAGCATAATATAAGCAGACTTAAAAATAAGTGCATTATTGTTTGTGACCTGTGCCTGAGTTTTACAAGGCCCATCAGCTAGCAGAGTAAATACGGATAAGTTAAATTTTCCACTGCCTCCTTCACCCACACTGCAAGGATAAATAAGATTTAACTCACTGAAGGTAAGATAAAGAGATACTACAGATTAACACTAGGAATCCCTGCTGTGGTGCAATATGATGGGCAGTGTCTCTGGAGAGTTGGGACTGAGGTTCACATCCATGGCCCGCACTGTGGGTTAAGGATCCGGCGTTGTGGCTGCTGTGGCATAAGTTGCGACTGCAGCTCAGATTGGATCCCTGGCCTGGGAACTCCATATGCCACGGGACCACCAAAATATATATATACATATTAATACTAATAATGTAGCACAGAAAGTAAAGAGAGGCAGTTTTTCACCTATCCCATTGGCAAAGGTGAAAACATATAATTAATGCTTCTGAGAGTACAGAGAAACACATCTCATGCGCTTTTGGTGGAATTCAAATTAGTACAAGCTTACAGAGGGCGGTTTCTGAAGCCTTGTATGCACGCCTGGACCCAGTTGTCCTGCTCTTGGGAATTTCTCCTGAGCATGTTACTCAGGATCAAGTGTGTGTGCAAATACTCCGTCCACGAGTGGATGTGCACTTGGTCCTCTCAGCGCCGTCAGTGGGGTTGCAGGGCCGCAGGGGTCTGGCGCCAGCTTGGACTGCAGGAGCACAAAGGCTGCTTGTTGTGGGAGTGGTTACAGCTGTAGAGCCTGTTCTCTGTGTGGTCCAGATTGTCCGCTAACAAGGCTGTCCTCTCGTATCTGACCCAGCCCCAGGAAAGGAATCTGGTTTCCAGCTCTGCAGAATGCTATAAAAGTGGTGGTGTATCCACTTCCACACTGAGTCTGTTTCTTTTGAAACAAGATTCATGTTCAGCCCAGCAGGTCAGCCAAATTCTTTAAGGATCCTGTTTGAGGCAGTGACTTAGGAGGATGCACAATTTCTGTGTGGAGCCCTGGTCCTGCCTGCATTTTTCTGGATCTCCTTGCTAAATAGACCAAGCCTCCTCTGGCTTATCTCCGGAGGTAACTAGTGAATAACTGCAACCTTTGCATTATTATGGCAAGTGTCTTTTTCAGAGAGGACATTCTCACAAAGGATATTTAATTTTTTTTTCCACATACGCTATCGTGTATTCATTATGTTGAACTGTGTTTATTCTAATTGAGACACCATTTTGAAAGTATACAACAGCATTTTGGGGAAAGTGGTTTGCTTTGTTGAAGGCTATCAAACAGCCCAGCTGAATAGCCTGTTATGCTCCAACGTGGTGGCAGGAATCAACCGGATTCTCAAATGAATAGGAGATCCAGTTAAAGGAAATTTACTTAATCACAAATGAAGACAATCAGATGCTTATTTCCACGAATTTGTTTGGAAGGGAGTAGGTCCTTTTCACTGACCTACTCATGTCTTTGGAAAATGTCATTTAATCAGCCATAATCAGCAGATGCCTTTAAGCATACCTGATTATTCTGGAGCACTGAGAGGGATGTTGCTCTTAGAGAAGGCACTGTCTACCTTCTACAAGGTGTCATTCTAAAAGCTTTGGTCACTGTTACTGGGATTCCATAATTTTACTATTTGAGATCTATAAATGGGTTATACAGTAAATTCTGTTTTGTGACATCTGACCCACTTGGGTCAGTCCCAAGGAACCATTTGGTTGTAAACAAGATGACATGGTTCATTTTATCTAGAAGTTAGTTAAATATAAGATTAAAATATTACCCTCCAGAGAAGACATGCAGATGGCCAGCAGGCACATGAAAAGATGCCCAACATTGCTACTTATTAGAGAAATGCAAATCAAAACTACAATGAGGTATCACCTCCCACCAGTCAGAATGGGCATCATCAAAAAGTCTACAAACAATAAATGCTGGTGTGAATGTGGAGAAAAAGGAACCCTCCTAGACTGTTGGTGGGAATGTAAACTGGTATAGCCACTATGAAGACCAATATGGAGGTTTCTTTAAAGAAATAAAAACCTGAAAATAGAGCTACCTGCAGTTCCACTTCTAGGCACATATCTGGAGGAAAACATAAATCAAAAAGATACATGCACCCTGGTGTTCATAGCAGCACTTTTTACAATAGCCTGTCCATCAACAGGTGAATGGATAAAGAAAATATGATATAGACATATATATAGATATATAGATACACACACACATACACACACACAACAGAATATAACTCAGCCCTAAAAAGGAATGAAATAATGTCATTTGCAGTAACTTGGATGGACCTAGAGATTATCACAGTAAGTGAAGTAAGCTAGACAAAGACAAATATCACATGATATCACTTATACATGGAATCTTAAACGATGATACAAATTAACTTATTTACAAAACAGAAAAAGACTGGAAGTTCCTATTGTGGCTTAGCAGGTTGTGAACCCAACTAGCATCCATGAAGATGTGGGTTCAAACCCTCGCCGCACTCAATGGGTTAAGGATCCAGCATTGCCTCAAGCTATGGTGTAGGTCGAAGATGCGGCTTGGATCCCGCATTACTGTGGCTGTGGCATAGGCCGGCAGCTATAGCTCCAATTCAATCCCTGGCCCAGGGACCTTCCAAAGGCCACAGGTGTGGCCTGAAAAAGAAAAAGAAAAAAGACTCACAGCCATCAAAAACAAACTTATGGTAACCAAAGGGAAAAGGAGGGAGGATAAACTAGGAGTTTGGGATTAAAATATACACACTACTCTCTGTAAAATAGATAACTAAGGATTTCCCAATGTGGGTTAAGAATCCAACTGCAGCAGCTCAGGTCACTGCAGAGGTGCAGGTATTCTGTTTGTTTGTTTGTTTGTCCTCAGGAGCTCAGAGGGTTAAGAACCCTCAGTTTCCCTGAGGATGTGAGTTCAATCCCCTGCCTCACTCAGTGGGCGAGGGATCTGGCATTGCTGTGGTGGCATAGGCTGGCAGCTGCTGCTCTGATTCAGTCCCTAGCCTGGGAACTTCCATACACCACAGGTGCCGCCCTAAAAAAGGAAAAGAAAACACTTCAAATTTGACAACTGAAGATTCAGAATGAACATGTATAGTTTTTCAGTGAACCCATTCATTTCAGGGCAATATCCCCTTTCCACATACAATTAGCCTATTTCTCTATCGCATCCTTAGCAGACTCTTGTTCTAGCCCTTCCTAAGGAAACATAGGATAAATTTGTGATTTTGCCTGGGTGAGAGTATTAAGTGTATAATAGCACATGTCCAAAAAAGTCAAGGTACATATCTTAATAAAAATATTGCTAAAAGCTAATCATCGTCTGAGCCTTCAGTGAATTGAAGCCTTTCGGCAATAGTAACATCAAGCTATGGTGGTCACAGATCACCATAAATATTATAATAAGGACAAAAAAGTTTGGAATATTGCAAGAGCTACCAGATGTGACACAGAGACATGAAGTAAGCAAAAATGATGCCAAGAGACTTGCTCAGTGCGGGGTTGCCACAGACCTTCAATTTGTACAAAAAGCAGTGCCTGCGAAGTGCCATAAAACGAGATTTGCCAATGACTATCTTCACAGTTTCTGCCCATCTCTTTCCAGTGAAGAAGAGAGATGGTTCATCTTAATTCTGAAGAGGAACTCACAACTGAGAGTTCTACGCTGATTCTGTTTTTATTTGAATTAACCCTCATATAGGCTTGTAGCTCTCTTACCCTGGTTTCTCAGCCAATACCACTGGACTGGAATGTTTAGCAAACATTCATATAGCGCTAACAGCTACTGAGAGACGTCAATTATATTGACATACAATATTTTGTGCAGTCCTTGAAGCAACCCTGTGAGAAGATATTATCCTCTTACAGGCAAAGAAATGGAGCTCAGAGATTGATTACCTGGTTGCTAGTAATCAGTGGTACTGGAATTAGGACCCAGCACGGACCCAAAGCAGGAGCTTTTCCACCAAACCACACTGTCCTCAAAGTCTCAGCTCCAAGAACTTAGAGTCGATGCCATATTTATTTCCTAATATCTTGGCAACCATGAGGTTGCGGGTTCAATCCCTGTCCTCACTCATTGCCATGAACTGTGGTGTAGGTTGCAGACTCGGCTCAGATCTGGTGTTGCTATGGCTTTCTGGGCCCTGGGTACTTTCTTTCTCCATTAAAGTATACATATATATTGAATTACATATAAAATTACATATACTGTGTTGCTATGGAGATGAGTATAATACAGTAATATAGAATAGAGGCTGGATTCATTATTATATTCATTATTATATTTGTGTTTTTTATGATTTTAAAAGAAATTAAAGGAGTTTCCATTGTGGCTCAGTGGAAATGAATCCGACTAGTATCCATGAGGATGCGGGTTCAATCCCTGGCCTCGCTCAGCGGGGTAAGGATCCAGCATGGCTGTGAGCCACGGTGTAGGTCACAGACACGGCCCAGATCCTGCATTGCTGTGGCTGTGGTGTGGGCTGGCGGTTGTAGCTGCAATTCAACCCCTAGCCTGGGAACCTCCATATGCGGCAGGCGTGGCACAAAAAGCAAAAAAGAAAAAAAAAGAAAGAAAGAAATTAGAATATTTTTGTGGGCCCCTTAAAGAACCATGGCCGGTGGGCTCTGTGCTCTCTGTGCCTAGTGGACAGGTAAGCCCTGCCTTTGTGGTGGTCATGGACATCCAGCTATGCTCCAGGGGAGGGGTGGAAAGAATTTGAATAAGCGGGAAGCAAAGACTTTAATTAATTGCATGAGCAAGTAGAATTGGGAATGAAAATTGCTTAAGCAGGACTCCCCAGCTGCCCCAGGTGAAGAATGCTTGTCAGAAGGAGATGGCAGTACCCAGAGCCTTGGAGCCCTGACTGGGGCACCTTGCAAAGACTGTGTCAAAAAGGACAACAGGAGTTCCTGCTGTCATGCCACGCGATCTTCAGCGTCTCTGCAGCAACAGGACGCAGGGTCAATCCCTGGTCAGCATAGTGGATTTAAGGATCCAGGGTGGCCGCAGCTGTGACGTAGGTCACACCTGTGGCTCGGATCTGATCCCTGGCCTGGAAACTCCATTTGCCTTGGCACAGCCAAAAGAAGATTTCTTAGAAAGAGGAGGGAAGAGTTCCCGTGGTGGCTCAGTGGTTAACAGATCCGACTAGGAACCGTGGGGTTGCGGGTTTGATCCCCTGGCCTCAATCAGTGGGTTAGGGATCCGGTGTTGACATGGGCTGTGGTATAGGTCGCAGATGCGGCTCGGATCCCGAGTTGCTGTGGCTGTGGTGTAGGCCGGCCAGCGGCTACAGCTCCAATTCAACCCCTAGCCTAGGAACCTCCATGTGCCTTGGGTGTGGCCCTCAAAAGACAAAAAAAAAAAAAAAGAAGAAGAGGAGGGGAAAAAAAAAGAATAATAGAATTTAGCAACTTCAGTACCAAAGGCTGGCTGAGAAGGAACAGTATCCATCCATGATAAAGCTCTCATCCACTCACAGCAAAATGAGAGAAATAAGGACAAAGCAGTGAGGTTTTTTTAATAAGGCTAAATCTATTCAGTGCAAATAACTGTCCTTTTAATGTGTTCAATCTTCATGATTTGGGGTATAAGACATGTTCTCTTTATAATGAAGGGAAGATAGTGGTCTTAGTAAATGGTCATTTCTTTTAATGTCTCAACACTAGGCAAAATTAAAAATTGACAACAATAAATTGGCCCAAAAATTTATTTTCAATTTTTGTTGGTCCACAAAATCCACAGGTGTTGAAATCACCTTGCCATGTGAACAAGAGCCCAAGTTCTCTACGCCCCAGCGCTGCACCAGCCTTACCTTTTTTTTTTTTTCTGTCTTTTGTCTTTTTAGGGCTGCACCTGCGGCATATGGAGGTACCCAGGCTAGCGGTCCAATTGGAGCTATAGCCGCCGGCCTACACCACAGCCACAGCAATGCCAGATCTGACCTACACCACAGCTCACGGCTGGATCCTCAATCCACTGAGTGAGGCCAGGGATCGAACCCACACATGTTTCCCAGTCGGATTCGTTAACCACTGAGCCACGACGGGAACTCCTCCTTTTTCTTTTTATGGCCACACCTGCAGCATATGGAAGTTCTCAGGCTAGGTGTGGAATCAGAGATGCAGCTGCTGGCCTACACTATAGCCACCACAACACCGGACCCAAGCCACATCTGTGGCCTACACTGCAGCTTGGGACAACACGGGATCCTTAAGCCACTGAGCGAGGCCAGGGATCGAACCCACATCCTCATGGACACTACGTCAGGCTCTTAACCAGCTGAACTGCAATAGGAACTCTGGTCCCAGTTTTCTTTCTTTTTTGTTTTGTTTGTTTTTTCTTTTTTATATAATTTAAAAATATATTTGGGTTTAGTTATTTATTTACGTGTATACATTCTTTTTTCTCACATTATCATGCTCCATCACGAGTGACCAGACATAATTCCCAGTGCCATACAGCAGGATCCCAGTGCTTATCCACTCCAAAGGCAATAGTTTGCATCTATTAACCCCAAATTCCCATCCACTCCCTCCCCCTCCCCCTTGGCAACCACAGGTCTATTCTGCAAGTCCATGATTTTCTTCTCTGTGGAAAGGTTCATTTGTGCTGTATATTAGATTCCAGATATAAGTGATATCATATGGTATTTGTCTGTCTCTTTCTGACTGACTTCTCTGAGTATGACTCTCTAGTTCCATCCACGTTGCTGCAAAAGGTCCCTGTTTTCATTTTCATGCCGGCTGCTCTACCTCCTTTCCCTCCCCTCACGGTTCTGGATGGGATCAGGGGTTCTGCCACTTCTGGACAAAGGACAGAAATCAATTTGAAAGATAAATCTGATGCTCTAGCCTATAAGAAATTGCTTATGCCTTACTCATCCTTCTCCTCTTTGGGCTCAGCGTTTATGAAGGAAGCCCAAAGTTATTGGCTGTATGTAGTTATTGGCACCCCTGGTCTTTAGCAGCGCAGTGGAATGTAGCGAGGCTGCTGTGGCCTTGGCGGAGAGAAGCAGACGTGGGCTGATCTCGCTGCACTGATGTGCTGAGTGAGTGGGGTGAGTGGCCTCTGCAGACACACTCCAGTAGGAACATCTGAAAGCAGAAAGGCCAGGGAGGGGGCTCTTGCCGTTCCCAGGCCAAAGGTGACAGAGACCTGAGGCTGCAGGGGTCAGTGAGAACGGAGAAGAGGGTCTGTGTGATATGGAGACTGGTGGGATGAAGGGCTGAGTGAAAAGAAGCTTTAAGGATGCCTTCATTGCTGCAGCCACACGTGTGGCATCTGAAAATGGCACAAGTGATGCTATCTACCAAACAGAAACGGATCGTGGACATGCAGAGCAGACTTGCGGTTGCCAGCAGGGAGCAGGGAGGGAGTGGGATGGACGGGGAGTTTGGGGTTGGTAGATGCAAACTCTTCCATTTAGAATGGAAAAGCAATGGGGTCCTACTGTACCACACGGGGAACTCTATCTAGTCTCTTGGGATAGAACATGATGGAAAGTAGTATGAGAAAAAGAATGTGTATACGTGTATGATTGGGTCACTATGTTGTACAGCAGAAATTGATGCAACACCATAAATCAACTCTAATTTAAAAAAATTAATTACACGCTTCCATGAGAAACCATTAATTAATATTTGGTATTTTAAAAAATGATGGCTTTATGAAATAACTATTTATACTCCCTCCTGTTTAATAGCATTAACACGTGATTGCAATGATTATTTAAAATCATTGCTTTTTCTGGCTTCAGTAGGTATCTGGAATAACTCTGCAAGTTTCCATTTTGCAATTGATTTTGTGATCTTTAGTAAACTTATGTTTATTTCTTATTTAAAATTATCATACCAGGAGTTCCCGTCGTGGCGCAGGGGAAACGAATCCAACTAGGAACCATGAGGTTGCGGGTTCGATCCCTGGCCTCGATCAGTGGGTTGAGGATCCAGCCTTGCCGTAAGCTGTGGTGTAGGTCACAGACACGGCTTGGATCGGGCATTGCTGTGGCTGTGGTGTAGGCTGGCAGCTGTAGCTCCGATTAGACCCCTGTGGGAGCCTCCAGATGATGAGGTTGCGGCCCTGAAAAGACGGAAAGACCAAAAAAAAAAAAAAACTATCATACCAAAGAATTTTATGTACTACTTTCGAATAGTCTTATTTTAGTTGTTATGAACATTTCCGTTGATGCCATATGAGTAAAGAAGCTTAAACAATTTTTTTTTTGTTTTTTCATAAAATTCCTCATGTCGGCAGGTCATTTCCAATTTATTTCTGTTAAGCATCGTATTTTCCCAAAATCTCACTTGAAATTACACCCTAGCCTGAGGGTAACTCCACTAACTCATTAATTACTATGTTGTCAATGATAATAAGCACACAAATGCTATGAATTCCTAGGTGGCAGATAATAGAATGACACAGCCATGGCTCATCTGGGCCTGGGATAAAAATCCTAAGGTTTGATCTTTCTCTGCATTGGCTCTTGATAGTATAACTGAATACAACCATTAAATAGTTAACAATCTATCATTAAATCAGAAGTGCTAGTTTCCACCAGCAAGCAGTTAGACACCCCTGAGTTTAAATCCCAGCCCCGGGACCCACTTACTGCTAGAATGAACCCAGGTGAGCACTGATGCTCTCTGAGCCCAACCGGAAGAAAATGGAGCTACCATTGCCTGCCAAGCACCGTCAAGGTATGGAAGAGAAGTAGCAAGTCGGAGTATGCTCACTTATGTATGCTCACTGTTCATTTTCCAAAGAAAAATCTTTCTGGACTGTTTCTGCTTTCCATGGGATAGACTCCAGAGACTACTCTTGGCTTTTTTAGCTCAGGTCCTTCCTTCCTCCTCTGGGTGGGGTGGAAGTTCTGGGACAGTGTGCTCATTCCCCTGCCTCTGTCTAGTGGTTTTGTACTAGCCTCACACTCTTTATTAAGTTGGTCACATTATTTATCGTGTGTTTTAGTATCAAACATAGGCCTTAGTTTATTGAAGAAATAAAGCCTTTTGTCTTTTAAGTCCATCCTTAAAAAATAAATAAGGCTGTATTCCATGTCTACCCTGAAGTTTCCAGTGTACCTTCAATATGTCTTATTTATTTCCTGCAGAGAGTGGAGCCTCAGGGAAGACCAGAAAAGAGGAAAATTATATTTTTGAGTCAAAGAGCAATCGAGGAGGAGAGGAGCACCCAGCCCCAGAAGCAGGTAAATGTTTGCCTTGGAAATTCATTGTGGAGTATAAACATTTGCAGACCCACATATCTGACTTTGGCAAACAGAAAAGTCCCCTAGATGATATGCTATTTTATCATTGCTATAGCTAAATCTGAGCCCCAGACTTGGGATTATCACTGTTCCCTTCTCCTGTAGCCTCAACACGTGTGCTTTTCTTTAAACAAGTTATGTGGAGCTCCCCCGTGGCACAGTAGGTTAAGGACCTGGCATTGACACAGCAGCGGCTCGGGTCGCTCCTATGCCTCGGGTTTGATCTCTGGCCAGGAACTTCCACATGCCGTGGGCATGGCTAAAAAAAAGAAGAAGAAGAAACAAGTGACATGCATTTGGAAGAGCAGCCCCTAAGCATTTTCTCTCCCTGAACAGGTAGAACTGGGCTCGTATTGGGCTCCAGTTTGTAAGAAATGGTTTGGGGTTCCTGGGTTTTTTGTGGGATTGAACGAAATCTCTCTCTTTTTTTTTTTTTCCAATTCTTTTGTAACATACCCATCTTTTGCAGCTAGTACAGGAAGATGCAGAGGGAACCGACACCTTCAGGTCCAAACTTAGCCCTTTCAATGCTTCTTTCCTCTGGGTTGCCATTAGGAGACTGGAATGTGTGCACCAGCTCTAGGATCAAATTCTAAACCATTGTTTTATCACAGATTTATCTTTTTTTTTTTTGCCTTTTTGTAGGGCCGCTCCAGCGGCATATGGAGGTTCCCAGGCTAGGGGTCTAATCAGAGCTGTAGACATTGGCCCACACCAGAGCCACAGCAACACAGGATCTGGGCCGTGTCTGCGACCTACACCTCAGCTCATGGCAACGCCAGATCCTTAACCCACTGAGCAAGGCCAGGGATCGAACTCACAACCTCACGGTTCTGAGTCAGATTCGTTAACCACTGCACCACGACGGGAACTCCAGATCTTATCTTTCACAATTCTCTGTGGGAATACTGGCCTCCACCCAAAACTTTGTTTGGTCACTAATGCAACTTCCCCATCCCATCTTCCCAAACCCAGACACTTCCAGACTGTTCTTGAGAATCTTCTTCAGGAGTTTTACTTAATATTCTATAAATACTCAAGGTTAAAATGCCACTAGTACGTTCTCAGCTGCAGGTGCCCTTGTCCTGAGGCCATCTATAGCTGGGACTGGTCTTAAGCTCAGAGAATCAAAGCTGTCAAGGAGTGAACTTCCTCGGTTACCTACCCCCAGATGTAAACACCTGTCCATCCCCACCCTCTCTTGCTTTCCTCCAGCGCTAAAGGAAAAGATGTCCCATCTTTCCAAGGTCAATCTCTGCTGACCTTGATGCAGCTCCTTATCTCATGTCTGTTTCTCCGTCATTTATTAACTCCCAATATTTATACTCTCTGCTGGTTCATTGCCTCTGACACATTCAGACAATTAAATCTCTCAAAATATATTAAAAACAGTAGCATCCCTTAGCCTTCAATCTCCCTGTAAGCAAATTCCCCATTGCTCAGTCCAGCGGCCTCTCCAGGCTTCGCCTCACCTGACCTCTTCTTGGCATTTGATTCTGCTGACCACTGTCCTCCTGAAATAGCCTCATCCCACTGCTTCCAAGACTTCCCTCTCTGTCGGTTGCCTGACCATTTTTCTGCCCTGTCTCTTCCTGTGCTTTTTGATTCTCCTCTTTCGTCTGCCCTCTTCAATGGGGGTGTTTCCTCGGGCCTTCTTTGTGGCCCTCTTTCTTCTCCCTTTCTCTCTGGCAGTCTCACCCACTTTTGTGGCTGCAATTGCCACCTTGATGCTAAAGGCCCTTACATATTTAGGCCCACATAATCCAAGAGCCCAATAGAAAATTCCCTCAGTTGGCATTAGGCATCTCAATTTGAAACTGTCAAAAAATAATCTCCCTTACCCACCCCCAAACAAGTTCCATCATGCATCCAAATCATGATCTTATGAAGCAGATACATGGACCACTCTTTTTTTTTTTTTTTTTTTGGTTGCACCTATAGCGTGTGGGATTTCCTGGGCCATCAGGGATCAAACCCACCCAGAGCAGCAACCTGAGCCACTGAAGGGACAATGCCAGATCCTTCACCTGCTGCGCCACAAGGGAACTCCAGACCATTCCTTCTTATATCTGTACTTCATGTATGATTCTGTCATAGTAACTATAATACGTTACTGCATCTTCTCATTTAAATGTCTATCTACCCCGACTTGAAGTCATATAAAACAAGCTCATTTAACTTTCGGAGAAGTAGTTTGCCGTAGTGGTTCTGGAACTGTACTGTTTAGGGCCGTGTCCTGACTCTACCACCTACCATATAAACTTAGACAAGTCAGTGAATTCTCAACGCCTTAGTTCTCTCATTTGTAAAATGGGGATAATAATAATACCAACTGATACGGTGGTTGTGAGACTTAAATTACTTAATCTAGGAGTTCTCTGATGGTGCATCGGGTTAAGGATCAAGCATTGCCACTGTTGTGGCTCAGGTCACTGCCGAGACATGGATTTGATCCCTGGCCCAGGAACTTCCTCATGCCATCAGTGTGGCCCCCCAAAAAACTTCTTAATCTATAAAGCGCTCAGAACAGCGCTGGCACTCTTTATTATATTATTACCAGTGTCAGGCTCATGGCTGTTAATTTATGCAAAATGAATGAATAAATGAAAGAAAATGTTATAAAATCAGCTTATGCAATGGAGATTGTTGTTCCTCTATTTCCAACCATTGGCAAGACCTCGGTGGCTAAAAATAGTTCCACCATATCATCTCCAAGCCTGGCCTGCCTACAGCATAGATCACACTAAGAATAGAAGCTGCTGAGCTTGATAAGAAAGACTGACCCAGAGTACACTCTGTCCCTCCAGACTCCTGCAAGGCTCGGAAAGCTGCTTCTAGTCTAGGTGTATAGGACTAATCCCATGGGGAAAGGCCCATGAAGGAGAACGGAAGGGGTTTCCTCAAATTTTCAACAATGGTTGAAAATGGCTGAGAGTAGGTTCCCTGGATTTAGGAAACAAATTTCTTAAAGCCCTAACTAGAACAAGAAGGCAGGAGTTGGGTGTTCCTTTTGTGGCTCAGGAGTTTACGAACCCAACTAGTATCCATGAGGTTGCAGGTTCGATCCCTGGCCTCACTCAGTGGGTTAAGGATCTGTCATTGCCATGAGCTGTGGTGCAGTTCGCAGATGCAGTCCTGATCCTGCATTGTTGTGGCTGCAGTGTAGGCCGGCAGCTGTAGCTCTGATTGGACCCCTAGCCTGGGAACTTCCATTTGCCACACGTACAGCCCTAAAAAAAGAAAAAGAAAAAGGAAAAATCAGGATTGATCCATACTTACTTTAAGAGAGTATGATCATATGTGAATCCACAAATGTAAGCTACAAATACAATGGAAATATTTCCTATGGTCACAAGCTTTTTGTTTTGTTTTGTTTTTTGTTTTTAAATGGCTGCACCCACAGCATGTGGAAGTTCCCGGGCCTGGGATTGAATCCAAGCTGCAGCTGTGACCTACGCTGTAGCTGGGATCCTTCAACCCACTATGCCAGGTTGGGGATCAAACCCACATCTCCCAGTAACCCAAGCCACTCTAGTTGGATTCTTAACCCACTGTGCCATGGTGGGAACTCCCAAATTTGAGTGAATCTTTTTTTTTTTTCTTTTCGCAGTGTCTTTACAGTTGTCTATTTACAGAAGAACGTTATTACATTTGACTGTAAGGATGATCTGATGCAACACTAGTACCCACTGATGGCATATATTATATCAAATTTTATAGGAACCTGGTACAGAATTTGGTTTTAAAGAAGTCTGGGCTTGAGACTTAGACCTGTAATTTACAAGCCATGTGCTCTTGGGCCAGTTATGTAATCTTTCTGCACCTCAGTTCATCTGCAAAATGGAACGAATACAAATACCTACTTGAGTTGTTCAGATTAAATAGTGCATGCAAAGTGCTTCTCATGAGTTATGGCTGTTGCTCTTATTAATCACTGACCTGACCCTTTCTGACCTTTGCGCAGGTGCAGTGCTACCCCTGGCCCTGGGTTTGGCAATCACAGCTTTGCTGCTTCTCATGGTTGCTTGTCGACTACGACTGGTGAAACAGAAACTTAAAAAAGCTCGTCCCATTACATCTGAGGAATCTGACTACCTCATAAATGGGATGTATCTATAATAAGTGTAGTTTAAATAGCTGAAGGCAAGGACATGTGTCACTTATAATTTATACATATATTGGGTTCTGGTATTTACAACTTCTGTTTTTAACTGGGCTAAGAAAACTACTGAAAACCCTAAAGATTCTGAGAATTTCCTAAACCCTTGTTTTTGTTTATTGACCTTCCTTGGGAAGTTATGTGAAGTATTTTGATACCTAGAGAGGAGTTCATATGATTAAAGACTTTTACAAATTAATTCTGATTTATGTAAGCTGTCCCTAAAAATAGAAATCTGTAATCAGCCAAGGCAGAAAACTCAAGGGTCTCAAGAGATGGCCTGCGAATGGCAGTGTTAACTCCTTACTTTCTAGAAGCCAGCCACAGGCCCCCGCCACCCTGGGCCACTTTATGCACCGCGTCCCTTGTCTGGTGGCCCTCCTGTCCCTCACTTTAAGCTTCCAGTGCCCTCTTTTCTTCTCTTTCCTTTAAAACCTGTTTCTGAGGACAGATCTCAAGTGAGTTGGTAACCTTCAATGAGATGTTATGGATAACACGGCAGGAATATCTAACTTATAACCGTAATGAACAGGTCAGTGAGGCCACAGAGGAGGAGAATGTGGATTCTTTCCAGCGCCTCTGACGTCATGCCACATGGGTGGCTGCTTCTTTCGGCTTAACTCTGGGGGGAAAACTCAAGACTTTGGATTACAAATAGCCCTAACACGCTTAGGAAGTAAAACAGGAAATCAAGGTGGATGCAGAGAACCGTGGCAGGTCAAAAATTTTAAGAGAAACTTAGCTGAGGGCAAAATGAGCAAGGAGGATGGTTAGTTCTTACGTCTGCTCAACACTGCTTGATGGACCAGAACATGGCAACTCATTTATGTAGTCACTGGTTTTCAACATTACTACGTGTTGATGTAAGAAAAAAACTGCGTTCAAATTGAAAAGCGCAACGTCAAATGGATTTCTGGGTACAGCTTTTGTAAAAAATCACATGTTTAAGTATCAGCAGTTCTTCTGTCCAGTTGAGTGAGCCAGTTTTTTCATTATTTATTTAATGCTCTAAAACATGATAATGTGCAGACAGCTAATGCCAGGCTTATGTATTCCCAGAGCATAAAGGAGTTTGGCACAAATTCATCTTTACAGAAAACCAGCATCTAGCTTAGCATCTTTCAATCTGTAGGGTTTTAACAGCATATTATTTCCATCATTGTTTAATGCTGAGATTGTACACATTCTAGAGATTACTCTACTGAGAGGAACATATAGGTGATGTTCCTATTTACATAATATTTTTTTTACAAATGACAAATCTTTTAAAATACTTGAAACCCCTCTAGAACACTTTATTTTTAGACTGAACCTAATGTAGGTTGTTTCTTTAGTAAAGGACTTAATTTGGGTCAGAGATAAACATTAACAAATGGATGGCTAGTTCTAGGGAAACAAATTTGTTATTTTTATTTCCTGAGAAACTCAAGCATTTTGTTGAATTTTAGAACTGAGCAAAGGAATTTAGAGAAACAACTGTGTGAATGAACTTAAGATGTTTGTCCTCTACATGTGATGCTGTGCAGTTTGTTTTTATATAGAAGGATGTCACCTATAGCCATATCCAATACAGTAAAAACTAATGAGGCATGCATCTTTTATACATGAAGAAATTAAACACAATTTAGCATTGCTATGGTGTTAAAATACTTGATAAAAGATACCCCATATCTATGTGTATAATTTTCCTTTAATAAAGTGTATTATATTCTTAAGCCTTCTTTATAACTTTTTAATATAAACATGGTTGCTGGTACAGAAGGTCCCTGACTTACGTTGCTTTGACTCTTCACTTTATGATGGTGCAAAAGTGATGTACATTCAGTAGAAACCATACTTGCAATTTTGAATTTGGATCCTTTTCAGAGCTAGTGATATGCTGTACAACGTCTCTTGTGATGCTGGACGTGGCCACACAGGTCTTTTTCCCCCAGAAAAAATCCTTTTACTATTGATTTAAAACTGATACATTAGGAGTTCCTATTGCGGCTCAGCAGGCTCAGAACCCAACATAGTCTCCGTGAGAATTTGGGTATGATCCCTGGCCTTGCTCAGTGGGTTAAGGATCTGGCGTTGCTGTGAGCTTCGGCATAGGTGGCAGATGTGGCTCGGTGTTGCTGTGGCTGTGGTGCGGGCCGCTGGCTGCAGCTCTGATTCGACTCCTAGCCCAGGAACTTACATATGCCTCAGGTGTGTCCCCAAAACAAAAACAAAAACAAAAAACCTGATAAGATAGAGTTAACATGGAAATTCTACAGCTTCTCTGATCCATAACATAATTTCAAGGCAAAATCCTGACAGGATAATCACCGAAACCCCTAAGCAAACAAACAGTGCTGCCCAAAGAAACCAGTCCATGTGGTGCAAGGGCACAGCGCAGTGTTCAGGTGTGGGATTCAGACACAAATGTCCTCAGCTGCCCTAGGTCCGGACTTCGGCCTCTTCAAGCATCGTCCGTATTGCCATCACCTGCCCTTTGGACAAGAGAAAATTCGACTGTGAAGCCCATCCTTTTGGGACACTCCACCCAAGTGAGGATGAGTTTTCAGACCCAGCAGGCCTAGAACTGTCATGTTAGGAAAGAAGGAAAGGAAGCGAAGGGACCGAGATGAGACGGAGAACAGGAAACAGGGAGAGGATGAGGAAGGGGAGGCCCTCACAGGCCCAGGACAGCC
This sequence comes from Phacochoerus africanus, assembly GCF_016906955.1. Taxonomy (NCBI): domain Eukaryota; kingdom Metazoa; phylum Chordata; class Mammalia; order Artiodactyla; family Suidae; genus Phacochoerus; species Phacochoerus africanus. Next base: position 16,189,084 of record NC_062545.1, read on the forward strand.
CTCTACAGGAGCTAAAGCAAGGGTGCGCTTCTCGGAGTCCTGGCCCAAACACCACAGCGTCAGCTAAAACGATAAAGCCTAGAGCGGGAAACCCGCAGCTGCTGCTGTAGAATGATAGTAGAGGATTCAGGATAAGGAAATTACCAGAGCTGTTTTCCTTTTTATTATATTATAATAAATAAACACAGACTTCCTTGGGCCCCACGGGCCAGCCGGTTCTCTTCAGCAGAGTTTTGGTTATTGTTTTTGTTTTGTTTTGTTTTTTCTCTTTTTTGGCCCCTGGCCTGGGATCAGATCATTTGCTGCTACACCAGATCCTTAACCCACTGTGCTGGGCTGGGATCGAACCTGCATCCCAGTGCTCCACCACCAATCCCATGTAGTGGCACTCTTTTTCAAGCCACCCTTTCAGTTCCACAGGGACAAAACACTGTCATTTTTCTGGGAAAAGGTAAGAGAAATTGAGAAAGAGGAAAATGAAAGCTGATTAGAAATTGTTTTACAGAATATAGTTCTTGAAGAACACAGTGAGTTGCAGGAAATGATTTCTACCCTGCAAGAGTTTTACTATTTACCTAATATAAGTTATTAGCCTTTTGAACTCCATTTATAATATTTAAAAACTTATGTTATTTCATTTGCAATACTAAATTTCAATTACCACAGTCATATGAGTTATTTTAGTGCTGTACCAAACTATTACCAAATTTGTGACCATTTGGCCAAAAACCAGAAACACCTACCTCTTCCAATGAAACAAAACTAAGGAGCTTTATTTCTTGGCTGACAATCAGACACCAAGAATAGCTTCAAAAAATTCATGAGTATTAAAGCTATTATTTTCAAATGTTATTCTATTTTAAAATATATTGAATTTTTAAGATGCTTTAGTAATTATAAGTAGCTCATAGTCAATTACAAGTATAATCAACCTTTTTTTTTTAACAATGCAGCTTTCAAAATTAGGGCAACAGAATTTTAAATATTTGTACAATATTAATGAGTAATTTTAGCCCAAATGTCATTTTAAAAATACTAGTTGGTAAAGAGTTGAAACCCTCATTAGAAACTAGGATTCTTAATTCTTAATTGAGAGCCAGATTTGACTTTAATAAAATCAAATCTGTGAAAAAAAAAAAATCCTGTTTCAGCAGGATCTCATTAGACTAGAACTTCTTAAAATATTTTTATTGTTGTCCTTCTTCTTATATAAAGGAATTACTTAAGGAAAAAGGAAAATGCTAAAATATTTCAGAAATAATGAATACTAAAGATTAAAGAGCCATTTCTTCTCTCTGACCAAAACATATATTCAATTTTTTTCAAGAGAGAAGTTCATAAATCTAGCTAAAATTCATTATTTCCACCTCTACCCATTTATTGATGCTCCCCTAAAGTCCATTCTTCTTTATTCAACATTTTAAACAAATCTTTTTTGGCCACATTCACAGCATGGGGAAGTTCCCTGGCCAGGAATCAAAGTGTGCCACGGCAGTGAATGAGCCACAGCAGTGACAATGCTAGCTCCTTAACCCACTAAACCAATAGGGAACGTCCAATATTTAAGAAAAAAAATTTTTTTTTTGTCCTTTTAGGGCCACACTAGCAGCATATGGAGGTTCCCAGGCTAGGGGTCGAATGGGAGCTACAGCTGCCAGCCTACACCACAGCCACAGCAACGCCAGATCCGAGCTGTGTCTGCGACCTACACCACAGCTCACGGCAACGCCGGATCCTCAACCCACTGAGCAAGGCCAGGGATCAAACCCGCAACCTCATGGTTCCTAGTCGGATTCGTTTCCGCTGCGCCTCGACAGGGAACTCCAATATTTAAAAATCTTTAATTCACAGAAGTGTAACATCCATGAGCAGTGCTTGGCATGGCATTTGTCTACACCAATCAGATGCCATTTAGTTTGTCCTATCAGATTTATAAAGTGTTCCCTCAACCAGACGGCAAACTCCTTGAGAGGAAGGGCCTTTTTCTACCCCTAAGACCGAATAAAGGGACTTAACATACAGTAAAGGGTAGGTAATGGCTAGGAAGGATACAGACTAGTGGAAAAGTTGAACAATTAATTTAATGTGAAGTCCTAAAGAATCCCTGACCTTTGAAACTACCACAAATGCCTGAGTCCCAGATCAAAAGGGTTCCTGGCCTGGGTACAGAAGTGACAATAACAACAGCAAAGTGAAGGCAGCAATGACCTCAGACTCGCGGGCACTGGCCACCAACTAACGCAAGTTTCCTGTGCCTAAGACCTCGTCCAAGAAGAGACATTAGTGAAAAGATGTATGCATAATTTTTTAAAGCCATTTGCAAAGAAATAATGTTTAAGATTTTAACTTAAGAGGTGGCGAAGTGGCTCATATGCTAAGGATCTACCAGCCAGGATTACACTCACATGCACACACCAGAAGGACGGGCTTGGCTGGGAGTGCTGCCACTGCTACAGCTCTAGAGCTTACATTTCTTCAAGTTCCAAGACCATTGAAAAAACTAAGATCCTACTATAAAAGGTATAAAACCACATTTAAACAAGACCCCGATGTGTTACTGCCTACTTAGAAACTCATTTTACAGTCATTATATTAATAAACGTATTTATAGGTGACAGATGGGTTTTGGCAAATTTATCCTTAACCCTGTTCTTTCAGGACATTAGGTCAACTCATTCATTCAGCATCTGCTGTACATCTCTCTATAAGAGGACTAGCCCTGTGTTAGGCAAGCTGAATAATAAATGTAGTTCTTGTCCTCAAGAAACATAGTCACATGCTACAAATGTACAGCTACATTAATGCTAATAACCTCTCGGATTTCGCAAAATGGAGCATCGGAGAAACAATTTTTTCTCTGTGATCTTAGCATCTGTACCTGGTGGACACGTGGTTCTTCTACATTCAAACACCACCAATACCTCTTTCACTTTTAATTTTATTTGGCAAAGCAGCACTGCATAAACCGTTCAGTAACTAGGACACAGCTTACACAGCATGTTAAATTCATATATATTATGAGCAGCAGATTAGAAACAGAAAAAACAGGAATGAGCTACAAGTCTCCTATAACTGCTAAAGAGAGAAAGGAAGAACTATGTCAGTCATGTCCAGCCTGAACAGCTGAGTGTTTTAAGGGACAACACCTGTCCTCTTCCTAAGTTGTAATATTTACAAACGCTTAGTTTTAAGGTTACAAAGCAGCTGATTGTATCTACAACATGCTATTCTATGACACCACATCAAAAGCTTTAAAAAGGTAGCTCATCTCTATTTTCTTAGTAGCATCTAACAGACATCCAAAAACCAAGAATCTTAACTTGTGAATGGTGGTGTTATCTGATGCACAAAAGCAATCTGATAAACTAACATCAGAACAGAATTAACAGTCTAAGAAAAGAAAAACCACTCCTCAAAATCAATTCACAAACTAATTTTGCAGAACCCTTTCTTTTAATAAAATATTTAAAGTAAAACGTGGGCATGTTAAGGTAATAATACACAAATTTATACTTTGCATCCTTCTACCAATTTGGCTTTTGTGCCTCTTTGAAGAATTAGAAATCCCACAAAACCATACATTTTCATGCTGAAAATAGTGTAAGAAAGTCCAAAACAAGCTGTGATGCTGTCGATTTTCAAAAAGCTTTGAGGACTGAGATGAGCAATCCACTGTAATATTATATACTGGTCAAGCTGATGTTGCTTTTACAGTTCGTCCCTAAGGGGGGGAAAAGAGAGAAAGATTTAAGTAGGAGTTACATATTATAGAACGTGTCTAATAATTTAGATACAAAAAATAAAGTGGCAAACACCCTGACCCCCAAGCAATATGTTATTAAAAAACAAAACAAAACTGAGCAAATGACCCCAAGTCAAAGCAAAAATGGAAATCAGCCATTTCAAACATCCTTCATGCTACTCCAAAATGAAGAATAAACCTGGATTCTTTATTTTTTCATTAGAAAGTAACTTTCTTTCTCAAGACCAAAATTCAGAGAAATGAAAACTTGTAGATCTAGGATCTTCCTATTTGTTGTAAAATGATGCCTTGAATGTTTAGAGTTCAGATAAGTTCTTATATTTACATTCATAAAATTGGACAAAAATTTAGTCTTTTGTTTAGGGTATCTGTTAGCAAATGTTGACTGGGTCAATCTCAATCCAAATTCTTCACGAGAAAAAGCATCATCTGTAGGTATAATGTACCTGTCAGCTGATTTCATAAGGGAGCTTTATCAGCTCCAAAAGAAACTATTCCCTCAGCCAGGTGCCGCACTGTTCCGGCAACAGCCAGGGAGAGGAAGGAAGGAAGGAATGAAAATGCAGTCCAAAACATGCTGCATGGTATGTAAATTATGCCTCAATAAAGCTATTAAAAGTAGAAAAATGAAGCTACCAGAAAAGACTAAAAGCTTCATATTTGAAGGTAATCTGAGTGACAAAAAACATCGTTAAACACTCAGGTACTTTAGGGATAAAGAATTAAGATGTTTGCAACTAAATCTCAAATGATTCAAGAAAAAAATACGACGTATATGTATATGCAGAGAAAAAGATGGAATGAAAAGGAATGCAGAAAATGTTAATAATTGGTAACTCTCGACGAAGAAATTCAGGAGCTCTTTGTACTTCTTGCAGCTTGTCTGTTATAAAAATTTTTAAGTTTTTAAAAAGTTGTTAAAATAAATGAGGAAATAAAGAGCTAAAAAGTGGTGAACTGACAGATTATTGGACAATATGGTGTTTTTTTAAGTAAAATATGAATTTTATAAAATATGCAAGAAAACATTTTAAAAATTACTTCTCCCAGAACTCCCATGGTGGCTCAGCAGCAAGGAACCCAACTAGTATCCATGAGGTGTAGGCCCAGCTGTAGCTCTGATTCGACCCCTAGCCTGGAACTTCCATATGCCACAGTTGTAGCCCTAAAAAGACAAAAAAAAAAAAAATTACTTCTCCCATAAGCTGTCTTTGTCATATAGCACTGGGTTATCTATTAAATGGTAAGTTATCGGTACCAGGTCCTCTTAATATGTTCTTTCAAATAATTTAAGTACTATATTCTCATAAAACAGCTTTTACTTAAATTCACGCAAGCATTAAAGTAACTTAATCTTCAAAGAGTTCACTTGCAAAGTGCTCTATTCATGAATTAAATTCACTTGTGCTTTTAAAAATATGAATTAAAGATACTATTGTTGTTTTTTTAAAATAACTTTTATCACATTTTATTTGTTGCAAGGCATTAAGGATATTGTCAGTAAATATCCTTATTGACCAACAACATAATAAAACATTTCCAAATAGCCTCTCCATTTAAAAAAATTTTTGAAAAGGGAAAAGGATTAATAACTCTCAACAAACTGGGTATAGAGGGAACGTACCTCAACATAATAAAGGCCACATATGACAAGCCCACAGCTAACATCATATTCAACGGTGAAAACCTGAAAGCTTTTCCTCTAAAATCAGGAACAAGACAAGGATGCCCACTCTCGCCACTTTTATTCAACATAATACTGGAAGTCCTAGCCAGAGCAATTAAGCAAGAAAAAGAAATAAAAGGTATCAAAATCAGAACGAAAGAGGTAAAACTGTCTCATTTTGCAGATGACATATTATATATAGAAAATCCTAAAGATGCCACCAAAAAATGTTAGAATAAACTAAAGTTGCAGGATGTAAAAACAATATACTAAAATTAGTTGTGTTTCTATAGATACTAATAATAAACTATCAGAAAGAAAAATTAAGAAAACAATCTCATTTACAATTATATCAAAAAGAATAAAATATCTAGAAATATACTTAATCAAGGAGGTGAAAGAGTTGTCCACTGAGAACTATAGGATGTTAATAAAAGGCGTTGAAGATGAAACAAATAAATGGAAATATATTCCATGCTCATGGATTGGAAGAATTAATATTGTTAAAACATCCATACTACCCAAGGCAACCTACTGATTCACTGCAATCCCTATCAAAATTCCAATGACATTTTTCACAGAAATAGAATTTTTTTTTATTTTTAACAGCTGCACCTGAAGCATATGGAAGTTCCCAGGACAGGGGTTGAATGGGAGCTGCAGCTGCAGCCTATGCCACAGTCACAGCAACACTGAATCTGAGTCTCATCTGCAAACTACACTGCAGCTTTTGGCAATGCTGGATCCTTAACCCACTGAGTCAGGAATCGAACCTGCAATCTCACAGAGACAACATCAGGTCCTTAACCCACTGAGCCACAACAGGAACTCCAGAACCATTTTAAAATTTGTACAAAACCACAAGAGATTCAGAACAGCCAAAGCAATCTTTAGAAAGAACAAGAAACCAGAGGCATCACACTTCCTGATTTCCAACTGTATTACAAAGCTATAGCATACAAAACAGTGTGGTATTTGGCGTAAAAATCAACACAGAGACTAATGGAACAGAATAGAGAGCCCAGAAATAAACCCACACAATTAATTAAGGAGCCAAGAATATACAATGGAGAAAGAACACTCCCTTCAGTAAATGGTGTTAGGAAAACTGGACAGCCACATGAAAAAGAATGAAACTAGACCCTTACTTTACACCAAACACAAAAAAATCACCTCAAAATGGATTAAAGACTTGATTTTAAGACCTAAACTTAATGGTGGTCATCATTTTGCAATATATACATATATCAACTCACTATGTTGTACACTTAAAATTAATACAAGACTAGGAGTTCCCATCATGGCTCAGCAGTAATGAACCCAAATAGTAACCATGAGGACATGGGTTCAATCCCTGGCCTCGCTCAGCGGGTTAAAGACCCGACATTGCCATGAGCTATGGTGTTGGTCACAAACATGGCTCAGGTCCCATGTTGCTGTGGCTGTGGTGCAGGCTGGCAGCTACAGCTCTGATTCAGCCCCTAGCCTGGGAACTTCCATATGCCATGGGTGCAGTCCTAAACAGACCCCCCCCCCAAAAAAAGGCTATATGTCAATTATATCTCAATAAAACTGGAAAAAAATCATGTTAAAAAATGTTTAATGATGTGGGATAACATTGATGACATTTTGTTAAATAAAAAAGGAGATTTTTAAAAATAATGCTATGGTATGACCTTAGGATTTCAAAAGAGCTGTATATAGAGCTATGGATAAAAGAAGGACAAAATGTTTGCAAAATGTTAATAAGTGGTTATCTCTAGACTCTGGGATTATGGGTGACTTCTATTCTTTGCATTTTTCCCCCTATTTTTACAATGTATACACATTACTTTGGTAGTCAGAAACAGTATTGTAGAAGGCTGTACAGCACAAGGAACTATATCTAGTCACTTGTGATGGAGCATGACGGAGGATAATGTGAGAAAAAGAATGTATACATATATGTGTGACTGGGTCTCTTTGCTGAACTGTAGAAAATTAACAGAACACTGTAAACCAGCTATAATGGAAAAAATAAAAATCATTAAAAAAAAAATACAAGGCAATTTGTAGCACCAAACGAAAAAAAAAAAGTATTCAGACCTGAATTGTAACATTTACGGTGCCAGAAAAACCAAAAATTTGCTACTAGGGCATATACAACCTTGTCACATCCTAATACTCCAAAAATCCATTCAACTTACTAATTTTTCCTAATGTTCAAAATTCTACAGAACCATATCTTTATCTCACATGCATAGATCATTTACAATAAAAAGTAGTACATCCTGGAGTTCCTGTTGTGGTGCAGTGGAAACGAATCCAACTAGGAACCAGGTGGTTGCGGGTTCGATCCCTGGCTTCACTCAGTGGGTTAAGGATCCGGCGTTGCTGTGAGCTGTGGTGTAGGTTGCAGATGTGTCTGGGATCTGGCGTTGCTGTGGCTGTGGTGTAGGTCGGCAGCGATAGCTCCGATTCAACCCCTGGCCTGGTAACCTCCATATGCCATGGGTGCGGCCCTAAAAAGCAACAAACAAACAAACAAACACAAATGAAAAGATGTATTACCAGGAAATAACAATCAAAATCCATGAACACTTTCTAACTAAGGGGTTTTCTAAGGTAATAAAAGCTTCACACAATTAATTTTGTACAAAGCATTCTGAGAGACAAAATGAATTTCAAAAGCAGCACAATATACTCTTGCCTTTAAAAATGCAAAATAAACCCTAATGCTGTAACATATACAAAGAAATTGAAAAGGGATAGTACAGAACAATATGGAACACAGGATCAGTGAATACCCTTAGGACCTAAACTGTCATTCCTAGAAATGGCCAGTCACTTCATAACGTCATTTTCATGTGTACTTTAAGAAGCCATCAACAGACAAAGCACTTATGGAGTGAAAACCCTGCAACATTCCTCAGTTCCACACATCAGAGATGGACTTATTCCAGTGACTCTTGTGTCTATTAAAAACAAAAAAATAAAACTTGCCAGAAGATTAACAAAATGTTGATTTCTAGGTATATAAAATATACTTATATAAAATAAAATGCAAATTAAAAACCATGTTTATGAAGCAATATAAATATTACACATCTATAGTCATTAACATAATACCACAGATTCTAGGTTTATAGCCTATCCATCCAGCATTCTCTCCCCTTTTATTAGCTACCAAAACTGCAAGAAATTTTTTTTTCTTTTTTTGACCACACCTGCAGCATGTGGAAGCTCTCAGGCCAGGGATCAAACTTGCGCCACAGCAGTGACCCCAGCCACTGTAGTGACAACGCTGGATCCTTATACATGCTGAGCCACAAGAGAACTCCACAAGGAAGAGGTTTCCAAGTATAAAGGGACAAAAGTCGACATTCAAGCTTTGGGCTTTGTTTGGCACTATAATTCAAGCAGCTCCACAAGTTCTCCCTTTTCTTCCATCCAGTTTCTATAAACCTCCTCAGCAAAGACTGCGTCTCACGCTCCCAGAGCACTGCAACCAGCTCTGGATGCCTCACAAAGAGAGGGATGAAACGCTGCTGAGAAACGTCCCCAAGAAAGCACTAGGATGGGTACTTAAAGTAACCCTGAAGAAAATCTGAAAGAACATAAATCACTGAACCTGGCAAGAAACTGACTAGGGAGCTTTTTTAGATGCTAATTCCCAAATGTGGGATGAGGACTTAGAAAACAGTAAGCAACTCTTTTTGGAGTTCCTGTTGTGGCTCAGCAGTTAACAAACCCATCTAGTATCCATGAGGATGTGGGCTCAGTGGGTTAAGGATCCAGCATTGCCATGAGCTGCTGTTGTGGCTCAGCAGTTAACAAACCCATCTAGTATCCATGAGGATGTGGGCTCAGTGGGTTAAGGATCCAGCGTTGCCATGAGCTGCTGTATAGGTCGAGGCTTGGATCCCGAGTTGCCATGGCTGTGGTAGAGGCTAGCAGCTGTAGCTGGCCTGGGAACCTCCATATGCTGTGTGCAGCCCCCGCCCCCCCCAAAAAAGGAAAAAAAAATGGTAAGCAACTCTTTGTAACCACATTCTATCCCTACTACCACTGACTTGATCCAGGCCGCCATCCCCGCACTCCTGACTGGCTGTTTCTGACTTCCTGTTTCTGATCCTCGTCTGTCCCTTTCCAATCTACTTTCTACCCCACTGCTAGTTATCTTTCTGAGATGCAATTCTGACCACTGCCTGGCTTAGGCACTTCAATCGCTCCCTACTGCCCTCAAGGAAGAGTCAACACATTACATTCCAACTGCTTGACTGTCTTGTCTTTGCATTTTTTTTGGATCCCCTACATGACCCCAAAAAGGGTCAGCTTCAAATTCACAGCTGTGTATTCCTGGCCCTAGAATGGTGCCTGCATAGTGGGCACACACATTCTCGTTGAATTAATGAATGTATTAAGAAGGTTTCTGGAGTTCCCGTCGTGGCGCAGTGGTTAACGAATCCAACTAGGAACCATGAGATTGCGGGTTCAATCCCTGCCCTTGCTCAGTGGGTCAAGGATCCAGCGTTGCTGTGAGCTGTGGTGTAGGTCCCAGACGCGGCTCGAATCCCGTGTTGCTGTGGCTCTGGCATAGGCTGGCAGCTACAGCTCCCATTAGACCCCTAGCCTGGGAACCTCCATATGCCGCGGGAGCAGCCCAAGAAATGGCAAAAAGATAAAAAAAAAAAAAAAAAAAGAAGGTTCTCACACTGAAAAATATATAACGAAGTTAACTACAGAACAAATTGCCAGAGAAAAGTATTAGATAATTGCTTTTCCAAAAGCAATTTAAAATAAATGCATTTTTTTTTCCCTGTCAAGAACAGTTTAAGCATAGATTAGCCTAAGGTAGATAGAAATAGGGCACAAAAAAAAAACCCTACATGTTCTTAAATCTATTCCAGACCTAAATATAAAGAGAAGCAGGGCTATCTGCTGCAGGGGTCAGAGGTGGGAGGAGGGCTGGTGAGAGCTGATTTCAGGTTTCTAGTTAAGTCTGCCCCAAATGCCAGTCTGCCCTGGCAGATAAGAGGCCCGGAGGAGGCAAAAACAGCCTCCCTTTATCACTACAGCTCCTGCCCGGGACCACACACACAAACACACCCCTTGCCCGCTGCTTAGGGACAACATACACACCCTCTGCCTTCTTCTGTCCCTGCTCTCAGAGGTTCCAGGAAAATCGTTTCCTCTCCTTAGGTCAAGAGTGGTGACAGCTGCTATCACCCTGGGTATCCCTGGTCCCTGGGTATGTCAACATCCTCTACTGGTTCCCATAACCCTTCCTGTATTTCTTTGAATAGCTCATTCACGAAAATCATTCAAAATCCTAGAGTTCCCGTCGTGGTGCAGCAGAAACGAATCTGACTAGGAACCATGAGGTTGCGGGTTCGATCCCTGGCCTCACTCAGCGGGTTAAGGATCCAGCATTGCCATGAGCCATGGAGTAGGTCGCAGATTCGGCTCAGATCTGGTGTTGCTGTGGCTCTGGCATAGGCTGGCAGCTGTACTTTCGATTAGACCCCTAACCTGGGACCCTCCCTATGCCACGGGTGCGGCCATAAAAAGCTAAAAAAACAAAACAAAACAAAAAAAACATTCAAAATCCTAAGCATGCTTTCTGTTTCTTGCCTGGGCCCTGATTGATAGTTTCGAACATCTTATTTTCTAGTAATTTCTTTCAATACAGTTTTTTTTTTAATGTGGCATTTTTTTAATAGCTTTTTCTTTCTTTTCTTTTTTTGGCCACCCTGTAGCATATAGAGTTCCCGGGCCAGGGATTAGATCCCAGCCACAGTCACGACCTAAGCCACAGCTGTGGCAATGCCGATCCCCAACCCACTGTGCCAGGCTGGGGATGGAACCTGTGTCCCAGCATTCCTAAGACGCCACCGATCCCATTGCGCCACAGCAGGAACTCCTGTGGCAGTTGTTTTTTTCCAATTTCATTTCCAGATTTATTTTACCTTTATATTCTTTAAACTTCAAGATTTACAATTAAGTAACTGATTATCTCTGTAATTAGAACTACCTCTTCGGATGTACGAAAATGTATTTGTACACATAGAAAATTTGTAATAGAAAAAATTAGAAAGTCCTCTTAGTATAACTGAAGGAAAGTTTCTAATGATACATACATGTTAAATTGCTCAATGTTTTTAAAAAGTTGAAGGCCAAATAGAAAACTAAGTATATACATATTTAAATACTTGGTAAATGACTGAATAATTGCAGATTTTTAAATTATTCTAAATTTAATACAAATAGTTTGGTCTTATCAGGAATAAATACAAGTGTGTGGAAATCTTAAGCTTATATAATTAGATAAGGGGGGGATCTCTTTATGAAGGGGGGAAAAAAGTATACCCAAAAGATCATACATATAAAATTAGGTATACGGCCATGAAGGCCCCAAAGCAAGTGAAGGCCCCGAAGCTTGAGTTCCATTAGCTTCAAGCTAAATCCACCTCTGATTATAAAAGCAAAATTCCTTTTTGTGATTCCTACATCATTAAATTGGGATGTTTAATACTAATATTTATTGCATACAAAAACATAAATTTTTAACCTAATAAAAATCTGAACTCTCACTTGATACCAAATTTTAGTAATTTCATGATACGTTGCAATCATACAGCAGCAATCATACAATTATGAATGATATAACCACACTAGAAGCAAAGTGAAGGAAGTTCGTAATTAGTTGCTAATAATTATATCTGATTCTCACTGACAAGACTGATAGCTTTTTAATTTTTTTTTTTAAGTAGTAGCTGTGTTCCATGTTAGAATTAAAGAAATAGCTATAACTACATTAGGTGAAGAATTAAAAGACAATTTCTAGTAAGGTATTAATCAATCAGAATTCAGTCAAAAGTAAAACTCAGTTTTGAACAAACTGATTTAGATTCATTACTATTTTTGCTGTTAAACATTCATTCAAAAGGTGCCTTTCCTCCTTCCGGAAAACAAAATTAAGAGGTCTGTAAAACTTATAATCGCCATTTCACTTACTAAGAAATTATCTTAAAATCAGTACCTCTGTCAAATAAAAAATAGGTTCTAAAACATGAAAACCCTAAGGCCTTTCTTATTCTGGCATTTAATGTCAAGTAGTCTTAGCTAATGTCACTCTTACTTACTGATCTCACTCCCACCCACTGGAGGGAGTGGGAAGAGGAAGAGAGGAAAGAGAGAAAACTTGGCTTCAAATGAAATATCCAGATTATGCTGAAACACAGAAACCAAAGTGGGCATGAAAATGAGCCATGCTGTGCTGAAGATGCTGCTGCATGCCACTGGCCCTCTGGGTGGGTATGTGAGACCTGGGCACTCACTCCAAGCTTACAGAACCCCCACCCCTCCCCAGGAACTTAACAGCAGCTAAAAAATTGGCCAGCCTGCTCTAAAGAATGATGAGTTTATTCCTTATAGTGGTTCTAAAAAAAAGTGGAATGTAAAACAGGCACAGGCTGTCAGATATCTATGAACCTGATGGAAAGAAATCAAGCTGGGAGGATGTCCTCTCTGGGATTCTCACACCTTTGAAAACTGGGACAAGAGTACCTCTTCCCTTCCATCTCTTTACAACGATGGTATAGCAGAGATGAACAGGGGCAGGAAAGGATGGCCCTTTCTCTTCAGATGAAAACCTTTGTTTCCAATGACCACAGAGCAGCTGTAAAAATGAGTTGTAGGAGTTCCTACCGTGGCTCAGTGGTTAACGAACCCAAATGGCATCCGTGAGGATGCAGGTTTGATCCCTCGCCTTGCTCAGTGGGTCAGGAATCAGGCATTGCTGTGAGCTGTGGTGTAGGTCAAGGACACAGCTCAGATCCCATGTTGCTGTGGCTGTGGGATTTGACCCCTAGCCTGGGAACCTCCATATGCTGCCCGTACGGCTCCAAAAAGGCAAAAGACAAAAAAAAAGTTGTAAATATAGAAACAGAGGGGCTGATAATAAAATATCCTTCGGAAGTATGGCTGAAAGCCCCTTAAGAAAAAAAAAATCTTTGTGCCAGCCAAGTCTCACCCCCCTTTCCCAAAGATGAGTTAAACCAAAAGAAGGACAGACCATGCAAAATTTTTCTACATTTTTAATGTAGTGAATTTCTGATGTTAAAATGGAGTAGCATAAAGGTGACGACCAAAAAAGCAGCTCTTGTAGTCTAAGCCCTTAAAATCCACACCCTTTCACCTTGCATGTGTGGAAGAAGAAAGAGCAGAAGATAAAATCACTTCCACCTGGACCACTGCTTTTCTTTATCTGTTAAAGGCACGTATATCACTCCCATCAGAGGTTTCATTTTGACACTGCCATCTTGCAGCTTGTCATACTGCTCCAACATCTGATTTCCACCTGCAGGACCAACTGGCAATATCAATCTTCCACCAGGCTTTAACTGGTCTATTAGCTAAAAGAAAAAGAACAGCACTTACACACGAAGTTATAGATTTTATATTAATCGTCATTGTCTATCATTATGCACACACATAAAGCAGAAATTTATTTATTTAGTATGTACATACTATTAAAGTACGTTAAACTTGTTATTCATTTACCTATCGACCTCTCCTACCACAGTCCAAGTTTTCTGATGTCTTATTCATTTTTGTGCCCTTGGCATCTAACATAGTACCTGGTACAACTGCAATACTCAAAATGTCTGAGTGGAACCACACAATGTAGAACTATTCTCTTGGGAAGGCCAAAAGCAGAGCAGAAAATTCCAAGGCCTATCTGCCTATTCCGAAACGTCGCGGTGTAAAGGGGAGGAGGGCAGTGTAGAAGGCCAGCAAGGAATCCCTATCTTATCACAGATTTCAAGGCATCACTGAACCAAAACTAAGGGAACCTGGGTTTTCAGAGTGAATTTAGCATTACTGGCACCACGACATGCAAAGGAAAGTAGGGCTGGAGTCCCTGCAGCATGAGAACGAGGACACTTGTCAATGCATTACCAAGACAACTCAGTCAAAGCCCCTGAGTGATCATTTTTAAGTCACGTTACCGTTTGAATGTAGCCTAATGTGATACATAATCACTGCTAATCAAAACCAGTAAGGAAGATACCTCACTCTGGATATTATCCCAGGGAAGGGTGTTCTCAATTAAAATTTTGGTTGTAGCAAGTCTATCTTGTTTTTTTCCATTTTAATTTTCCCAAATGTCAAGGTTTTTAATGAAAAATAGCAGCCTTCTTCCCCCTACTCCAATCTTGCTCCCTAAATCTAGTCATTTTAAATCCTTTTAGCTGAGTCTTTTCTATAGCACTAACATCTAAAGCATGTCTTTTATTTTTTTATTTGAATATAATTGACATATAAACATTATATTTATATGTTGTTTTAGGCATACAACATATATAAGGTGAAATGATTAACACAGTAAGTTTAACATCCATTACCACACATGGTTGCCATTTTTTCCTACGATGGAAACTTTTAAGATTAACTCTCTTAGCAACTTTCAACTACATAATATGGTATTGTTAACTACAGTTGCCATGATATATAATATTTCCTTTTTATTTTAAGTTATATGCTAGATGAGGACTGAGCTCTCATACATTAACAGCTGTCTCTCAATTATCCAAGGGCAATTGGTTCCAGGACCTTACCTCTGACACCAAAATCCGCAGACACTCAAGTTCCCTATATAAAATGCTGCAATATTTGCATGTAACCTATATATCCCATACACTTTAAATCACTCATAGATTACTTACTTTACCTAATACAATGGGAAATGCCAAGTGCAACAAACTCAATTTGTGCTTTTTGGAACTTTCTGGAATTTTTTTTCCTGAATATTTTCAATACATGACGGGTTGAATCTTTGAATGCGGAATCCCCAGATACAGAGGGCCAGCTATATTCTAGTCCTTTTCCCCAGTACAACTAATATAATTTTTAATTAAAACCACGTTCAGGAGTTCCCATCGTGGCTCAGTGGTTAACGAATCTGACTAGGAACCATGAGGTTTCGGGTTCAAGCCCTGGCCTCGCTCAGTGGGTTAAGGATCCAGCATTGCTGAGCTGTGGTGTAGGTCTCAGACACGGCTTGGATCCCTCCTTGCTGTGGCTTTGACGTAGGCCAGCGAATGGACCCCTAGCCTGGGAACCTCCATGTGCCACGGGGGCGGCCCTTAAAAGACAAAAAAAAAAAAAAACCACGTTCAGCTATGGCAGTGCAAATACAATCTGCAGCTGAGCCAAGAGGTAACCAATTGTTTCCTTTCTTATGTAATAGCTGTTTTCCCCACAGTTAAAAAGTGAAGCTTTTTTTCATTCACTGAGTTTTCTCTGTAACTATATCTAAATTTTTGTGGCCTCCCAACAGCTTCTTAATGAAATTTTCACACCATCAAATCTACCTAATTAGTGCCCTCTTTATTTTAATTTTTTGGTAGGCTCCATTCCAGTACCTCCTTCCTCCTGCTCTAAGTCTGGACTGGTTATTCCTCGGGCCTGCCACACAGCTTTCATACCGGGGCCTCCCTTTGCAATAATACTGGAAACTCTTACCACATGTCTCCTGAACAAGAGGTCCTACCTTCCTAAATCCCACAGCTTCTTCTTTTTGGTTTTTCCCATTCTCTCTCTCCTCCCTCATTTTTTGAGGATATTATTAAAGCAATTCCTCCAGAAGTATTCTATGAAACAATACATGGAATATTTTTAAAGAGAGAGCCTTAATCTTTATGTATCTACTGACATGTGTGGGTACAGAATTCAAGTTTGGAAATCATTTTAAATTCAGAATTGTGATGGTTTGCCTGACTTGTTCTTCCTAATGCTGCTTTTCTACAATCTGATGCCCTTCTGATGACCAATTCTTAACAGATTATCTATTTTGTTTTCCCGGAAACTTTTAGAATATTTTCCCTATCCCTAATATTCTGAAATTTCATGGTGATATTGCAGGGTTTTTTTCCTTTTTAAAAAATTCATTGTACTAGGCATTCAAGAGATCCTTTCAAACTACAGAATCACATCCTTCAGTTTTTGGCAATTTTCTTAGGGTTTACGGCTAATGGTTCCTCATAAAGAATTTCAAGTAGCAGCCCCTTTCTTCAAAGCATCATCTCTGATTTCCAAGGACCTGATGCCTCCAATTTCCAAGCCTTTTCTGAGTTCTGCAAAGCAAACTGTTTCTGCATTAATACCACCCTCCAGCACCACTTCCTGCACCCTTCCAGGTCAGTTGTTACTCCAACTGCTTTTTATCATCACACGCTGTAGAGTTCAGGATTATAGGTATAATCTCCAAAACACTGAATATGGACTTGGTGTTTCTGTTTCTTGTTTTTCTAGTTGTTTTGGGGTGATATCCAATGGAGGCATAAATACCTTTACTCTGTTATCTCAAAATTGGAAAGACCCTTACGCATGTCTATCTTTAAATTTGATCAGATGTAAAGACCCCTACAACACTTCAAAGTGCTACTACAAATGTTCAAATTCATATGAAGCTAAAGCCAGATGCCCTTCAAGATCATCCTAGGGGCCTAGGGGTACCATGAGCACCGTACTCAAGACCTTTCACTTAAACACTGTTCTTGTTTCAGACTTTAAATTGTTTCTACTAGGTTGCCAATATTAAAAAAATAAATTTAAAAAGTTAAAAAAAACTACTGATCCTGTGTTCATATATGGAAATTCATGAAGTTATTTATTTATGATTTGTACATCTTTCTACATCATATTAATATTTAAAATTAAAATGGCTTACAACCACTGGTTTGGTCTTTTTTAAAAAAATAGACAACAGGCCCAGAGAGAATAGGTGATTTTTCTAAAGTCATTCAGCCAATAAACAACACATCAGTGACTAGAACAAATCCCCCAACTTTCAGCTTCTCATAAATGTCTAAACATACAAAAAAGAGCACTTATAGGTTGGGGAGTAGATGAGACTGGACTGAAAAGACAGTGTGACTTTTAGCCCCTGTCATCTAGTCAAAAACGATGTATAAAATATATACATAGGAGTTCCCATTTATAAATAAATAAATAATAAAAATATATATAATAGAAACCTAAGCCAAGGATTTGGGCTAACATAAGTTTATCAGTCCTACTAAAATAAAAACTCAATTTTGTGCTTAAATAGTTCCTTGACTATGTAATATATATGACTGGAATATCCCCTTCCCTCTCATTGCAACTAAGCAAATCCTACTACTTAAGAGTCAGTTCTAATTCCATTCCTGTATGAAATCTCCTTGACTATTATATGCAAAATTATCTCCCTCCCTCGAACTCCTACAGTATGTATTTTCTTTTCCCTTCAATATCTATCAAAAGTTCATGCCATGCTATCATATCATTAATCTCCCTGATACATGGAGGACACATCTCCTCTAGAACATAAGGTCTGTGAGGGTAAGATCTATGACAAATACTTCCTGGTCTTGCCCATGCACCTAACATAGTCCTGCACATGCTGGTATTTAATAATACCAGAATGATTAGCAGGTCAAGAACTCCGGAAGGATTTTCCCAGTTCTACTGGTGTACTAGTTCTTAGCTGGATCAAATACTGCTTCAAATAAGACAGCCATGAGCTGGGGTTCAGTAATCTTCATGTCATTTACACAACTGTTGGCATATGAAAAAAAAACTGCCTACTAACTGTAATGAGAATGTACATTTCAATTAAAAAAAGTTGAGCATCATTATTGACTAAGAAAAAACACACACACGCAACATAATATAGATATTTAGAACATCACCTGGAAGTAAGTTCTCTATAAATCTTTTAGTGCATCTTAAATAAAGTACACCCCCCCCCCCAAAAAAAGCCAACTCACTGCCTGGGGTACAACAGGGGCTGCAGCTCCTACATGAATAGCATCATAAGGGGCTTCTTCGGCATATCCCATTCTTCCATCCCCCACTGAAAGAAAAAAAAAATACTTTAAAAATCTGTTCAGATAGAACTACACAGTGTGCAGAATTATAGGAGGTTTAAAGCAAGGAAAAGATAGATTCTTAAATAAATGATGCTGGGACATCATTTATTTAAAATTAAATTTATTTATATATTAAAAATAGATACTTGGATCCCTATCTCATACATACACAAAAATCTACTTCACAAGGTCAAAGATTTTTTTTTTTTAATTTTTTATTTTTTTGTCTTTTTGCCTTTTCTTGGGCCGCTCCTGCGGCATATGGAGGTTCCCAGGCTAGGGGTTGAATCGCAGCTATAGCCACTGGCCTACACCAGAGCCACAGGAGCGCAGGATCCGAGCCGCGTCTGCAACCTACACCACAGCTCACGGCAACGCCGGATCGTTAACCCACTGAGCAAGGGCAGGGATCGAACCTGCAACCTCATGGTTCCCAGTCAGATTCGTTAACCACTGCGCCACCACGGGAACTCCAGGTCAAAGATTTAAATGTGAAAAGTTAAAATGATAGTGTTTATGAGAGATAATACAAGGACGAATATTCATGACTTCAGAGTAGTCAAACAGTATAAAAAAAGATTTAGAAAAAACTGGTAGGTCGGACTACATTAAAATTGAGAATTTCTATTTATCAAAAACGTACAATAGGAAAGTGAAAAGGCATGCCACAGAGCGGGAGAAGAGACATATATATATATAAATAGACAAAGAGCTAGTCTATAGAAGTCTTACATATCAAAGAAAAATATAACTCGATATCTAAATAGGCACTTTACAAAAGGGGAAATCCAAATGGCCAAACATATGACATAGTGCTCAACCTCACTGATTAATAGGAAAATACAATACTAAAACCACAGAGATACTGTGACGAACTATACACACACTAAGTGGGCAAAAAAAAAAAAAATCTAGTAATAGGAAGTATGGATAGATATATAAGGCAAATGTGCTGACCACTACACTACGGAAAGTGATAGAGGTCAAACAATAGGAACCCTGATACATCACTGATGGGAATGCAAGTTGGTTCAGGCTCTTCAAAAACAGTTTTTATAGCATCTATGATCACTCTGAACCTGCAGCAACACTCCTACAGAGATGAGTGCTTGTATGACAGGTGAACATGTGCATCTGGGCTTATGCACATTGTGAATATGCAGCATTGTGAATATCTCCAAATCAGAAACAACTCAAAATATCCATGTACAGTAGAATTAATAAACAAATTTTGGTAATGTTCCTAAAATGGAATGCTATGCAGCAATAAAAATGAACTACATGCAAAAAAGGATGAATCTTACAAACATAATACTGAAAGAAATCATTCATTATAGAATATATAATGTATGGTTCCATTTACCTAAAGTTCAAGATTAAATTAAACATCATTTATGGGAATTCAATCCGGCAGTAAATACATAAAAAATAACGATTCTAGTTACCACCAGGAGAAAGGGAGGTAGTTAAGGATGAGAAAAAGCAAGGTAGTAACAATGTCCCACTCCTTGATCAATGTGGTGATTAAAGAGATGTTTGCTAAGCTTCACATTTACGTTTTAGGCATATTTTGATGTTATTTTTCACAATATAAAATGTGCTCACGTGGAAACATGTATATACTGCTAGATAGAAAAAAGGCAAACTAAAGCACAATATGTAGAGTATAAACCAATTTTAAAAATATGTGTGTAAAATTTACTCATATGTATACTTATATGTCTAGAAAACTCAAGAGGGAAAAAGAGGGCTTTCTTATACATCTCTCTGTATTGTTTAAATTTTTTTATATTCAATACTTGTTACTTTGATATTACTTTTTTTCTCACGTCTCCGCCTTTTATTTATTTATTTATGCTTTTTTTTCTTTTTTTAAGGCCGCACCCAGGGCATATGAAAGTTACCAGGCTAGGGGTCAAATCAGAGCTACAGCTGCTGGCCTACACCACAGCCACAGCAACACCAGATCTGAGCCGTGTCTGCAACCTACACCACAACTCATGGCAACACAGGATCCTTAACCCACTGAGCGAGGCCAGGATAGAACCCACATCCTCATGGATACTAGTTGGGTTCTTAACCTGCTGAGCCACAGTGGGAATTCCTAATATTACATCTTAAAAAGCAATAAAGAAAGAACTCAACATGGTACTTTCTGAGATAGTTAACAGTCATGTCACCCATGGTAAAAGTAGAACCAGTGTAATATTTTAGAGTAACTGCTTTTCTTACTTAGTACTTAAAAGTGAATGCTTAAAAACAAACAATAATTAGCCCTGAGTAGTATTTAGCTTGCATGGGATTTTTCTGAAAATAAAAATTCTCTAAGAATTCCCTTGTGGCTCAACAGTTAAGGATCCAGTGTTGGGAGTTCCTGTTGTAGTGCAGCAGAAACAATCTGACTAGAAAGCATGAGGTTGCAGCTTCGATCCCTGGCCTCTCTCAGTGGGTTAAGGATCTGACACTGCTGTGGCTGTGGCCCGAAGCTACAGCTCCTAGATTGCACTCCCAGCCTGGGAACTTCCATATGCCACAGTTGCGGCCCTAACAAGACAAAAAGACAAAAAAAAAAAAAAAAAAAAAAAAAGGGATCCAGTGCTGTCACTGCTGTGGCTTGGGTTCAATCCCTGGCCCAGAAACTTCCACATGCTGCTGGTGAGGCCAAAAAGAAAAAAAAAATTATCCAGAGAGGAAATCTTTAAAGCTTTCTGATACTCACCAACCAGCTGCACTCTCCCTGAAGACAAAAGCATTGGATCATCCTTTCTGACATTATTTATTGAGTCATCTACTAGTTCTTTAATATGGTCAATTCCTATGACTTTTCCACTAGGTCCAACCTAGAAGTGAGAGAATAGTTCAATAATTCACTGGTTTAACCTTGTTTTTATAAAGTGTCATTAAAGCATTTCTTTATCCAAAGACATTCTGTAATGAGAAATTAGGACAAATAGCTTAAGCTTCCAATTAGATTGTTAAATACTTTATTACAAATTATTTAGCAAATACAACTTTCTCAACTATAACCTTCAAGTGAATAATGCTATGTCAGTAATTAAGAAGCTAGAATAAATTACAAAAACTTGTAATATTAAAAAAATATCTTTCTTCAATTTCAAATTTTTAAATCCAGGAACTTGAAGTGGGAGTTAGCTACCATATTAAATAGCATGGTGGCATATTAAAATAAGTGCAACCATTATTTTTTTAATCAGGAAAGAATTTTTTTTTAAAGTACAGTTGATTTACGATGTTCTGCCAATTTCTGCCATACAGCAAAGTGACCCAGTCATACATACACATTCCTTTTCTTTCTTTTTCTTTTTAGGGCCATACCTTCGGTACATGAAGTTCCCAGGCTAGGGGTCCAATCAGAGCTACAGATGCCAGCCACAGCCACTGCAACATGGGATCCAAGCCACATTTGCAACTCGGTCCACAGCTTACAGCAATGCTGGATCTTAACCCACTGAGTGAGACCAGGGATGAACCCACATCCTCATGGACACTGTGTCAGGTTCTTAACCCACTGAGCCACAATGGCAACTCCTTCTTTTCTTACATTATTTTCCATCATGGTCTGTCCCAAGACAACAGTGCAATCGCTTTTTATTTAAATCACATTTAAGAGTGTGATTTTAAATATTAAAATGTTACATAAGAGTTCCCATTATGGCTCAGTGGTTAGAGAACCTGACTAGTATCCATGAGGACACAGATTCAATCCCTGGCCTTGCTCAGTGGGGTGGGGATCGGGCATTGCCATGAGCTGTGGTGTAGGTCACAGACTTAGCTCGGATCCAGCATTGTTGTGGCTGTGGTGTAGGCTAGCAGCTCCAGCTCCCATTCGACCCCTAGCCTGGGAATCTCCACATGCCATGGGTGCAGCCCTAAAAAGACAAAGTAAAATAAAAATAAAATTAAATGTTACATAAAAAAAATCTTATAGGAATTTCTATACCTGATTCTACAGCCACATGTGGGAAATATAAAAAATACATAAAAATATTAAAAAGGCCGCAAGTATAAATATTAATTGTAAAATAAATTTAACACAATAAAGACTCTAAAGTCAGACTACCTGGTTTCACATCTGTTTCACAACTAACTTTACAACTGTATTCTTTTTTGGCTATGCCTACAGCATGCAGAAGTTCTCAGGCCAGGAATCAAAACCACACCACAGCAGTGACCCAAGCCACTGCTGTGACACTGCCAGATCCTTAACCCACTACCCCACAGGAGAACTCCCACTACTGTATAATCTTGACAAGTTACGAGGTCCACCAGGTTCCTCAGCTGTAAAGTGAGGAGGCAAGGGATACACAACTCACAAATGATGGGAGGAGTAAATAAGACAGTTCATGAAAAGCGCTGAGAACACTGACAAGCACATGGTAAATGTGTAAACATATTAATATCATTTTCAAAAAGATAACTCAGAAATATAATGATTTTTTAAAAATAATTATGCCTCTGAAACCATAAACACATCAAGTATAGAGAACAAGTCTTTATTAAATATCATTTCTAGTACTTAATTACATCCCATTAGTGAGGGTTTAACTTGTCTACCACAAGTCAAACAACAGAAAAGAAATATCCGGTCTTTATTGTGTGCCAGGCACTGCATACACATCAATGAAAAAAAATCAGACAAAATTCCCACCTCTCTGGGGCTTACATTCCAGTAGCCTGCAGATTATATACTCATAGCAAATTAAATGGATCCTAGACCATTAAATCCGCAAGTTCTAACTTAACTAGACCATAACCTTCCAAGCTGGCTTCCAGGTTCAGAATTTTTCATAATCAACCTGATCTGATTATCAGAGCACAGATGAACCTTTGCTCCAAGGGGCCTGAGTGGATCTCCAAACTTGTACTCTGGATTGTCATTTACCATAAGCTTCTGATGATAAAATCTGAAGTATAATAAACAAGGCATTTTTCTAAGAGCATTTTTCTTAATATAAAAGAAGCTGTCCTTCAATCCTAACAAACCTCTAGGAGTTTTTGAAAGTTAGGCTCTATCATATTCTGCCAGATGAGAACTTAGCAGAATGAAGTTTGGGAGCTGGCTACCACTTTTTGATCACAAAAGAAGAGATATCTGATAAAGACCATCATGTGGAGGAAAGCAAAGTTAAACCAAGAATCAGAAAGAAATCCATCAACCATAACATCTCATCTTATGAATCCAGCCATACAAGAAACCAGCTATACCTTTGCATTCTATAAACCAAATAAATTCTCTTTTAGTTTTGCCAGTTTGGACTAAAGTTCTGTCAAACAAAACAAACAAACAAAAAAACAAAGAACAAAAACCAAACAACAACAACAACAAAAAAGGGAGTTCCCATTGTGGCGCAGTGGAAATGAATCTGACTAGGAACCATGAGGTTGCAGGTTCAATCCCTGGCCTCATTCAATGGGTTAAGGATCCAGCATTTCCATGAGCTGTGGTGTAGGTCCCAAACATGGCTCAGATCTGGCATTGCTGTGGCTGTGGCATAGGCCAGCAGCTGTAGCTCCAATTACATCCCTAGCCTGGGAACCTCTATATGCTGTGGGTGCAGCCCTAAAAAGAGAAAAAAGAAAAAAAAAAAAAATCCTGAGTTCCTATTGTGGTTCAGCAGTAACAAACTCAGCTAGTATCCATGAGGATGTGGGTTAGATTCCTGGCTTCATTCAGTGGGTTAAGGATCCAGCATTGCCGTGAGCTGAGGTGTAGGTTGCAGCTCGGATTCCATGTTGCTATGGCTGTGGCATAGGCCAGCAGCTGCAGCTCCCATTCAACCCCTAGCCTAGGAACTTCCATATGCTGCAGGTGTGGCCCTAAAAAGCAAAAAAAAAAAAAAAAAAAAAAATCCAAAGTGATACACATTCGAACTCCTATTCTAATAGAATTTTCTTTTCTTTTCTTTTCTTTTTTTTAATTTTTATGGCTGAACCCATGGCATATGGAAGTTCCCAGGCCAGGGACTGAATCCAAGGCACAGCTGTGACCTATGCTGCCGCTGTGGCAATGCCAGATCCTTTAATCCACTGTACCAGGCCAGGGATCAAACCCACGCCTCTGTAGTGACTGCAGCCGCTGTACTCAGGTTCTTAACTCACTATGCCACAGCAGGAACTCCCTGATAGAATTTAAAGAGAAAGAGGAGTCCTCCTGTGGCGCAGTGGGTTAAGGATCCAGCATTGTCTGTGTGGCAACATGTCTCTGCTGCGGTCCTGGCCAAGAACAAAGAAAAAAGGAAACCCTCAAAACTGCTAGTGAAAAAAATATGTAGCCAAATTATGTAATACACTTCTGTTGGGGCCAGATGGAAAATAAAGCTCTTACCATACGTGCAAAACATGCAGTAAGGATTCCACTTCCAGATCCTACATCGAGAGCTTTAGCTCCTTCATGCAATTGATCAAATAGAAGTTCTAGCGCATACGCATGCTGCCAAAAGAAAACAAAGCAAGTATTCATTTTTTCAAAGACTCTATAAAGTATATACACCATGACATATAAATAAAGTTGCTAACTTCATCCCAATCTTTCTGCTATGATCACCTACCAAAATAATGTAAACATAACATATATACTTATATCTACACAGGAATTACATAAGAAAATTCTTGTTTGATTAATATTCTTGCACTTAAAGTATTTCAGTAATTTTTTATCTCAAGTGTGTGAACTTTTATTTTATTTATCTACTTATTTTTGTCTTTCTGTCCTTTTAGGGCCGCACCCGCGGCATATGGAAGTTCCCAGGCTAGGGGTCCAATCGGAGCTGTAGCCACCAGCCTAGCCAGAGTCACAGCAACGCAGGATCTGAGCCATGTCTGCAACCTGCACCACAGTTCACGGCAATGCCGGATCCTTAACCCACTGAGCAAGGCCAGGAATTGAACCCACAATCTCATGGTTCTTAGTCAGATTCGTTAACCACTGAGCCATGACAGGAACTCCACAAGCGTTTGAATTTTTAAAATGTAATTAATTCAGTCAAAAGCTACCAAAGGACTTACAGTGAAAAGTCTACGGCCCACCCCTGTGCCCAACCAGCCTCACTCCCTAAAGGCAACCTATGTTATCAGCTCCTCCTTATTCCTTCCTTCCGAACATATTCACTTTACGAATATATAAGCAAATATACATGCATTTATAAATCGATTGTATCTTGAAGGAGCTTCCTTAACAATAAACAATATGTTCATCATTTTTTATGGCTGAGGAGTATATTTTTCTATGAATGTGTTATGATAACAAATATGCCTAATGAGATATTTAAGTTAGCTTCACTATTCCATAACAAAAGAGACGAAATAACCCTAAAAGGCACAGCGGTAAGATAATAGATTAATCCTTTTAATAATCTTATAAGGCATATCTATAGGATAAATTCATAGAAGTGGAATTAAGGGCCAAATGATATATATTTTATGTTTACCGTACACATAAATCACAAATCAAGTAAAATCATGTTGGTTGTGCTTTCGACCTAAGCAAGAAATAAAGCCTTCTCTACTCCATCCTCTTTATAAACTTACACTTCACTGCTTTTCCAAAATACAATGTTAGAACTAATAAATGTATCTCAAAAGCTGTACCTATCTGCTTGGTATATTCTTTACTATAAACCATCAGATCCAGTAGCAATACGCACATTCACTGCCAGATTCTAGTTGATAAAAAACTGCCAGATCCTAGTTGATAAAAATATACATCCATGAATCCATAGTGATAACAAGTAAATACATTCTTCCATACAAACATAAATGGAGAATAAGGGGAAACTGTTCCCAACTGTTTCAAATACAGATGAAATGAAAAACTTAGAAAATTGACATTTGGCACCATTTCAGAAATTACTGATTGAGGCAAAAATCACAAATGGATGTCAAAACTAGTAGATTATCATTTGATGAGTAAGTAACAGGATATTTACATAATCCCAAAATGTTTATCCAAGACATGTATTAATTACAAAAGGGAAAAACAAATAACTTCACAATGGAGTTTAAAAGTTTCTCAGTGGATAAACCTGATTGATACCACCTCAATCAGATGTTTAAAGTTAGTATCCCAATAATGGGACACCCTGACATTACAAGACATCTACTAAAATACATCACTTCTGGGATAGCCCAGGCAAAAACACGTTAACAAATATCTAACCATAAAAAAACATCAGACAAATCTCAAGTGGGAGGTATTCTATAAAATAATTGGCCTGTATTCATAAACATTTTCAAGACCATTCAAAGAAAGACCAAAGGCGGGTTAAGGATCCGATGTTGCTGTGGCTATGGCCTAGGCTGGCAGCTACAGCTCCAATTCAACCCTGAGCCTGGGAATCGCCATGTGCTGCAGGTGCAGCCCTAAAAAGCAAAAAACAAAAACAAAAAGACTGAAGGATTGTTTCAGATTAAAAACAACTAAAAAGACGACAATAAAATTCCTGATCTACAAATTTATTTTCCTATAAAAGACATTACTAGAACAAATGATAAAATGTAAATAAGGCCTGAGAGTTTGCTAGTGGTGCAGTGGGTTAAGGATCTGGTGGTGTCATTGCAGTGGCTTGGGTCACTCCCATGGAGCAGGTTCGACTCCTGGCCCAGGAACTTCCACTTGCCATGGGCGCAGGGAAAAAAAAAAATCCAAATAAGGTGTGAAATTGGCTAAGTGTGTTGTATCCATGTTAATTACCTGATTTTGAGAACTGTACTCTTAACTGTTCTCTTAACTGTTATTTAAGAGAATATCCTATTTTTAAAGGTAAAGAACATTTTGTCTGCAAATCATCCTTAAAGAGTATTAAAAAGGTATAAAAGGGAATATATATTACATAACATATATATATATATATACACATATGTATATATATATATACAGGGGAGGGGGAGAGGGGGAAAGAGAAAAAGTGATAAAGCAAATGCAGTAAAATGACAACACTGGGGGAATATGGGTAAAAAGTATACAGGAATTATTTGTACTATTTAAGTCTGAAATTGTACCAAAATTTAAAAAAATTAATCATCAGAAACTAGTAACATCCAAAATGGAAGATAGAATATAAACTCCCTAGTCTGGGAAACTAATTTAACTGAAAAAAGCTAGAATACTGATAACATTGAGGACAGAGGTTGACTTAGGAAAAGAAGTCTTTCTGACTGAGGTAAGCTTCTGGGGTGCGAGAAATATTCTACATCTTAATCTATATAGTGGATACACATATGCAAGCATGTAAACATTCATCAAAATCACTTAAGATTTGTACACTTTATTATGTGTATAATTTCATAAAGTTTTTTTAAAAATACTATTCATTTTCACTAAAAGTGGGTGATCATTTATATATGTCCTGATGTGATACAACAGAACCATTAAGAAGTGTTCTTGATCAGAAAAAAAAGGAGAAAGTTAAACACCACTAGGAATCATTTAACCAAGCTCAGTATATGGGAAATTCTACAAGACAAACAAGTTTTGTCAACAAAAAAGTGCGATTTTAAAAAGGGGGACTGTTAAAAGAGACTAAAAACGCTAAAAAAAGACTGAAAAAGTACAATATAAGGATCTTGTTTGGATCCTGATTTAAATCAACTGTAAAAGAATTTTTTGAAACACCTGGCCAAGTTTGAACAGGGACTAGGTATAAGATTTACAAAGGAACACTATTAGGTATGACATGGTACTGCAGTTGTGGGGGGGGGGTTGCTTGCTTGTTTTAATTTTTTATTATAATTGATTTACAATGTTCTCTTGATTTCCACTGTGCAGCAAAGTGACCTAGTTTTATATATATACATTGTTTTTTTTCACAATGCAGTTGTGTTAGTCTTTCAGATTTATACTAAAGTATTTTAGGGGTAAAATAATGTTATGTTTGGCATTTGCTTTAAAATACCTCAGCAAAAGATAAACAGATAAAGCAAGATTAGCAAATTGTTGACAATTACTGAAGTAGGGTGATGGCTACATGAGGGTTCATTATACTATTCTATTGCATGTGTGGAGGATCCAGTGCAAAATCACTGCTCTTTTAGGCTCCTTCAATTGAACCAGTTCCTCAGCCTTTCTTTGACTTTTATGGCCTTGACTCTTGGCAAGATGTCAGGCCAGGTATTCTGTTGATGTCCTGCAGTTTGAGTTGTCTGGTATTTCCTCTTGATTCCACTCAGGTTATGCCTCTTTGGTAGGAATATCACAGAAGTGATGCTGGGTTATCACGACACATGCTATCAGACAGAGTACAGTTTTGATTCGTCCCATTACTGATGTTCACTTATTAAAGCGGTGTCTGCCAGCCTTCTCCACTGCAGAGCAGTGATTCTGCACTAGATTCTCTGGTATCAAGGACATCACAGGGACAACCAGAAAAACTGAAAAGGAGTCTGAAGATTAGATGGTAGTAACACGTCAGTGTTTGTGTTCTGGTTTTGATGGGTATATTGTGGTTGTATAGGAGAATGTTCTTTGCAGGAAATAAACGACACCCTGACGTACTCAAGGGTGATGGAGGATCATTTCAGCAACTTACTCTCAAATGGAGTAAAGAAAGAAAGTTTCTTGATAGTGTACTGGCAATTTTTCTGTAAGTCTGAGATTATTTCAAAATTTTAAAAAAATATCTAACCTTATCTTTCTTTGATATTCCAAAATGATACAGCAGGATACTATGAATGAATCATCATTATTGACCTCAACCCGTGGAACAAGAAAGTGTTAACTAATGAGGTTTCTATGAGACACACTGGATTAGCTTTTACTGAGGAAACTGCTAGGGACATTCGATTTTGTCAAAGCTATTGTTCTCAGACAAGAGGCTTAGCCCAAAGGATGGAGTCTTTAATAAAAGAGAGTTTGTAAGCTTTTTTCAGGAAGAAAATCTGTAGCTGATATCAGACTCTTTAAACAGTATCTCCTAAAAGTTTAATAATTTCCACTAATAAGATAATAAGTGTCATATTTGAAGAAATCAAAGAAGCCCTGAGTCTAGAAATGAAAGGATGAGAAGGGATCTTGTTAAGGTGTCAACCCCCTATCCATAGGCAGTACTATCCCAACTTAATTCCAATAGAAACTGAAGGAATTTTTTTTCAGTACTATGTTCTCATAAGATTTGTTTTGTTTTTTTTTTTCCTTTGCTTTATTTATTTATTTACTTTTTTTGTCTTTTTGCTATTTCTTTGGGCCGCTCCCGCAGCATATGGAGGTTCCCAGGCTAGGGGTCGAATCGGAGCTGTAGCCACCGGCCTACGCCAGAGCCACAGCAACGCGGGATCCGAGCCGCGTCTGCAACCTACACCACAGCTCACGGCAACGCCAGATCCTTAACCCACTGAGCAAGGGCAAGGACCGAACCCGAAACCTCATGGTTCCTAGTCGGATTCGTTAACCACTGCGCCACCTTGGGAACTCCCAAGATTTGTTTTTTAAGGGGATGCTAAGTTATTATTAAAGTCCCATTCAGATTTAAAATGTCAAGGCCGTCAATTATTACCTCTTTTCACGCTTGTATCACTATAACTAATATTTTTCTGCATAACCCATGCTCATCTCTAAATCTAAAAATTAAGTTTAAAAGTTCATTTTGATAATTATGAAAATTTCAAACCCACAGGAAATAAAATGAACACCCTCTTCTCCTCATACAGTCACCAACTGTTTATATTGTTATATTTTACAAGCCATCTGAAAATATGCTATAGACATCATAATACTACACTCCTAAATACTTCAGCATGTATCTGCGAAACAAACTAGGACATTTTCCTTTGTAACCACATCATCATCACCACATTCAAGAAAATCATCAATTGAGTATATCATCCAACATATACACCACACTCAAATTTCTTCCATTGTCCCCCAAATCTCTTTTACAGTTATTTTGCCTCCAATCCACTCAAAATTCATGCACTCCATTTGCCAATCTAGAATATTCTCCCCCAACTCTGTTCCTTCCACCACTTTCCTTTGTTCATCAGAACACTGACTCCTTTTAAAAGCCCTGTCCAGTGTCCTACATAATACCCTACTACTATTTCCTCGGGTTCAGATTCAGATCAAAGACCTTTAGCAAGAACACTACAACCACACAGGGCTTGCAGGGCTTGTGTTTGTGCATCACATCAGGATGCACTAACATTGGGCTATCTCACCACTGGGTTTGCCAAGCTCAGCCACTCAGTAAATGTGGTGACCACTAGATCACTCTATTATCAAGGCATATTTTTCTCTTTGTAATTAGTAAGTAATATATAGGATAATAATTTGAGAATACCTGGATATTTTTGTTCCCCAACAACTTACATTTTAGATTAATTGATGATTTTTGCCTTATTCAATTATTACATTGATAATTATTTTAAAAAGATTTTTAAAATTCTATTATTCATTCTACATTTATTAATTGGCTTTCTTCAGTTTTTCATTTTTTCTCGTCTAGCTATTTTTTTAAAAAATCTCTAAGGACTCAGGTTTTTGTTTCTGAATCCATTATCTTGACTATCTTCATTTTTTGATTCTCAAATTGCCTCCAATTTTGTTTCTGGGAGTCTCTCCAAACCTACTCCTGTGTCTTCCTGAAACTACCCCATTTGCCTTTGAGTACCTCTTCACTTTCTAAAATTTAGTCACTTTTCCGTGAAGCTCTAGTCTCTTTTAGTGAGAAATGCTATTTGGGATTCAATAACTGGATGCTAAATATGCTCACTGCCACCAGGATGTCATTTCACATTTTTCTGTAATTAAAACTTTAGAGGAGTTCCCTGGTGTCTCAGTGGGTTAAAAATCCAGCATTGTCACTGCTGTGGCCTAGGTCACTGCTGTGGCATAGTCCAATCCCTAGCCTGGGAATTTTGGCATGCCCCAGTGCTGCCCAAAATAAAGAAAAAAAAAGACTTTGGAAAATACTCCAGAGTTGTAGTTATTTCCAAACCTATGACTCTGAGGTTCATTAATGCAGACATAGGAAGGGTCGATAAGCACACGAAAAGATGCTCAACATCATTAGCATTAGGGAAATGCAAATCGAAACCAAAATGATACCACTTCATAGCTACCAGGATGGATAAAATAAATAAAACATACAATAACAAATGTTGAGAAGGAAGAAGAGAAATTGGAATCCTTATAAATTGTTGGTAGGATTGTAAAATGGTATAGCCACTCTGGAAAACAGTCTTCTCAAATGCTGAACACAGAATTACTACATGACCCAGCAAATTTCACTCCTAAGTATATATCTAAGAGAGTGAAAATATATGCATACACACAACCTGTAAACTAATTTTCGCAGCAGCATTATTCATAGTAGCTAGAGAGTGGGAAGAACCCAAATGTCTATCAACTGATGAATGATTAAATAAAATGTGGCATATATCCATACAACAAAATATTATTTGGCAATAAAAATAAATTGAGTACTGATGTGTGCTACAATATAGATAAACCTTGAAAATACTGTGCAAAGTATAAAAAAGCCAGTCACAAAAGGCCACACTTTTTTTTTTTTTTTGGTCTTTTTGTCTTTTTAGGCCGCACCCACGGCATATGGAGCTGTAGCTGCCAGCCTACGCCACAGCCATAGCAACAAGGGGTCCAAGCTGCATCTGCAACCTATACCATAGCTCATGGCAATGCCGGATCCCAACCCACTGAGCAAGGCCAGGGATCGAACCTGCGTCCTCATGGATGCTAGTCGGATTCATTTCTGCTGAGCCACGACGGGAACTCCACAAAAGGCCACATATTGTATTATGCCATTTGTGTGAAACGTCCACAATCACATAGAAACAAAAAGCAGATTAGTACTTGCTAGGACATGGGCAGAATGAGGGATGGGAATTGAAGGTTAACTGGTACGGAGTTCCTTTGTGAGGTCATGAAAATGTTTTGAATTTAGACAGTGTTAATGTTTGTATAACACGGAATAGATTAAACACCACAGAACTGCACACTTTAAAGGGTAAATCATATCTTAATAAAGCTATTATTTTTGTTTAAAAATGAACCCTTTGGAGTACCCGTCATGGCTCAGCGGAAATGAATCTGAGGATGCAGGTTCGATCCCTGGCCTCACTCTGAGTTAAGGAGCCGACGTTGCTATGAGCTGTGGTATAGGGTACAGACAAGGCTCAGATCCCGAGTTGCTGTGGCTGCGGTGTATAGGCCAGAGGCTATAGCTCCGATTCAACCCCTAGCCTGGGAAGCTCCATATGCCCCAGGTATGGCCCTAAAAAGACAAAAAATAAATAAATAAATAAATAAATAAATGCACCCTTTGCCATGGAGTTACTCCCAGCTTCTGTTTGGCAGTGAGCTGGACACTCAGCACAACTTGGAGAAAAAAAACTTTCACAACAGTATTTCCCACTTATTTGAAAATAACCCTCCAAGTAATTTCCCAAATATTTTAGCTACCTATTCTCTAGAATAATTTTTATGATTAAATGAATATTTCTTCGTAATTTTTTTGTTTTAAGTAGCAGTTTAAACTGTTTTCAGGAATCTTAATACCAAAACTTTTTTGTTATTCATTAATTTCTTTGAATAGGCAATGCATAAAAAAAATTCCTATTCTATAACTAAAAAAAAAAAAATAATACTCTTCTTCGCTATACTTTTATGATGTTTCTTGAAGATTCTGCCATATTCATATTTACAGAGCTTCTTCATTTCACAGCTTTATAGTATTTCACTGGATGAGATGTACTATAATTTATTAACCATCTACTATTAGCAGGTTATTAGAAATAGTTATTTTTTTGCTATTATAAATAATGTGCCAATAAATATTTTTAGTTATTTTGCACTTGTGCAAATGTATTATGGGATGAATATGTAATATGAAGTAAAACTGGAGAGCCTAAGGTATATTTATTTCACATTATAGCTACTAGTGCCAAACTACCTTCTAAAAACACTATCAATTTACTTTCCCACCAAAAAAATATATTGATGTCAGTTTCCCATTTCCCAAAGTAACAAAGTTTTGATTTATGATAGGAGAAAAATGGTACTTCACTTTAGTGCTAATTTGTAATCTACTAAATATAAATGAAAATGAGATTTTTTCATTTGTTTAAATGCCAATGTCATTTGTATTTCTTTTTCTATGAACTATCATTCTTGTACTTTACCCATTTTCTTTTGTGTATTTTACTTTTTAATTTACAGGATATATACATATGTGTATATATCCTGTAAATGTGTGTGTGTGTATAAAATTCTAATATATGTAAATATATACTTTTTAATTATTTAATATATGTAATTATTTAATATATATTATTTAATATATGTAAATATATACTTTTTAATTTACAGGATATATACATATGTGTATATATCCTGTATATGTGTGTGTGTGTATAAAATTCTAATATATGTAAATATATGGAGATTTGTCCTATACTATCATATGTATTTCAAATATTTCCCTTAGTTTTTCTTCTTTTGATTTTGCTCATATTTTTCAACTGCAGAAATCCCAGATTTTTATGTTTCAAAATATACTGTTTTTTAATCACTTCTGGGTCTTAGGTTTTAAAAAAGTCATTTCTACTCAATATCTATAAATAACTTGCCTATCTTACTTTACTTTTACTTTAGTATAAAGAAGGTTTTAACTTTAAATAAGAGTTTCTCCAACCCCCAAAACTTGCAGAGAATCAGAAAAGCTATTGTTCTTTTCATCAAAACCCAACAGAGTACTCATTCAAATAACTGACATTTAAAACCCAAGAAAATTCGCCACAGATTAAAAGTGCTAAGTGACTTAAAACAGGTCCTTCTCAAAGTTATACAACTTCATAGCTGCCATACTTGGCCATTCCCTAATGAATTTTCCAAATAAAATATGAAATAATTTCAACTCAAGATTTCTTTAATATGTCCATTATATTATTTAAAATATTTACTCCTTTAATTAACTCATCACTAATTAAGCAAACTTTTATATCCAATTTTTACATTAGACATGACAACAACCAAAAACTTTAATGACAGTTTCTACCAAAAAGAGTTTCTTCTATACACCCTGTATTAAGAATAAGATTATTCTTTATTAATCCATTGCTATTTACATAATTCATAGATGATAAAATTGATATTAAAAGTTTAAAATGTTCTTTAAACCTTTTTTACTGAAGAAAACGCTCTTAGAAGGAAAACGTGATCCCTTTGTACCCAAAGGACCAAAGTTAACTCACCATGTGTGGAGCACTGATTGTTGCCTGGAACCCTGCAAAAGAAGAAGAGAACTACTGATACTCTCAGCTATAAAAACATATGGACTACTCCATGTCACTCCTTTCCCAACATCCATCAGTGACTTTTCATAACAATTATTTTCCTTTTTATGATAAGAATAAAACTTTTATTTTGTACTTTAGAGCACTGTCATGCACGGTTAAAATTAGAAAACACAATCATGCCAAGGCTAGAGTGCTCTGTACAACAGTCCTACTATTTCTAAAAATTTCTTCTCCCATGTAGTTAGTTAAGAAAGGAAAATTCATGGAGTGGATAAATGATGTTTTCTCTTCAGATTTATAAAAAGAAAATAAGTTTCCATATATCATAGAATATTTTAAATCTTTGCAAAATTAATTTGCTTCATAATTTTTGGCACTTGGGGAAAAAAATAGAACTGGTATTCAGAGTAGCTTAAGAGACTAACAAACTATTTCAAATTACTCTTTATACTATCCCTTGATGTTAATTAACACAATCTTTTCTTAGTTTTTAGCTTTTAGTTTCTTCTTCCAGTGATGCTTTCTTAAAACTTATTTACCTGCTTCTGTGTCTGAAGCAATTTTCACTGAGCGGTGGTAGCAGGTGCCTTCGGGGTTCAGAAGCTCCCCAGGATCTTCTCTGCTGACTGTTAAAGTGCTTCAAAAGAAGACAGCATGGCAGCTGGCCGACAGAATCCCGAGGCACTTCTAAGCCTCAAAGGCGCCCACTGCCAAGGCTCAGCAGTTCAGCAAAACCTGCTTCAGGAGAAGGAGTTAAATATGGAACTTTCTAAAAACAACCACAAACCAAAAAATTCAAGGCAAGTGAAGCACAGAAGTCAGTACTAACTTGGTTACACATTCCCTTTAATACTGATAGTAAAAATGGATGCTAAATGCAAAAACTAACCTTAGTCAATACTGAGGACCCTAAAGAAAACTAAGCATGCAGCTTGATTGTAAGTTTTCATTAAAAGTATATTCAAAGAAAATTTTTATATAATTCTTATATATATGTCATATATTGTTTAAGAAAATAGAAAAGATGCCTTGTATATAACATCATGTTACTAAAACAGATATTCCTGGGGTTATAAAACTTAAGGCATAAATTCAAAGTAGCAAGGTAATAATAAATAAGTGTCCCAGTCTAGTTTAACTTACAAAGATTATAGAGTAAGTGAGTAAAATCTGTGACATTTTCAGAAATCCAAAGCTTACCTATTGATTGTGGTGAGTCCATGTAAGGGTTACATTTTGCATAGTGGGAGCGATCTGTGGCCAGCATTACTTCAAATACTTTATCTGTTTTGATGATTCCATTTTCTGAAACGAATGAGGCAGTATTTTAAGCTAGGAGTAGCATGATCAGATGTATTTTAGAATAATTACTCTGGCTACACTACAGAGGCTAGACTAGAAGAGAGCAAGATTGGAAGTTGTTGCCAAAGCCCAGGTAATCACAACCTGGTCTTAAAAATGACAGTAGGAATGAAGAAAAGTAGGATTTGAGTTATATCTAGTAGGTAATATACACCTGACTGACTAGATTTGGAGGTGGTAGGGGGTAATAGTTGAGATGCTGACATTGTATGCCGACATGAGAAATCCTAGAGAAGGATCAGAGCTAAAGAAGAAAAGGATAGTTATTTATTCCATTAGGGGCTATGGACCACATACATGGAGATAAGCAGCAGTCAGCTGGACGAATGGATCTGGGGCTCAAGGAGAAAAATCTAGGACAGAGATAAAAATTACTAGTTGCACAGATGGCAAATGAAGCAATGGAAGTGAAGAGAAGTGTCCAGGGAAGAATACACAGAGAAGAAAAACAAAAGTGTACATTTAAGAGAAATGCAAAGGAAGCAGAGCCTTCAAAGATAATGACAAGAAGTAGCCACAGAGGTAGGTGAAAATCAAGCAGATGCACTGTTACAGAGCTCAAGAAAATCAAAGTTTTCAAGAAGCAAAACAAGATCAATATGGTCTTCACTCAGTGTCTGGGGGGGGGGGCGGGGGGGGGGCTTGCAGGACTCCAGCAGGTACCAACATCTGTGGATGCTCAAGTATCTTACATAAAATGGTATAGTACTTGCATATAATCTATGTAGAGCCTCCCATACACTTTAAATTATCACTAGATTACTTGTAATACCTAATATAATGTAAATGTTGTATAAATAGTTGCCAAACATGATGCAAAATTCAAGTTTTACTTTTTGAAATTTTCTGAAAAAATTTTTTCCTTCACACATTTTCAATACACAGTGGGTTGAATCCATGGAGATAGAATCCATGGATATAGAGGGATGACTGTATATATTTGGCTTCCCCAACTTTCAATTTTTTAAGATTAAATATGTTAAACTCCAATAATCCTGGGAGTTCCCTGGTGGCCTAGTGGTTAAGTATCCGGCATTGCCAATGCCATGGCTTGGGTCACTGCTGTGGCACAGGTTTGATCCCTGTCCTGGGGACTTCCTCAAACTGTAGGCTCAGCCAAAAAACAAACCAACCAACCTTCAAAACCTTCAATAACCCTTATGGCACCATGCACATAGCTGTTATTCAATAAAGCCCTCATTCAATGTGTTTACTGACTCTCTAATACATATCAGACACACTGCTACATGCTTAAGATGATAACAAACAAAACAGCATATAGTTCTTGTCCTTACAAATCTAAAATCCATAAGAAATGTATGGTCTTGACTTTAACAATCCAGAAATTAAACGTTTAAACCAAAACACGCTTTACTTAATTTGACTACATTATGAACAACTATTTTTTTCAGAACTTTTTAAATTGAGGTATATTATGACATGCAACATTATGTTAGTTTCAAGTACACAACATAATGATTCAATATCGGCATATGTTGCCAAATAATTGCCACAATAAGTTAACACCCATCACCATAGCGTGACAAATTTTTTTTCTTGCTATGAGAATTTTTAAGATGTACTCTCTTAGCAATTTTCACATATACAATTCAGTATTATTAACTATAGTTGCCATACTGTACCTCCCCGTGACATTTATTTTATACCTGGAAGTTTGTACCTTTTGACTACCTTTATCCATTTTGTACCCCACCTGCCTCTGGCAATCACTAGTCTGTTCTCCATATCTACGAGCTTGGGAAGGGGGGTGTTTATCTTTTTTAGATTCCACATGTAAGCCAGATCATACAGCATTTATCTTTCTTCGTCTGACTTATTTCACTTAGCATTAATACCCTCAAGGTCCATCCATGTCGCAAATGACAAGATTTTATTCTTCCTTATGAATGAATAATATTCCATTGTGTGTGTGTGTGTGTGTGTGTCTGTGTGTGTGTGTATATACACAACATCAGTATCGATTCATCCATTAATGGATGTTTAAGTTGTTTCCACATCTTAGCTATGGTAAATAATACTGCAATGAACATGGGGGTGCATATATCTTTCAAATCAGTATTTTTGTTTTCTTTGGATAAATACTTAGAAATGGAGTTGCTGGATCATATGGTAGCTGTTATTTTTAACTTTCTGAGGAACTTCCATACTGTTCCATTGCGGCTGCAGCAATTCACAGTACCACCTATAGGGTTCCCTTACTTTACAACCTTGTAAACACTTATTTCTAGTCTTTTTGAGAATAGCCATTCTAACAGCTGTGAGCTAGTATCTCACTGTGGTTTACGATTTGCATTCCCCTGATGATTAATGATGTTGAGCATCTTTCATAGTGTATATATATATACACTACATATACTATATATTATATTTACATAATATATAATGGATTTACAAAGTTCTTTACATATTTCTGTATTTGGGGTATTAACCCCTTAACAAATACATGATTTGCACATAATTTCCTCCCATTTACAGACTGCCACAACAATTTTAAAATGAGACTTCTGGGAGTTCCCATGGTAGCAGAGTGGGTTAAGGATGCAGCATTGTCTCTGCAGTAGCATAGGTTCAATTCTCAGCCCTCAGAGTGGGTTAAGGATCTGGAGTTGCTGCAGCTGCAGCACAGGTTGCAGCTGTGGCCTGAATTCCACCTTTAGCCCAAGAACTTCCATGGGTGTGGCCAAAATAAAAGAAAAAATAATAATAAAATAAAGTGATACTTCTGTAAATGCATGATGAGAAGTTGAAAATATTTATGCAAACTAATTTAATTTATTCATCAAATATAGAGTCTCCAAGTTTTAGAGGGTGATGGCAGCCACCAGAATCTGAATTTCTCCACAGAGCCTCTCAAAAAAAAACCACTTAAAACTAAGATCAAAACAGGACATAAATAAAACCACCAAAAATGACCCATGCTTTGCATTACTAGGTGATAGAGAATACCCAGACTTTATTAGCAGAAAAATAAACAACAAATTCCAACAAAGATTCTGTAAGCCTCTGGGTACAGAAAGCAAAGGTAGGGATTAAAGTTTAAAAGACTAAGCAGAAGGAAGCAGGGGATAAAGATGAGGCACAAACAGAATCACTTCCATAAAGAGGAAGCACAATACTAAGTACTGAAATAGTGAACACAGGCCCGGGACTTACAAGTTCACAGCAATGGCTACAAGGAAGGAACTTAAACTGTCAGTGGGACTGACAAAGGTCCCAATACCATTCGATGGTGAAAGAACAGTCTTTTTCAACAAATGGTGCTGGGACAACTGGACAGCCACATGAAAAGAATAAAGTTCAATCCTTACCTCATATCAAATAACTTAAAATGGATCAAAGATCTAAACACCGAGGTAAACTCATTAAGTCATAGAAGAGAATATTGGGGTAAATCATCATGATCTTGGATTTGGCAATGGATCCTTAGATATGACATCAAAAGCATGAACAATAAGAGAAGAAAAGGGAGAAACTGGATTCCATCAAAACTGAACATTTTGGAACTCCCGTCATGGCTCAGTGGTTAACAAACCCAACTAGCATCCATGAGGACTCGGGTTAGCTTGGTGGGTTAAGGATCTGGGTGGCCATGAGCTGTGGTGTAGGTCACAGATGCGGCTCAGATCCTGCATTGCTGCGGCTCTGGCGTAGACCGGTGGCTAC
Organism: Phacochoerus africanus; assembly: GCF_016906955.1. Lineage (NCBI taxonomy): Eukaryota > Metazoa > Chordata > Mammalia > Artiodactyla > Suidae > Phacochoerus > Phacochoerus africanus. The sequence goes on from NC_062545.1 coordinate 16,228,724, forward strand.
AGCTCTGAATAGACCCCTAGACCTCCATATGCTGCAGATACGGCCCTAAAAGACAAAAAGACAGAAAAAAAAAATTAAACATGTTATGCTTCAAAGGACATTATCAAGAAAAAGATAATTCATAGGATGAGAAAAAATAATTTATAAATCATGTAATTAAAAAAGGACTTCTATCTAGAATAAAGAATTCTTATAATTCAGTGTACAAGGCCAAATAACCCAGTTTTAAAATATGTAAATGATCTCCAAAGAAGATAAACAAATGGCCAATAAGACATGAAAAGATGCTGGACATCATTAGTCATCAGAGAAATGCAAATTAAAACCAAACATGTAATATGCCATCATTTATGACTGGGTTCTTTAATGCTACTCTCTGAGGTCACAAAAGATATATTGGATTTTTCTAACCAACCAACACTCTTTGTATATCTGAACGTATTGTGACCACTTCAATCCTTATCTTTTTCAGGTTAAGCAGCCTTACTCAATACTTCCAGTTATCATCATATTCACTTATTCTTTCTTCTCTAGATGGATACTTGAGCGTGACACTTAAAATTAAACATACTGCCATAGACACAATCTAAAAATCAAGCAAATTAAAGATTACTTACTTCCCTTTAGCTAGATAATATATATCTACAAAACTGTTATGTGAGTTTCTTTGGTTGTTTTCTTACTCTAAAGGCATACATTGTTTGAAACTATTTTCTCCCATTCCATAGGCTGCCTTTTTTTTTTTTTTTTATGGTTTCCTTTTTTGTGCAAAAGCTCGTAAGTTTGATTAGGTCCCATTGGTTTATTTTTGTTTTTATTTCTATTGCTTTGGGAGACTGACTAGTATTACTAAGAAAACATCTGTATGGTTGATGTCAGAGAATGTTTTGCCTATATTCTCTCCTAGGAGTTTTATGATGTCTTGCCTTGTGTTTAAGTCTCTAAGCCATTCTGAGTTTATTTTTGTGCATGGTGTGAGGGTATGTTCCAGTTTCACTGATTTATATGTAGCTGTCCAGTTTTCCAAGTACCACTTGCTGAAGAGACTATCTTTTTCCCATTTTATATTTTTGCCTCCTTTGTCAAAGATTGATCATAGGTGTCTGGGTTTATTCCTGGGTTCTCTATTCTGTTCCATTGGTCTGTATGTCTGTTTTTATACCAGGACCACACCTCCTTTATTACTGCACACTTGTAATATTGCATGAAGTCTGAGAGAGTTATGCTCCTGCCTGGTTTTTGTTCCTCAGGAAGGCACACAGAATTCACTAAAAAACCCTAAATAGTTTTAAACGCATGTCACCAGTTATTAATTAAAAAGCTGATGGCGTTCCCTGGTGGCACAGCGGGTTAAGGATCAGGTGTTGTCACTGTTGTGGCTCAGTCGCAGCTGTAGCACAGGTTTGGTCCCTGGCTCAGGAACTTCCACAAGCTGCAGGCATGCCCACCCCCACCTCCACCCCCCAAAAAAGCTGAACACATAAGGCTCAAGATAAAGCTTTAATAGACTATTATTGGGTAGTTTCCAAAATTTTCACCATAAAGTTATTATTTGCTTTTGCCCAGAATTCCAGATGCCTAAAGCAAACTACATTTACTAAATTACTAAATCATTTCCTCACTTTTGATAATGTGTCATATACAACTGCCAATATCATGAAATATTTCTAGCAAACAGTAAAGTAATTTAACATTTCACTTAGTGTGTACAGTCTAATTATGAGTAAACATACAATTACCATTAGGCTGTCTGGATTAGTGAACAGCTTTAGAACCACCCATACTCAATTTTCCTGTACCCTAAGGACCAAGGACTCTAATTAAATAATTCTAATAATGGCTAATGTTGATCCAAATATACAACTGATCCAAATGAGAAGTCATTCAAATTCAAAAAGGAGAATGCAATATAATCCAAGCAGAAAACTAAGTAATAAAAGAAGCTATCTGTTTCTCTCCTCAATTTGAGGAGTGCGGAAGGGTGAAGAGGGAGACAAATTCCAGGAGGAAAGGAGAAAAACAAAAGTACTATGCAAGAGTCACATTTAGGTAAACTGTGGCATGACTTTCAAAAAAAAAAAAAGGAAAAACAGGAATTCTCCTGCAGCAGCTCTAGTCGCTGTTGTGGTGTGGGGGTCGATCCTTGGCTCAGGAACTTCCATATGCCATGGCCGAGGCCAAAAGAAAAAAAAGGAACATGTGATTATTCTTCTCTAATAGTAGAGGGGTCTGTGATATTAGAAACAAAGAGCAGGAAATAAACTCACAGCACACTGCACAGCTTGGCACAGTGTTGACCCAGTCATTAATGTTGGTAATGATATTATTATTATTATTTTGTTGTTGTTGTTGTTGTTGTTGTTGCTATTTCTTGGGCCGCTCCCTCGGCATATGGAGGTTCCCAGGCTAGGGGTTGAATCGGAGCTGTAGCCACCGGCCTATGCCAGAGCCACAGCAACGCGGGATCCGAGCCGCGTCTGCAACCTACACCACAGCTCACGGCAACGCCGCCGGATCGTTAACCCACTGAGCAAGGGCAGGGACCGAACCCGCAACCTCATGGTTCCTAGTCGGATTCGTTAACCACTGCGCCACGACGGGAACTCCTGGTAATGATATTATTAATTCTCAACACTTAAAACCAACAAAGTGCATGAACACTGATCATTAAACATACTTATAAAAGTTGGAAAAAGTTGGAAAAAAAATCAAAGTGGAGATGACTTATTCACTGATTTGAACAAAATGAAATGTTATCAACTTTGACAATGTAAAAGAGTCACTATTGACTTGAAAAATGAATATCCTTTCTTAAAAAGGTTAAGGGACATTGTCAGTTTATAAATCATAGAACAAGAAATTGAGGTTAAAGTACATATTGACTCAAAGTTACAAAGGTAACCACAAAAGAGGAAGCAAAAATTACGATATAACTATATGCAGGGAGGGAGGTAAGTTTATAGGGTGTAACTCATCCATCTTGGCAGAAGGTCAGCAGATGATGTTGCAAGTTGATAAAGAAACAGCAGTTTAAGCATATGATTAAGAGACATGAGTTATCACCAGAAGACCCAAATACGTAGTTTAGAGCGGTTTGCTCTGGCAGGGCAAGCCATTGCTCTTTTCCATTATAAGCCCTTCTGCACTCTTTTATCTTTTAACCACGCGCATATATTACTTGACTAAAAGCTAATCTTAACTCTCCTAACCTTGTTTTCACAGATAGATACTATTTATATAGATGTATATACAATGTGTGTGTGCTCCACTGAGCAAGATGTAGGATGTAACAGGGCTGCCTTTTCTTTCACAGTGGTTGAACTGGGTGCATTATTTAGCCTCTCTGTAGTTATGCATAGACTTACAATTAAGTTCTTGTCGATGAGAACATAGGCAGAAATTATATATGCAGCTTCCAATTCATGCCCTTAAAAGGAAGGTGAGGAGTTCTCTTGTGCCACAGTGGGTTAAGGATCCAGCAAGTGTCACTCAGCTGTTTGGGTCACCGCTGTGGCAGGGGTTTGATCCCCGGCCCAGGAGCTTCTTCCCCTTTCCCCATTTTTCTCCCCACCAGCTGGAATATGGAAATGATGGAGGTAAACTGTCTTCAACTTTGCAGTTGAGGGAAAGACTTTAGGGAGCACAACAGGACAGGAGTGCCAGTTCTCAGAACCATCGAACCACCATATTAGCTTGGAACTGCTTATCCCTGGATTGTTATAGGAGACGGAAACTTTGATTTTAAGCCATTGTTATTTTGGCTCTTTTAAGAGCAGACAAATAAACACCCTAAAACACAAGGTATACAAAGAATAAAATGAGATCAGTTTGAAGAACAGGACTGGAGTTGGAGCACGGGAACAGACCTGAAAGCTACGCAAGAGGTGTTTATACCCTACATAGTAAACAATCGAAGTCTGGGCAGAAAAGTGACATATCAGAAAGCAGCACAGGAGGAAAATCAGTATAACATGTACAATGAATCTGAGGGGAGAGAAATTGAAAGCGGGGTGGCGACCAGATGCTTGGAGGCACATTGCTCCAGGTAAGATCTAAGACCCTAGGCTAGGATAGCTATCAACGAAACTACAGTGAAAGGGATGACCACAAAAGGCATTTGTAATAACTATTGAGTTAGGAGTTCCTGTCGTGGCGCAGTGGTTAATGAATCTGACTAGGAACCATGAGGCTGCAGGTTCGGTCCCTGGCCTTGCTCAGTGGCTTAAGGATCTGGCATTGCCAGGAGCTGTGGTGTAGGTTGCAGACGCGGCTCAGAACCTGCATTGCTGTGGCTCTGGCATTGGCCACGGCTATAGCTCGGATTAGATCCCTAGTCTGGGAACCTCCATATGCTGCGGGAGCGGCCCTACAAATGGCAAAAAGACCAAAAAAAAAAAAAACCAATACTGAGTTAATCTGGTAACAGTATTAAAGAATCAATAGGAGTTCCCATCATGGTGCAGTGGTTAATGAATCTGACTAGGAACCATGAGGTTGTGGATTCAATCCCTGGCCTTGCTCAGTGGGTTAACGATCTGGCATTGCTATGAGCTGTGGTGTGGGTTGCAGACTCAGCTCGGATCCTGCGTCGCTGTGGCTCTGGTGTAGGCTGGCAGCTACAGCTCCAATTAGACCCCTAGCCTAGGAACCTCCACATGCCATGGGAGTGGCCCAAGAAATGACAAAGACAAAAAAAAAAAAAAAAAGAATCAATAACTACCCCAAGATTTTTAGTTGGGGAGAATAGAAGTAAAAGTAATCCTGACAGAGATGAAAAAAAGAAGAGATACTGTGCTGGTATGAAGCACTGAAAACATAAGTAAGAAAATAAGCCAAAGATGTATTTCAAGTCATACAGAAACTTTCTCTAAGTTTCTATAAGTAAACTATCATGAAGTTATATCTCAATAAAAGAAATAGTACAGTACTAATTAGTTTTATGACTTGGACAGTTGTTAATAACCTACTCTCTATTTCTTCTCCAGGAGCAAAATGCCAGGTAAAACAATAAGAAATGAACAAAATGGTCACCTTTCACTTCCCACCTAGAACGACTGGGCATAATAAGAGGTAAGCAGAGCTTGAGACACTCTCCGTACACAAAGTCTGAAAGGGGTTAGCTTTAAATTCACACTGTAATCAAAGAAGAATTTTAAATGACAGCAAGTTATGATAAAGCATATCATCTAAGTAGTAGAGATTATTCAAAAATACATCTTTCTCTAGACTATTATTACTCTTAATAATACATAATCAAATGTCGTGACACTATTTCTCAAAGGAGGATGTTTCCTGGACTCCTCACATCTCTGACAAACTAAAATGTTATGTAAAACTCTAAAATATAAGTAACCAAATCTTAACTTCTGTGGCTTTCTCCTAAAACACACACCCCTAAGAGGCGATTTCATGCAAAGCAGGATGTGATTAAAATTACAGTATCCTAGATTTGGAAGGGTCCCCAGGGATCTAGTATATAGCGAAAGCTGATAACAAATCCCTTCCATGACACCCCTTACAGTGAAATGGTCGATCAGTCTTTGCTTCAACATACCCAGTGACAGAAAACACTATTTTTCAAAGCCAAATCTTTGACTGTTAGGATAGTTTTGTGACTACTTCCTCATAATGAGCCACATTCGTCCTGGTTTGACCTTCTACTACATGGTTGCCTTTAAATATTTAAACACTATTGCTCTCTTTAGTCTTCTCATTGCTAAATCCAGCAAACTCCACCTCATCAAATTATGCAAAATGCTGATGCTCTTGTCATCCTGATCACCCTTGTCTGATATTTTTTGGTTTTTCACTGCTACTCTTAAAGCATGTTAGCCAGAACTAAATGCAATACTAATAAAAATATGTGAACAGCACAATGGAACTAAGATCACATTAAGTAGATTGTAATATGACCTAGCATCTAGATTTAGTGCCAACAGAACTTATGATGATGGTGGTGGACATGTTCTACAGATGCGCCGTCCAACAGGTGAGTCACTAGCCTCATGTGGCTACGGAGCTCCTGAAAGGTGGTATGCCTTAGGAGCTGAATTTTTTTATTTTACTTAATTTAAATTTAAGTAGACTCACAGATACAAAAATTTCTCCCCAGGAGTTCCCCTTGTAAACAGGTTAAGCAGGTTAAGGACCAGATATTGTCTCTGTGAGAATGTGGGTTCGATCCTTGGCCTCGCTTAGTGGGCTGAAAATCTGGCGTTGCCATAAGCTATAGCATACATCGCAGCTGCAGCTCAGATTCGGTGGTAGCTGTGGTGTAGGCCTGTGGCTGCAACCCCATTTTGACCCCTAACACACAAAATTCCATATGCTACAAGTGCGGTCATTAAAACAAAAAATCCCCCCCCCCAAATCATATCTATTAAATCTTATTCAATGTACAGTTTACTTACTGGTATGCACCTGAAAGACTGACTTGATATAAGTTAAAATGAGGAAGTATTCTCTGGATTCTTAATGCGGCTCAAATTTCTGAAAACAGTCCCTTAGGATTTTATTACCTTGTTATATTTGGCCCAAGAATGCATATGATAAAACTAATGAAATATTCTTTTTTCCACTGGTTATGCTACAGATGGATAAGAACTAAACTCTAAATAGAATAAGAAAATAACTTCAATTTATTTGTATAGATAAGGATACAAAAACTATAAATCATAATTCTTACAAATTTAAATGCCTACTAAGGATCTCCACTTTAATGTCTTAAAGCAACTCAAACCAAACATTCCCCCAAATAAACTCCTGTTCTCCCACTCTTCCTTGCATACCCCACACCTCTAAAAATCCCTGCTAGCCACTCACTGTTACTTCCAACTCAGAAAACGGTAAATCATTCCCACTGCCCAGGTCTAAAACCTTGGTGTCATATTCTTAACTCCAATCTTTCTCCCATACCCCAAATCCAAATCTAGCACATTCTATTTCTTCTGTCTAGAATGCCTGTCGCCCAGCTCTACCTGCATTCTTGAATTTCTTCCCCCTTCACCAAATCTTTACTCAGATAACATCTTAGTGAAGTCTTCTCCCCTACAACTGCAAACCTCCTACCCCACACTCCCTCTCCTCCTTCCCTACTTTGCCAATGATCGTGTGACATAATTTTGTCTGCTCACATTAGAAGTTACAAGAAAAAATAGATGTTTGTTTTTCACTGTTGTATCCCCAGTGCTGTACCCCAGGAATGCAGAAGACAGTCAAATACCAGCTGCCTGAGTCCACAAATTCTATATACATTATACATGCAAAATGACAAAGATGCAAAGGAAATATAAGCAGGAAAAAAACGGATGCATTAGGGTAGTGGATTGAATTTTTTAATAAATAAAACTAGGTAAAAGAACAAGTGTTAGCACGGTTTTAAGTGGCTAGTACAGCATTTATAAGTCTGTTAAAAGTCAACCTTCCACAAACAGTCTGGTTTGGACACCCCTGCTCTAGGAGACCACCTCTCTCAACCTCACCTACTCCTGGCCCGCTTCTTTTCCTAACATTTACCATGGAATGAAATTATCCCAATGACAGTAGAAAATAAATTCTAATATAGCATTACTTGAATTGTCACATTCCCTTGCTAAGCAGGCTCACGGCTGTTTTAAATTAATTCATTTCATGAGCACATTATCAGTCTATAATTATAAAATAGCTATTTTTCATTTCTATAGATCTGTAATGTCCAATATGTGGCTAGTGGTTAAAGTTAATTTAAATAAGACAAAAATCCAGTACCTCAGTTGCACTAACCACATTTCAAATGCTCAATGCCCCATATAGCTAGAGACTACCATATTAAACAGCACAGATAGGGACATTACAGACAGCTCTGTTAGGCAGGACTGTTATAGACTTTTTTCCTAAAATTTTATTTTAAAATATAAACCTGATTCAACTGAAACTCTGGAAGGGTTTTGTAATTCTCAGTTCTCTATGTCAGTGATTCTCAAAGTGTAGTATCTGGACCAGCAGTAGAACATTACTTAGGAACTTGTTGGAAATACAAATTCTTTTTTTTTTTTTTTTTGCATTTTCTAGGGCCACACCCAAGGCATATGGAGGTTCCCAGGCTAGGGGTCTAATCGGAGCTGTAGCAGCCAGCCATCGCCAGAGCCACAGCAGCTTGGGATCCGAGCCACCTCTGTGACCTATACCACAGCTCAGAGCAATACCAAATCCTTAACCCACTGAGTGAGGCCAAAGATCGAACCCGCAATCTCATGGCTCCTAGTCGGATTCGTTAACCACTGAACCACGAGGGGAACTCCTGAAATACAAATTCTTAAGAGCCCCAGCAATCTATCTTAATTTGTTTGAACAAGCTCTCCAGTTGATTCAGGAGATTCTGAAGCATGCCCAAGCTTTAGATCATGGTTTTAAGAGCAGTTATCATCACAACATAAGCTATGAGATGTACCATTACAGTCTAAAATAACCTATAAGTGATACAGCAGCTATGAAAGCATAAACAATCATATTTCTATTATGGCTTCTAAAAGAAAAATTCAAGACATTTTTCAATAAAATTATTATAATATTAAAATGAAACCAATCATGAACTTTATTTCATTAAAAAATTAAACTTGTAATTTGCTTCCTCTTCCAATTTGCAGACCTCTTTACATTTCAACATCAGCATAATCATTTTGATCATTTCCTAAAGATTCATTAGAAGGCTTTAAGTTAGGAAGAATACACAATGATGGAATAACCAAGAAAGAGTGAGAAGTTTTCAATCTATGCTCAATTGAAATTTTCACAAGAGTAAACATTACTTTTACAATAAACTAATAAAAATAAAATCTATTAGCTAGAATTCAGCAGGAAGTTGAAACTAAAGTTGCACAACTGTTACAAAAGAGGCTAAAGGATGAGTACTCTTATTTCCTCTTACCAATGATAGACTTAGAATAAAACTAAAGATGTGCAATGTCAACACTGATGTGTGTTAAATGTTTCTTACTAAATTTTCTGGTAAGAAAACATCCTTAGCAATTTCAGCTAAGAACAGCAATGCAATACATTAAAGTGATTATAAAACTACTGAGAAAAGAGCTAGTCTTGGCTTACTACAAATTTGGCCCAAAAAGAAGAGACTTTAAGAGCCTGATTGCTTACAAATTTCTGCCATAGCCAAGTGTCTACTGCAATAACCTACCGGTGGAAAATTACTTAATCACAATTCAAGTACAGAATGTTTCAGGTGTGTACATTTTAAGAAATGCTATAAAAAATATTTAGAACATATTGAGGTTATTATGCTCAATCAATGGGAACCTAAATCCAAATTATCATCTCGGCACATAAATTTCCACTTCCAATCAAATATCCTTCCATAAGTGAATAATGACAATGCTCGACCCAATTTTTAAATATAAAATTCATTACTAAACACTAAGGACATGATTTCCGAGCTTTAAATATTGCAAAAAAAAAAAAGAAAAAGAAAAAGAAAAGAAAGTCAAATGACTAATATTAAGTACTAACCATTTGCCAGACGCTATTGATTTCTCTCATTAATCTTAGTATTCCCACATATATTTGACATTTACGAAAAAAGGAAAGATTATTAAGTTCTCTGAGAGAACTCAAATACATTTTTTAAAAAGTCTCAGCCCTCAAGGAGGTTACAAATCGAATTAGGAAACATGACAAACACATGAAAAGCTAAATAATCTATAATATATTATATATATATACATGCATATAATTAAAAATACCACGTGGCAGGATGTGATTATTTGCAAAGTCAGGGGCAAAGAAGTGGGCTACAAATCTGACCAGAATGAGAGAGTATTACGAACTCTGGTCTTTCTGGTCTCCCGACCAGACGGCGACACTATATTTCGATTTAAAAAAAGAAAGTGACACAGCACTCGTCACCCTAAAATTATCATCAGAGAAAGGAATACAATAACTAAAGAGAATGGTGTAAAGAAACTTCCATACAAAGCTTCTAAAGCATACAGTAGCCCTGGAAAAAGTTAGAACATTCCACATATACAATCCTTTGCTGGATTCCAGTATCTCTAACGGCTCCTGAAATACATGTCTCTCGGGGAGAGCATCCCCTGATGATTTCTTCCTCCGCCCCCCACGAAGCTTTCCCTTGGACAGCCGCCCCAGAAATTTCTCCCAGCATCCGCAATGACAATACTCTCATCTTCCTCTCCCTCCCCTCGCCAGTATCAGACGGTGGCATCTCCCTCCAGAGGAAAAATCAGAGGGCGGGGGAGGCAGAAGAGGAGAGAAAGCTTGCAGCTAGGTCGATTACGACAGAGCAGGAGGTGAGAAGACGCGGGGGTCGAGGGCGGGGTCCTCTCAGTTCCAGCCCAGTCTCCAGGAGACCTGGCCAACATCCCACTCCTCAGGACACGCCCCTCGCCGGACCCCGACCAGGGGGCGACGGACTCGAGTGACAGCCCCACCACCTGTGCCTCGCCCCTTCCCCCAGGCCCGCGGGGAGACGCCTGTCCCTACCCCACCAGCAGCGGCCCCTGGGTCTTTCTCTCCGGTTCCCGTCCACGTCCCCGAAGAGTGACAGGTCCCAGGGGAGGCAATCGCAAGCGCTTGCCATTTGGGACCGCTGGGTGCAACCCTGCGCCTAAGCCCTCCAACAGGCACGGGGAGGAGGATAGGGACAGAACGTTCCGGGCGGCCCAGGGGGACCTGGTCCAGGCCTGGCCTTCCCCACTTGCCCCACACCGGGCGGGGGTGGCACTTACTGCGGAGGTTGTGGATTAGCTCCGAGTGGCTGGCGCCGCCGGATTTCCAGGCCATCGCTAGGCACACCCGGAGCAGGTACAGAACCACCTTCAGCGCGGCGACGGTGCCCAGCAGCTTCCCCAAGAGTGAGACCACCTCCCACACGGTCACCGCCCCGCTCGCGTCCCCGCTGTGGCCGCCGCTGTGACTGCCGTCGCCGCTGCTGCCGCCACTGCGCGCTCCCGGCATCCCCCGCGGCACGCATGCGCCTTGTGACGCCGCGCGGCCTCGGGTGCGGCCGGGGTGGGGCCGGAGGCGGGGATGGCTTGGTGCCCAGCCGCCCGCGTTAGGGGCCGTTGCGGCTGCCCGAGACTGGCGGGATGGCCCGGCTGAGTCAGCGCCACCGCCTCTGCTGCGTGGCCTTTCTGATGCCGCGGGCTGCGCAACGCCTCTTTGCTGGGTTTGCCCTGCGGCCAGGCGGGCGGGATGGGCCCCGGCGTGGTCGGTGTCGCGTGCCTCACTACAGCTCTGGTCACCCAGCGCGGTGAAAGGATGGTAGGGCCGATCTGGTTCCGCAGCTGCCGGTGGCTCTGCAGTCGCCGCTGGGTCAGCTGTTGCAAGCGGCGGGTCTGCTCCTATAGCTGTCCAGGTTGTTAGACGGTGGGCTTTCTCCGTCCTGCCTCACCCAACCCAATGAATGACTAATACATAGGTCGGTTAGATCCAGAGCTCCCTATGGTGGAGCTTGAATAACTGTAATAGAACTGGAAGGAAAAGGTCCTCTCTAACCCAAGTACTCCAGCCTTTGACTTGTGATAAGTAAGTTAGCGTTTGTGAGCAGAGACTTTGGGATCCTAGTTTGTTCTCAGCTGTAGAGCTTGAATTAGAAGAGTGGAAGAATACTGAGACATGGCGTTGGGGGTGGACTGTGGGGAATGCTATGCTTCTCAGAACAATGCACTTGTTAAAAATACTACAGTATCCTATGGCGAATGTGTTGTTCTCCCAACACAAGTGTGCATTTTCAGCTATTTAAGCCTCACAGATTCCACCGTTAGACTGGACACCAGCTTTCTTGGCTATTAGCTGTGCAAGACAGTGAAAAGCTGACAAGGAACATTGCCTATAGCATCCAACTCACTGACTTATAATCAGAACCGAGAGTGGAAAAATCCAGTCATCATATCACTTAATACAATAAACTTTTAAGGAAGGAAATAAAGCTATGTCAAAACATCAGTGCCACTGTGTCAGCAACAATTTTCAAGCTTCTCACCAGTCCTTGGCAAATGTGACACTTATCTAACCCTAATCTGAAATATGTATTATTTCTTGGGATTCTGCAACAGTAAAGAAAAGTGTACTTCAATACTGGGGGGAAATTTTCAGTTCGGGACTCTAAATTTTCTATTTCATTATTAGTTTCTTAATAATCTTGCAGTTAAAAGCAAAACACCAGTCAGTTTTCAATAAGAACCTGATAACTGTCTCCAAAGCTGACCTAGATGGATAGCATTTCCATGCGATGCTTCCACAAACTGGCTGTGAAATAGGACTACCAAGATCAGATAGACACAAAATCATGGCCCCATTTAAAGAAATAACCAACACAGTTATAGCTATAGTATAAAGGAGGTTTGTTTGGGTTTTTTTTAAGACGAATATGTCCTATCTTTTGTAATAATAGGATTTACCTTCTAATTGGGGAGATTTACATTTTTTAAAAAAAAGCTAGCAACAGGAAGCAAAATGTAAGTGCTCTTAGTGGTCTAGATATTAAGGGATATATTTATTTAGATCATCTTGGGCTGAAGTAATAGGAAAAAAAAAACTAGAGGAAGGAATTAATCCTTGAAAGATAGGGAAGATTCTGAGGCAGAAAGGAATTTTTTTTAAGGGCGGAGGTAAGCAGTCGACGTTACATTTCAAAATCATCTTTAATTATATGCATAAATGAATTGAGGAAGGCTACAAAGGCAATGAGAGTCAAAATTATAACTGGGGTCTTCAGAATTCCAACTCGTTTGATAGTGTGTATTAAAAACCTTGAAGAGAAGGATTTGTTTAGGGGACAGGGAGAGAGAGGCTTTGAATAATAAATTGGTACGTTAATGGATGTACTTCCATGAGAATATAAGGATTTTGAATCTTTTCTATGACGGTGAAATTCAAGACTGAATGCTTAGGTGTGGCTATTAGATCTTTTCTCTCTCATTGACTCTTTTGCTTTTTGCTTTTTAATTTGTTATGCATTGCACAGTTACTGCAGAAATGCACCGCGTCACTGTTCACATGCTGACTTTGCAGGTTTGGAGCAGGTCCTACAGCACGGGGACGGGCACACTCTAGCCTCTGTTCAGAGCCGCCTGGCTGAGGAAGGGCGTCCCAACTTCTTCCCACTTAGGGGCTGCTGGTTCTTTCCCCCGCACTGGCGACGGAGGAAAATTGGCCCTCTGCAGCCACCGTCCTCTTGAGGTCCGGTCCAATCAAGGCTTAGCGGAAAGGGGCGGGACTGAGTGGCGCGCGCTGTGCTTCTACCTCTGCTTCTGCCTCTACCTCCCCCGGGTTGTTTTCAGCATGGAGGAAATTTATGCTAAGTTTGTGTCACAGAAAATCAGCAAGACCCGTTGGCGACCGCTATCTTCGGGGAGCCTGCAGACCGCGGAGACCTTCGCCACGGGCTCTTGGGACAATGAGGTACCCCTACTCCCTGGCCGGGGAGCCCCTGCCTCCTCTCTCCCTCCTAGAACTGCACCCCCGGCTGCCAGCGCGCGAACTCTCTCCGATTCTAGCTTCTCTCGCCCTTCTCTGTCCCCTGAATGCCTGTCTCATGCTCGGTTGCCCAGTATCTCAGAGCCATCGATGGTGTATGTGTCTGAGTCTCGAATCTCGTTGTGTTTTCAAGGATTATCATCCCATTTGCCTAAAATGATTTTAAAACAAGGTTGATTGAAGGCAATGAAAATTTTAATTTCAGCGAGTTTGACGTGTATTTCGTCTTTGCTTTACAGGAAAATTATGTTTCACTGTGGTCTATTGGAGATTTTGGGAACGTGGACTCTGATGGAGGATTTGAAGGAGACCATCAGTTATTGTGTGACATCAGACACCATGGTGATGTAATGGATTTACAAGTAAGCCTGTGTAATAGCCAAAAGCTAACTTAAAAAAAAAACAAAAAGCAAAAACTGAGAGTAATACATTTAGAAACATCAAGGACCTTAACGTTTGTCTAGTCTCACCCCGGGTTCAGCAGAAACGGAGTTCTCTAAAGGTTATGTATGATTGGCCAGCATCATATAGACACTTATTGGCAGAATCAGGACTGGACAAGGGAATGTGGAGTTAATCCTAGCTTGTTGTTTGTTTAATTGACCCTACTATGTGCTAAGCACTGTTTTGGGAGCTTTACATAAGTAATTTAATTCTCATCACATGCTCGTGAATTAAATATTGTTATATGTATTTCACTAATGAGAAAACTGAGACTAAGATCTTTTGAGCATGTACTATGTGACAAATACTGTTCAAAGCACATTACATGTTTTTGCTTTTTGAATTCTCATGACACCCTGAGTAGGGATTAGTTCTCTGACTTGCAGGTTTGCCAAAGCTTAGAGAACTTAACTTGGCTAAATCTCAAAACTAGTAATGAGTGGAAATGGAATTAAGTTTTCAAATTCTGATCTGTATGATTTCAAAGTCTCTGCATTTTCTTCTGTGGAGAGCTGCCTAACCCTGAGAATGATACTTTCCTAAACCTTTATTGTAGTGGTCCCAAATTAAATCAATTGTAGGTGTGCAATTGAGGGGGGGATTATTGTTATTCACTCTTGATGAAGATACTTTTATTTGTATAGCAGTTTTAATTTTCACATTTTATTTGCATAGCATTTAGAGAGTTTGCATTTTAAAATTGTGACACTACTAATTGAGGTAAATAAATGGGGCTCTTCCCTACTATTATTTATGAATCTATAACAAGCAGGAATTTTGTATTTAGTTTTTTGACCAGGAAAGAATTGTAGCTGCTTCATCAACAGGATGTGTAACAGTTTTCCTTCACCATCCAAATAACCAGGTAAAGAACTTTTGTTGGAGAACTCAATTTTTGCATTTTTATTATTTTTAGGAAGGCTTAAAGAAAACTGTGCTTAATAATGACACAAATAATAAAGTTTTAAAGTCTAAAAACATGGAGGGGAAAAATGTTGTTATATCACCATCTTTTAGTAGATTAATTCCAGAATCATGTTCATGTGAACTTTCATTGAACTTAGGTATCTCTTAAATTCTATGAGATTATATTGAACAATGTGATAGTCTGGCAAGTCATTTTCCTGTACTTCTCTTTTAAGATCCTATTCTGGGAGTTCCCGTTGTGGCTCAGTGGTTAAAGAATCCGACTAGGAACCATGAGGTTGCGGGTTCAATCCCTGGCCTTGCTCTGTAGGTTAAGGATCCAGCGTTGCTGTGAGCTGTGGTGCAGGTCGCAGACTCAGCTTGGATCTGGCGTTGCTGTGGCTGTGGTGTAGGCCGGTGGCTACAGCTCCAATTAGACCCCTGGCCTGGGAACCTCCAATGCTGTGGGTGCGGCCCTAAAAAGACAGAAAGACAAAAAAAAAAAAATCCTGTTCTGGTCTTTGAAGAAAGGAAGAGCACGGACTAGCACAGGCATCATGACAGAGAATAGGAATAGCTACTTTGCTTCTATAGATAGACCCTAGGTTTGAATTAGAAGAGAGGATACACTGTATGAAGGCTTGACATTTTTTCAATGCCTTTCATGTGTGCCAAAGCCTATGAGTGCTGACCCTCAGAGCATAGTGGTCAGGGCAGTCCTTTAAAATAGGCCCACTTGGAGTTACCATCGTGACACAGTGGTTAACGAATCTGACTAGGAACCATGAGGTCGCCGGTTTGATCCCTGGCCTTGGTCAGTGGGTTAAGGATCCAGCATTGGCATGAGCTGTGGTGTAGGTTGCAGACGTGGCTCGGATCCTGAGTTGCTGTGGCTCTGGTGTAGGCTGGTGGCTACAGCTGCAATTAGACCCCTAGCCTGGGGCTCTCCATGTGCTGAGGGAGCGGCCCTAGAAAAGGCAAAAAGACAAAAAAAAAAAAATAGAATAGGCCCACTTGAAGTTACAGTTTTAAGTTGTTGGAAGAGAATGCTTATTTAGATTTGGGGATTCTAATAGGCATGCCTACTAAACATAAGACCCAAATCCTAAGTGTTTTTCTTAATGGAGTCATTTAGAAAGTGCTATAGAGCTTTATCTCTTAGATATAAGCCAGCTCCCTTAAGAATTTAGGGTTGCTTTTGAACACATAATTACCTAACCCTAAAAAACATTTCTTTAGTTTGAGCTAAGTTTGGGTGTTTGTTTTGTTTTGTTTTTGTCTTTTTGCCTTCTCTAGGGCCGTTCCCGTGGCATACGGAGGTTCCCAGGCTAGGGGTCTAATCAGAGCTGTAGACGCTGGCCTACGCCAGACACACAGTAACGCTGGATCCTTAACCCACTGAGCAAGGCCAGGGATCAAACCCGCAACTTCATGGTTCCTAGTTGGATTCGTTAACCACTGAGCCATGATGGGAACTCCAGTTTTTGTTTTTGTTTTTAGCAACACCCCTGGCATACAGAAGTTCCCAGGCCAGGGATAGCACCCACGCCACAGCAGTAACCAGAGAAATAACAGTGACAATACCGGAACCTTAACCCACTGAGGCACTAGGGAACTCCCTAGGATATTATTAAATAGCATTTCTTTTGAAACGAATCCACTGTATACTTAGCTTTAATAGTAGTTTCTAGACATTAACACTTGGAAATACAAAGGGAAAAAGTTATTATTTTTCTAGAAGGGTATAAGACAATTTTAAAACATATTTTAATTGGGGAGTGTACTCATTTTTCAGAGCTTCGCTTGAATTAATCATATTCTCATTTCTGACACCTAGACTCTGTCGGTCAGCCAGCAGTGGACAACAGCTCACTACCACGCGGGTCCAGGCAGTCCTTCCTGTAGCAGTGCACCATGCACAGGTGTTGTCTGCAACAGCCCAGAAATTGTCACAGTTGGAGAAGATGGTCGAATAAATCTCTTCAGAGCTGATTACAAGGAAGCTATAAAAACTATAGGTAAGAAAAAATCATATTTCTTTTGTCTGTTGCACAGTAATGGAGTACATACCATGTGCTAAGTACACACAGTGCTAAGTGTTTGAGGGATTTAAAAATAAAGCAGAATCCCTTTATCAAGATAGTATATTTGGAGTTCCCTGGTGACCTAGCAGTTGAGGAGCCAGCATTGTCCATGCTATGGCTCGGATCACTGTTGTGGCTTGGTTTCAGTCCCTGGCCCAGGAACTTTCTCATGCCATGGGCACAGCCCCCCAAAAAAAGAGAGGCAGTATATTGTTGAGGCCTGTGTAAAAGAATGACACAGAGGAAAGAGAAATTTCGGGGGAGGGAGACTAGAGGGGATTATTGGATAACAAATTGAGGGGCAGGTGGCAATTAATTTAATCTAGTTTCTACACCATAAATAATACTAAAAGGTGGTATACCAGATAAAGGGAATATCATGGAGGCAGGGTAAGGCCATTCAGAGAAGGACAGAAAGTATAGTTTGAACTGACTTTAGATATTTGTATAGGAGAAGTGCGAGATAAACCAGGAGAGGTAAATTGTCACGGTATGAAGAATCTAATGCACACCTATAAAGGTTACATCTTGTTAGGTGGGCAGCTAAGGAGCCATTGAAAGTTTTTGGTCAAAAGGGTGCTGTACCCCCTGTCATGCTTTAGAAGGGTTATTCTAGTGTAATAGTTCTCAACCATGCTTTGCACAGACTTGCCCATCACCTTAGACCTCCTAACTCAGAACCTCTGTGAATTGAGCACATAAAGCAGTTTTTTATGTTTTTATGATTTTCAGTTCAGAAGAACACCATTTGTTTAACTCTTAAGGACCATTGCCTGGTGGCAGTTTGGAGGAATGTCACATAAGTCTATAAGTATATACTAAACTAAGTGGCATAAGTTTAAACACGCTAGGAAAAAGTAAAGGACCATGAAAGCAATCAGAAAGGACTTCATAGAGGAGGAGAGAGCTGATGAGGATAAAAATGAATAGATTTGAGATGAGTCAGTGAAGTAATAAAGGGTCAGAATGAGGAACCAATGTTTGACCTAACAGTACAGAGGTGCTAGATTAAGCAGTAGTAGGAGATAAAATTAGGTATAGAGGAGTTTGAATGACTATCAGAAATGGAGGGTAACGATCTTAAGTGGAAATAGAGAAATACAGGAAAGCTTAGCCCTCTATTTGGAAAATAGTTCAGGTGTCCTGCGGGTGATATAGTTTTTCTATCAAAGAGAGTCCATTTTAATATGTATATTACTGGATATTTCTGTAGAAATTTTACTGACTTATTTTGTAATATTTCAGTCAATAGAGGGAATGCAGTTTAAGATTTTCATGGAAAAGGGGGACCCGTTAACACACACTGCTGTTTTTTATATTGTAGACAATGCAGATAGCAGTACACTCCATGCTGTAACCTTCCTTCGAACGCCTGAGATTCTTACAGTAAATTCAATTGGACAGTTAAAAATATGGGATTTTAGACAACAAGGAAATGAACCCTCTCAGATATTATCACTGTAAGTTTTGATTTATAATTTTAGTATAAAGCAAAGTTAATTTATTTAATTGCTTATAGCAACTTTAAATCATATATTTTAATTGCACGTTAGAATAATCCCTCATTAAATTTGATAAAGCAAGTATAATTGACATTCGAACAACATAGAGAGTTAGGGTTACTGACCCTCTATGTACTGTAGATTACGTAAAATTTACAGTTGGCCTCCATGTACCCAGAATCCTCTAAAGAGTTCCACATTCCCCAGATGCAACCAACTGCAGATCATGTAGTATTATTTAATTGAAAAATACTCACATATTGGAGTTCACGTCATGGCTCAGTGGTTAACAAATCTGACCTGGAACCATGAGGTTGCAGGTTCGATCCCTGGCCTTGCTCAGTGGGATAAGGATCCGGCGTTGCCATGAGCTGTGGTGTAGGTCGCAGACATGGCTTGGATCTGGTGTTGCTGTGGCTCTGGCGCAGGCCAGTGGCTACAGCTCCGATTCGACCCCTGGCCTGGGAACCTCCATATGCCGTGGGTACAGCCCTAAAAAGAAGACAAAAGACCAAAAAAAAAGAAAAAAGAAAAATACTCACATATAAGTGGATTCATGTTGTTCAAGGGTCAACTCTATAATTTGATGGGCTTGGTACTACCATGCTGCATTCAGCATGTTGTATTGATTGAAAGTTTATATTATCTCTTGGAATTTTATATTATTTAATGAGGAACTTATTTTTGCTCATCAAATGATTTTATTTATTATTTTTGGTTTTGTTTTTTGGGGCTGAACCTACAGCATATGAAGGTTCCCAGGCTAGGGGTCTAATCTAAGCTACAGCGGCTGGCCTATACCACAGCCACAGCAACGCCAGATCCTTAACTCACTGAGTGAGGCCAGGGATCCAACCCACAACCTCATGGTTCCTAGTCGGATTCGTTAACTACTGTGCCATGACGGGAACTACCAAATGATTTTATTAATAGTGGGTATAATACACTCTAGATGTGATTGGGAGAAAAATACAATCAGAGACTTTTTTCTGAGCAGAAACCCCTTTTCCATGTGTAAACTTGTCTTCTCTAATAAGAAAGTAACATGTATCAAGCTGAAAAAAAGTATAAGAACTAAGACATAAATAAGGTAGAAATAAGGAATATGCTGTTTAGTTGGTACATAATGTTTTTAAAAAGCCAAGAAATGGAAATATTTCACATATCATCAAGTTATCTTGCTCCTTGTGCCTCCAAATTGAAGAGAGAATGAGTAACTTTGGCCTTTAATTCCCCCTCCCAAAATTCTACTTTTTAGAAATATACTTAATGTAGTCAGTTTTTGACATGATTTAAGTTTAGCTAGTAGCTTCAGCCTGAAGTTATCATTTAGTTCCTGGAATGAAACATGTTTCATGGGTTATTCAAAGATCCATCATATTTTACTCCTTTTTGAAGTCGTTGTATCTCCCGTTAAAGGACCGGTGACCGAGCGCCGCTCCACTGTGTGGATAGACATCCCAACCAGCAGCATGTGGTAGCTACTGGTGGCCAGGATGGAATGTTGAGTATTTGGGATGTAAGACAAGGTACAATGCCTGTGTCTCTACTGAAGGCTCATGAAGCTGAAAGTAAGTATTGTGGAAATAAGTATATTTTTGGGGGGTGAACTATATGATATTGTAAGCAACTTTTCTTTTTTTTTTTTTCTGTCTTTTGTCTGTTTAGGGCCGCACCTGCGGCATATGGAGGTTCCCAGGCTAGGGGTCCAATCCGAGCTACAGCCACCAGCCTACACCACAGCCACAGCAACGCCAGATCCGAGCCGCATCTGCAACCTACACCACAGCTCACAGATCCTTAACCCACTGAGCAAAGCCAGGGATCCAGCCCGCAACTTTATGGTTCCTAGTTGGATTCATTAACTACTGCGCCACAACGGGAACTCCATAAGTACCTCTTCAAAATGTTACATATGGATTGTTCTCCATCAGAGCTTTTGATTGAATTGTATAAATTTGTAATGATTAATCTTTTTTTGACATTCACATTCTTTACCATGTTTTATTATTACACACAACTCGCTGTGATTATCCTTATATGTTCATCTTTATGTGCTTTTTTTTAGGGTAATTTTTTAGAAATAGAATTGATGAGCCAAAAAGTTAATATAATTTTAAAGTTGTGATTCATGTTGTCAAAATACTCTATGTAAAAATAATACCAGTTTATGTTGGGAAGTGAGAATGCACATTTATTTTTTTTTAGGGCCACACCTGTGGCACATGGAGGTTCCCACGCTAGGGGTTGGAGCTGTAGCTGCTGCTGGCCTACACCAAGTTCACAACAATGCCGGATCCTTAACCCACTGAGCAAGGTCAGGGATCGAACCTGCGTCCTCTGGATGCTGGTCATATTCCTTTCCACAGAGCCACGACAGGAACTCCAAGAATCCACTTTTCCCGTGCAAATGCAGGCTGTTATTTTTAATATTTGCTAATCCGTGTGTTCTTCAATTTATTTTTATAACTTTTTTTTTTTGCTTTTTTTAGGGCCACACCCATGGCATATGGAGATTCCCAGGCTGAAACAGAGCTATAGCTGCTGGCCACAGCCACAGCCACAGCCACAGCAACACAGGATCCGAGCTGTGTTTGCAACCTACACCTCGGTTCATAGCAATGCTGGATCCTTAACGCACTGAGGGAGGCCAGGGATCAAACCTGTGTCCTCGTGGATGCTAGTCTGATTCATTAACCACTGAGCCACGAAAGGAACTCCAACTTTTTTTCCTTTTAACAAGAACAAAAGATATAGTTGTTTGTTTTTTTTTTAATGTTTGTATTTTGTTTTTCATTTTTGGTTTTTGTGGGGTTTTTTGTCTTTTGTCCTTTTAGGGCCACACCCACGGCATATGGAGGTTCTCAGGCTAGGGGTCTAATCGGAGCTACAGCTGCTGGCCTATGTTGGAACCACAGCAACGCCAGATCCGAGCCTCGTCTGCGACCTATACCACAGCTCATGGCAACACCAGATCCTTAACCCACTGAGCGAGGCCAGGGATCGAACCTGCAACCTCATGATTCCTAGCCGGATTCATTAACCACTGTGCCACGACGGGAACTCCAGTTTTTTGTTTTTTTTTAATGTTCATGTTTTTTAATGTTTGTCTTTTGATTTTGGTAGCGATTCTTTGGCTGAACAGAAATTTTTCATTTTATCACCACCTGCTAGAGTGGATTATAATTTTAAATTCTGACTTAAGTTGCTATTAATGCTTAAATAAAAGTATAAAAGAGAAAACAGTATGCCAGTATTGTAACTCTTCAGTCTGAGTAAGTTTCACATGATTACTTTGGAAAAGTAAGTGATTTTAAGATTATTTACTAAGCAAATGAAAGGATAGAAATTTTTTCCCTCTTCTAGGGAGTCTGTTGCTAACCCAGTGGTAGTTAGAATTATAACCTTTCAGATCTCTGCTTACCAGCCCGTTTTTAACTGCCAGCCTGTATTGTTAAGTCGTGTAGACACAGAAGTGTAGTGTCTTGTGTGTGTTTTGCATTTATCCTGACTCTTGGCTAGAAATGAAATATGATGTATTATAGAGGTTTGTTTTCTAATTTGAAGGTATATAAATCCATAAGCATCTAGATTTGGGCAGTCTGCTAATGGCTCTGCAGGCTATTTTGTCTCACTTTGTTTTAATCAAACAGTACTTGATACAGAGACTTACCTAGAACACATTCTTTTCCTGTGGCAGACGGCCTTTTTTGTTTTGCGGCAGGATGTTTGATTGAGGTAACCGTCAGAATGAAAATGCCAGCTAGCTGACATATGTCTTGCACTTTTTATGCTACACTCTGGGCACTCTCTGTGCTGCCTCTCTAAGGTCACTTAACCCAGAATCACAGATGCCTTGTTCATAGACGACTGTTACCTTCATGCTGCAGACAACCTCCTAAGGCGTCCTGGCTAGTCCTTGGCTCCCAGATGTCTGTTGGCACACAAAGTTCTCTGAAAGTTTAGAGCTTGAGGAATCCCCAGTCCCAAGTTGGCTTCTTAAAAGTCCTTCATCTGAAACCAGATCTGGATTTTTGAATCATTTCCAGGTTTTGGTTTGCTGGGAGCTAGTTTCTATTTCTGTGATACAGGCCAGAAGTCCAGAGTCCTGGCACAAGCCAAAATTGCACTCTGCCTCTTAGCAGTTCATCTGGCTACTACTGTTATCGCCCTCTCCCTCTCTTTTTCCAATAATATAACCTTTATATGTTAATGACACAGGAATTGAAAGTAAGAGAACTTAACAATTTTTTAAAAATATTTTCAGAATTATCTATCCATTGTCATACTTTTCCATAAAAAAACATAATAGGTCAAGTGATTAGCATTTATTTTCATTCATTTGCTGGCCCAAAACACAAGTAGATTTAATTGACTTCTTTCTCCTATCTACATGTTTTAGCCATTTGGAGAGTTATGTCTTTTCTTTGATCCTGAAGCCTTTGGTACTTATCACAGGATTGGGGTTTGAAGGCATATGATGGAGGTTAATGGAAGACGATGCCTGGAGACAGGGTTTTAATGTTGGTTCAACTGATGTACACGGGAATAAGCTTCTTGGTCCTTATCTTTCAGTGTGGGAAGTTCACTTTCACCCATCCAACCCAGATCATCTCTTTACTTGTTCTGAAGATGGATCTCTCTGGCATTGGGATGCCTCCACAGATGTACCTGAGAAATCATCGCTCTTTCACCAAGGTAAAGAGTTTTAATGAAGATTCTCTTGTGTAAATTTATTATATTTTTCAATACCAGAATTAGAAATTCTCACATATTTCTAACATTAAGGTATTTCCCTTCTGTGGCCTCAGGGTAAATTCTAGGGTCTTAGGGCTTGAAATCTGAGAGTCAGCAACTTACCACTATACTGCTGATAACTAGAAATGCTATTAGCTGGGCAGCCAGGGCTCTTGTCTGTGAGTACATTATTGTGGGCCCTCATGCCATATGTAGGCTAGGCATGGACAACTTTCTTATATTCCATTGTCAAGGGTGTAGGGCAAAACAAAATTTCATCTTTTATGTATAAGGTACTGGTTTCTCCAGACTATAAGGGCCTGTCTCCTGATTAAAGACAGAGGTAAGTAAAAGTTAGCCATACCTGCGGCATATGGAGGTTCCCAGGCTAGGGGGTGAATCGGAGCTGTAGCTGCCAGCCTACACCAGAGCCACAGCAACGAGGGATCCGAGCCGTGTCTGCGACCTACACCACAGCTCACGGCAACACCAGATCCTTAACCCACTGAGCAAGGGCAGGGATCGAACCCGCAACTTCATGGTTCCTAGTCAGATTCGTTAACCACTGAGCCACGCCGGGAACTCCCATCAAGGGGTGTTTTTGTTTTTGTTTTTCACATTTTCTAAGCTTCTTGGTTTTGAGTTTGTCTATGGTTCCATTCATTCAGCAAATATTTACCAAACACTATCTTGTACTGGGCACTCTTCTAGGTGTTACAACCTACGACACTGAGCAGAAAAGCCTTGAAACACACAGAATAAATATTCCAGTAGAGAGTAAGTCAGTAGATAATGTTTTGGTAAAAGTCTAACCAGAAAAACAGAAACTAGCCTAGATTTAGAGGGAATTGGTTTCACATATATTAGAAGAGCTAGAAGAACAAGGGGAATAGGAGGGATGCTGGAAGAGCAAAGAAGAGGAATGCGCAGAAATGAACAATTGCTAAAACTGCTGCTGCACCATTGGAAGTGCTGTCGGAGTTGGTTTTGGATCAGCAGAAGAGGTGCCCCCTAAGCCAGGGCTGGTATTACTGCCTGTGTGGTAGTACCTGGAGCTTCTCCCCATCCCAGTCACCCACAGTAATACCTCCCGTGGGCAGGGTCCACCTGGAAGGCAGAAGGCAAGGGAGTGTGGAAAATGGAGTTTGTCTCTATGACACATAGTAGAGCACAGCTAAGTAGAAAAGGAAGCTAAAGCAGAAAGGAAAAGTACTAGACCAAATACCCTAAGGACTGAAGAAGTGTGTGGAAAGTAGGATAAAGAATTAGCCGGGGGAAGGGCCGCTGGGCAGAGAGAACAGATTTGAGCAGAGATCTGAAGAAGTAAAGGTACAAGCGCCAGGAAAGTATTCCAGGTAGAAGACACAGCAAGGAGACAGAACAGCAAGGAGGCCTTTGTGGCTGCAGTTCAGTGATTGGGTGTGGAAGAGGGACCAGATAGTGAGAGGAAGCTCAAAAGCAGGACTTTGTTGACTGGGTTGAGGCCTACAGAATTTTTTTCTAAGTGTGGTAGAAAGCCACTGGAGAATTTTGAGCAGGGGAGTGGCATAATCAACTTGTGTTTTTCCCAAGAATGACTTTGGCTACTGCATGGAAAATAGACTGCAGGGAGGGATGGTAAAGGTGGAAGCAGAGAGAGCAGGGAGGAGACTTAGCACAGTGGTTCTAAGGCTAATTTTCACAGTATTCAAAAGTAATGTAAAATATAGGAGCAGAAAAGAAAAATGAAGAGGAAAGGAGCTCCCTTCATGGCTCAGCAGTTAATGAATCCAACTAGGATCCATGAGGATGCGGGTTCGATCCCTGGCCCTGCTCAGTGGGTTAAGGATCTGGTGTTGCTGTGAGCTGTGGTGTAAGTTGCAGATGCAGCTCAGATCTGGCATTGCCGTGGCTGTGGTATAGGCCAGCCGCTACAGCTCCAATTCGACCTGTTGCCTGGGAACTTCCATGTGCCAAGGGTGTGGCCCCAAAAAGAAAAAAAAAAATCAATCAGCAATATTTAAACCCACTGATCTTTTTCTTTTTCTTTTTTTTTTTTAAACCCACTAATTTTTAAGCTTCAAGGTATCAAGGACTTTGCCCTGTATTCCCAGCACTTAGCACAGAGCCTGGCATATATAATAGGTACTCAGCCATTTAGTGAATAAATGAAATCTGTCCTTATTTGATCTGGAAAGAAAATTGCAAATGATGGCTAAAACTAAAATATACTGCTTCTGCCCCCACTTAATCCTATATTAAATGCAGGAGTTCCTGTCGTGGCTTAGCGGAAACAAATATGACTAGCATCCATGAGGATGTAGGTTCG
Source organism: Phacochoerus africanus (assembly GCF_016906955.1). Lineage (NCBI taxonomy): Eukaryota > Metazoa > Chordata > Mammalia > Artiodactyla > Suidae > Phacochoerus > Phacochoerus africanus. The sequence continues at coordinate 16,254,193 of NC_062545.1, forward strand.
ATCCCCTGGCCTCGCTCAATGGGTTTAAAGATCCAGCATTGCTGTGAGCTGTGATGTAGGCTGGCAGGTGTAGCTCTAATTCAACCCCCTAGCCTGGGACCCTCCATATGCCAGGTGTGGCCCTAAAAGACAAAAAAAATATGCAGACCACTGTCAGAGATAAAAGTTTACAATCCGGTAGTGTTGTAAAATTCTACTTTTAAGAACATTTACCTAAATAAAGGCTGAGAAGAGTTCCCGTCATGGTTCAGTGGTTAACGAACCGGACTAAGAACCATGAGGTTGTGGGTTCGGTCCCTGCCCTTGCTCAGTGGGTTAACAATCCGGCGTTGCCGTGAGCTGCGGTGTAGGTTGCAGACGAGGCTAGGATCCCGTGTTGCTGTAGGCCGGTGGCTACAGCTCCAATTTGACCCCTAGTCTGGGAACCTCTATATGCCATGAGCATTTTTGCCATTTCTTGGGAGCGATGTTTTTTTGGCATACTTATCTAGAAATACATCCAAAAATTTTCTTATGATCACTTCGTTTTTTTGATTATCTAAGAGCTTAGATGTCTGTATATTATCTACATTTACTCTACTTGTCTTTTGGCCATTTTGCTATATTTCTGAGACTTTCCATTAAAGAATAAACAGGGGAGTTCCCGTCGTGGCGCAGTGGTTAACGAATCCGACTGGGAACCATGAGGTTGCAGGTTCGGTCCCTGACCTTGCTCAGTGGGTTAACGATCCGGCGTTGCCATGAGCTGTGGTGTAGGTTGCAGACGTGGATCGGATCCCGCGTTGCTGTGGCTCTGGCGTAGGCCGGTGGCTCCAGCTCCGATTCGACCCCTAGCCTGGGAACCTCCATATGCCGAGGGAGCGGCCCAAGAAATAGCAACAACAACAACAATAACAACAACAAAAAAAAAAAGACAAAAAAAAAGAATAAACAGGAAGACAAAGTCAAAATGAATCTTCTCCTTTGCTGAAGTTTTCAAGTTTGATAGCCATTTTATCTCATGGAAATTTGAGTGTTTAATATCACTGAATAGATCTTTGGTCAGAAATGGTGATGTGAATCATTACAAAATAAACTAAGATAAAATAAAATATAAAAAAAAAGAAAGGGTGATGTGTTGGAGTTCTCTTGTGGCTCAGCGGATTAAGGATCTGGCGTTGTCACTGCTGTGGTGCTGGTTTGACCCCTGGCCTGAGAATTTCCATATGCTGCAGCACAGCTGGGAACTAAAGAAGTTTAAACCTTGCCTTTTTTAAATATGAGAATTTCAGATGTTTACTAGGATAAATTTCATCTTAAAAAAATGTTTTCCTCTTTTTTTTCCCCAGGAGGAAGAAGCAGTACTTTTTTGTCTCATAGCATTAGTAACCAGACTAATGTTCACCAATCTCTTATAAGCTCCTGGCTCAGCACTGATCCTGCCAGAGACCGTATTGAAATCACAAGCTTGCTTCCAAGCAGGACTTTGTCTGTGAACAGTTTGGATGTTTTAGGTCCTTGTCTTGTTTGTGGAACCGATGCAGAAGCAATTTATGTTACTAGACAACTTTTTTCATGAAGCAACTATAAGATTTCAGGTAAAACATACAGTTAGAGCCTTTCAAATTCCAACTTCTATGCAAATTTTTATTGTTAGCAAATGTGAACTTTACAGGGGAAGCGTCCATAAACTATCGTTAATGTTTATGCCCTGTTTTGGCTTGTTAGTTGAATATTCCTCTAACAGTTGTTAGAGTCTAGTTGATAACCAATGGCAAAATAATTGAAACGTGTGGAAGAATGTCAGAGGGATCCTTGTGCTGATAAATGTAGCACTTTCAAAACAATTCTGGACAGCTGTGGAACCAACTCTACATTTTTGATGACGTAGGGCTTAATAATGTCAAACCACCAGTGGGTTCCTAATCCTTTTTATCAGCAGTATGTGGGATATACCCCGCCCTGGTGGCATTAGCCCTTGTTAGTCTTTATTCTTTTTACTGCACATGTTTTCTGCAGTTCCTCCACATTTTATTTCCTTAGTGATTTTAATAAACTTTTTCAGAAAGATTTTTTTTTTCTGTCTTTTGTTGATTTAGGGCTGCACCTACGGCATATGGAGGTTCCCATGCTAGGGGTCTAATTGGAGCTGTAGCCACCAGCCTACACCACAGCCATAGCAACACCAGGTCCAAGCTGCGTCTGCGACCTACACCACAGCTCATGGCAATGCCAGATCGTTAACCCACTGAGCAAGGCCAGGGATGGAACCCGCAACCTCATGGTTCCTAGTCAGATTCGTTAACCACTGAGCCACGACGGGAACTCCCCAGAAAGAATTTAATAGAGCAAAAATGACAAATTTTTTGTAGTGTTCAGATTTTTTTCAAGTTGAAAATGTTTTGACAGATTCCTTTATTAGAATAGGTTTGAACAGAATTTTGTCAACTCCTTAGATTCATCTTCATTTTTCTTGAAAAGAAAAAAGACAAATACATTTATCCTAAGGATTTTGCTCTTTTTTTACACTGTATTTGAAAATTGCTGAACTGGACATTGTGCAATAAAATAGAATTTGACATTGATGAGTAAGCTGACTTCCAAACTGATATATGATGGGTAATATGTATGAGACTAGTATGATGGGGTGGTAAGAATAAAGAGTTTTTCCATCTTTATCTTTATCCAAAATGTTAATGATACCCTAACATGCAGCATTTTAAGACAATTTAATGACATTGTGTTTCCAAAGTTTGTTAGATTAAATGCATTATTGAATTGTAAGACCTTAATGATAAATCACTCCTATTATACAAATAAACTCTATGTTTATTTACAATTCCAATAATAGTAATTATGAAGTTTTGGGGTTTTATCCCAATAAATATTTTCAATTTTTTTTTAATGGCCACACCCACAGCATATGGAATTCCCAGGCCAGAGATTGTATCTGAGCCACAGCTATGGCAATGCTAGATCCTTTAACCCACTGCACTGGGCCAGGGATGGAATCAGAGTTACAGCTGCCGGCCTACACCACAACCACAGCAACGCAGGATCTGAGCCTCGTCTGACCTACACCACCGCTGACACCAATGCCAGATCCTTAACCCACTGATCGAGGCCAGGGATTGAACCTGAGTCCTCATGGATACTAGTCTAATGCATTAACCGCTGAGCCATGACAGGAACTCTGCTGGTAGGCTTTTTTTTTTTTTTTTTTTGTCTTTTTGCTATTTCTTTGGGCTGCTCCCTCGGCATATGGAGGTTCCCAGGCTAGGGGTCGAATCGGAGCTGGAGCCACTGGCCTACGCCAGAGCCACAGCAACGCGGGATCCGAGCCGAGTCTGTAACCTACACCACAGCTCATGGCAACGCCGGATCGTTAACCCACTGAGCAAGGGCAGGGACCGAACCTGCAACCTCATGGTTCCCAGTCGGATTCGTTAACCACTGCACCACGACGGGAACTCCCTGGTAGGCATTTTTAATCTGTTTATAGTTTCAGTGCTAGGGCTGATTTTTAAAACTCTGTTGTCACTGAAGTCATTCAGGAGTTCTCTTGTGGTGCAGCAGGTTAAAAATCCAGCGTTATCACTGCACTGGCTTCTGTTGCTGATTTGGCGTGGGTTCGATCCCTGGTGGGGGAACTTCATATGCTGTGGGCAAGGGCAAAAAAAAACCCCCAAAGTCATTCATTATGGAAAAAAACAGTCAAAGAAAATTTTAAGTACTTAGAATCTGAAACAGAGAATACTTTTCATACCTTTTTCTATTCATGAATATATATGATTTCCTTGTAAAAAAAAATGAAATATATGTGTATTTGTGGATGCACATTATCTAGTAGTGAACACATGGATTCAATAAAAATATATATATAGCTAAGAATTGTCCTTTGACTTTACATTTCCCTTTGTATGACTGTCTCACTGCAGCCTAAGGGGCAGTGTCCCTCTCTTCACCCAGTGCAGGCACCCTCCCATTCCGCTCAGCAGGCTAACGTCCTTGCTTGGAATGAGCCCAGAGTCGATCTCATTCCTGGAAGACACTAGCTCCCAGGTGGCACATTTCCCATGTACAGCAAGTGGCAAATTTGTCGTGCCTCTGCTTTGATCCATAGTATCTGCTGCTGTAAAGTTTGAAAGTTTCATATATGAAACCTCCCTTTCCAGCAGCAATGTGTATAGTTTCCTTTGATCATTACAGTAAATAATTGGTCGAGGGAGGGAAGCAGACACGTAGGCTTATTTAGCATACTAGATTGGACTGGAAAGAAGTTTGAAGTTTGAAGCTTTGCTTTGATTTAAGGGTATTTGTAGTCGTAAGTACCAGAAAGTACATTTGGATAGTGTTACATTTTCCATCAACTGATGAATTCTGCCAGTCTTAATAAGAAACGTAAGTTTTATGTAGAATAAATAAAACCCTAATTTATGAATTTGCTCATTCTCGCTTACTGCCTTTATTCATGAAGCTATCAAATAGAATTTCTTTTGAGGACTAGAGGATGGCAGAGGTAAGAGATATTTTGGAGAGCATCTCCACCCTAAATTCAGTCATCACTTCCATACCATTCCCAACTCACTGTCATCCAGCCTTGACTTGAAAATATACCATGTGAGTTCCCTGGTGGTCTCGTGGTTAGGATTTGGCCCTTTTCCCCCTGTGGCCCTGGTTCAATCCCTGGTCTGGGAACTGAGATCCCACATTAAGCCACTGCACACCTCAGCCAAAAAAAATTATATTTTATATATACAAACACACACACACACACACACACCACAATAAAGTTGCCAATTTCCCAATGTAACCTTCTCATTTATATAGATCTAACTGATACAGCATTATGGCAGGGTTTTAATGTGTGAGTGAGATCTAAAACAATGATAAAAAAAAGGTAGAATCATGGAGTCCTCCTATGGCACAGTGGGTTAAGGATCCATTGTTGTCTTTGCAGCAGCTTGGGTTGCTTCTGTGGCACAGGTTTGATCCCTGGCTCAGGAAATTCCACATGCCATAGACATGGCCAAAAAAAATAAAATAAAATTTTAAAAATAAAAATAGAAAAGGTAGAACCATATTATTGTGGGTTAACGAAATGATCATGTGACCCTACTGTGAGACAGAACCTATCACCATCATTTTATCGAATTTGCATTACGGTGTGATGCTTTACTATAAGGTTCTACTAAAGAAATGAATCTTCACGTACTGAACTGAAATTTGCTTCCATTTGTCTTCTTTCCTCAGGAGCTACAAAAAACAAATTTAATTCCTTCCATCATATATTCAAATATTCAAAACTACTAATTGCAGCTTCTTTGGGGTAAACGTTTTAAATCCCTTCAATGGTTTCTTGTGGGCAAGGTTCCCTTGCCCACCTTTCTTGCCATTCGTGGCAAAATCCTGCTTACCTTTCCAGAATCCTTTTTTGGTGTCATTTTCTCAAAAAGCCTTCTCCAGCCTCTGACAATCTGGGCTACATTGTACTCTGTATCAAAAGCCCACTGTGCATAGCTTGTATTGTGCTTGCAGCCATTTGTCAAGTGGCCTGTCTCCCTCTACTGGACCACAGACTCAAGAACAGGGCCCATGATGGAGTGTTGTATTAACGGTGTTTAACATAACATCTGATAGAGTAAGCACTGAATCAGTCCAAACTGAACTAAACTCACAATTTTAAAATACTTAAACATTTGAGAGTTCCCACTGTGGCTCAGCAGGTTAAGAACCCAACTAGTATCTATGAGGATGATGGTTTGATCCCTGGCCTTGCTCAGTGGGTAAGGATCTAACGTTGCTGCAAGTGGTGGCACAGGTTGTGGATGGGGCTGTGGTGTAGCCTGGCAGCTGCAGCTTCAATTCAGCCTCTCGCCTGGGAACTTCCATATGCCACGGATGTAGGGGGAAAAAGAATTTTCCAAAGGCCGTCAGTAAAGTGTGACTTCCTAAGTGAACACTCTTCTAGTGATGTCTGCCTCCCTGAGAGTGTGACAGAAATCTGCCATCCTGGTTCTGGATACAATATTCCTTTGTAATGCTGTCTCAGCTTATTTCAGCTCTTCTGACATTTGTTTGATTAGACTGCAGAGTAGTTTAAAGAATTAATTTTTCACAACTGATACTCCCTAAACCATACTTTTCGTTTGTTTTGTTTTCTTTTCTTCCCTAGGCTGTACTCTCGGCACATGGAGGTTCCCAGGCCAGGAGTCATTCCCCTGGCCTACACCACAGCCACAGCAACACGGGATCTGAGCTGCATCTGCAACCTACACCACAGCTAATGGCGATGCCCCACTGAAGGAGGCCAGAGGTTGAACCTGCATTCTCATGGATACCAGTGGGGTTCGTTACCACTGAGCCATGATGGGAACTCCCATACTTCTCTGTTCTTGACCTAATACTGATAGTTTTTTGTCTTGTTTGGCCACACCCACAGCATGCAAAAGTTCCTGAGCCAGGGATTGAACCTGTGACGGGAATCCACTGAGCCACTGGTGAACTCCAGTGCTGATAGTTTTGATTCTTGCTATAGGTCCATCATTCCTGTTAAGACAAATTTTATTTCACTTTAGAAAAGAGCTAACAATCACCTTTGAATCTTTTTTTCTTTTTTTTTTCTTTTTGGCTGTCCTGCAGCATATGGAGTTCCCAGGGATCAGATCCCAGCCGCAGTTGCGAACTAAGCCACAGCCGTGGCAACATCAGATCTTTAACCCCCTGTGCTGGGCCAGGGATCAAACTTGCATCTCAGCATTCCCAAGACTCTGCCAATCTCACCACAGTGGGAACTCCACTTTCAAATCTGTTCTGCAGAAACTGACCATTTTCAGAATTGCCCAGCGGGCCCTCTACTCCCTCCTGCCGTTGGTGAAAAAATATGTTAAATGGACTGAAGAGCTTAGACCCACTCCTAGAGTCTTCCCAATTAGCAGTGATACGTACATCATTGCTATTTGGCTACAGGTGAAATATTTATAAACAACCTAATTTATTGACATTCTGGCCCATTCACTTATCTCATTCGCAAGGCTATTGTGAGAAAACACCTCTGCTATACATAGCTATCAGCCTATCAAACTTTTGGCATAATTGAAAAATTCCTTGTCCTTTGTGAATAACACTTCTATTTCACAGTATGCTGGAAACATCCTCTTGATAATCCATTCTAAAATCCTGTCCAAGAAGCATATGAAGTTCACTCGTATCATTTATATCAATCTTTCATTTAAGCTTATGGTATCAATATAATATCTAGCTCAGACTAATTACATGGTCTTAAGCAGTAGCAATGCTTTTGTTTTACAGGTAATAAAACCTTGGGAGATCCAAACTATCATATGCACCAGTTTAAACTATTTCATTGGTATTATTCTGAACCACGATTAATGCAAAGTGGCAATATAGAATAAAATAACCAATGGCCTAGACCGCAGTAATCTTAGCATCAAAACAATTACAACATTTCACTATAGTAGAAGAGGGAGGAAAACTTTGAAGGGGATGGGGGTGAGAAAGAAGAAATAGAATGACTAGAATCTAGCTGGTCAAGTAAAAAAAAAAATTAATTGAAAGTATACTAATGTTCAATTCCAAACTCTCATGTTTGGACTTTGGGGGAACAGTAGCTGACAGACCAGCTTAAGACAGCCATCAAAAATGCATCAACTCTTAGAGGAGAACATAGGCCAAACACTCTCTGACATAAACCACAGCAATATCATCTAAGATCCACCTCCTAGAGTAATGACAATAAACAAACGGGACCTAATTAAAAAGTTTTTGCACAGCAAAAGAAACCTTAAACAAAATGAAAAGACAACCTACAGAATGGGAGAAAATATTTGCAAATGAAGAGACTGACAAGGGATTAATCTCCAAAATACATAAGCACCTTGAGGTCTGCATGCAGCTTAATACCAAAAAAAACCAAAATAACCATCAAAAAAAAAAAAAAAGGCAGAAGATCTGAATAGACAATTCTCGAAAAAAGACATACATATGGCCAAAAAACACATGAAAAAATGTTCAACATCACTTACACCAGCCAGAATGACCATCATCAAAAAGTACTAACAGGAGGAGTTCCCGTCGTGACGCAGTGGTTAACAAATCCAACTAGGAACCATGAGGTTGCGGGTTCGGTCCCTGCCCTTGCTCAAGTGGGTTAAGGGTCCGGCGTTGCCGTGAGCTGTGGTGTAGGACACAGACGTGGCTTGGATCCCTCGTTGCTGTGGCTCTGGCGTAGGCCGGTGGCTACAGCTCCGATTCGACCCCTAGCCTGGGAACCTCCATATGCCGCGGGAGCGGCCCAAAGAAATAGCAAAAAAGACAAAAAAAAAAAAAAGTACTAACAGGAGTTCCCCTCATGGTGCAGTGGAAACAAATCTGACTAGTAACCATGAGGTTTCGGGTTCAGTCCCTGGACTTGTTCAGTGGGTTAAGGATCTGGCATTGCTGTGAGCTGTGGTGTAGGTCACAGATGAGGCTCAGATCCCGAGTTGCCTTGGCTGTGGTGTAGGCCAGCAGTTTCAATTCCGATTGAACCTCTAGCCTAGGAACCTCCATATGCCGCATGTGCAGCCCTAAAAAAAGACAAAAAAATAAAATAGAATTTCTTAGCCAGAGATCCTACAAGCAAGGATACCCCAGTAGCAGTGAGCACACCTAGAACCCAGATTTGGATTCTAATACCATTCTCCAATAAAGGAAACCAGGGCTCCTTGGAGGGGCAGGAAATAAACCAGGTAGGTTGGAGCATTTGGTAGTGCCAGAAAAAAAGTTAAAAAAAAAAAAAAGCCCCCAATGATAAAATGTCCAAATTATTAACTAAATATCCATGAGTCCACATTGATAAGTGATAAATGTTTCAAAAAATGGACAAGAGACAAATCTGCTCAGAAGTCCAAATAATTTTTGTAGTAGATCCTCTGCTCTCAAGGAGGAAGAACATAATTCTCCATTCCTAAGTGTGGCCTGCTCAGAGTCCTCCCCTAAAGTGGTAGGAAATCCAGACTTCTTCCATGTGTGCTGCCTCTGTTCTTACAGTCACCCAAGCATGGAATTTGGCCCCTACATCTGTTGACAAAAACAAAATTATACAAACTACTATACTTAAAATAGATAAGCAACAAGGATTTGCTGTATAGCATGTGGAACTCTATTCAATACCTTGTAATAACCTGTAATGGAAAATAATCTGGAAAAGAATATATATACATGGATCACTTTGCTGTATACCTGCAACTAACACAATATTGTAAATCAACTATACTTAAAAAAACAAACAAAAAAACCAACCAAAACAAAAACAATGAAACCAAAAAAGCCCTCTTTCATGAAGCATTGAAGAGTTGAGTAGGCTGAACCTGGACCAAGGGTTTTCCATTACAGGAACACAAAGACCTTCAAATACACTGGAAGAGGTTGCTAGTAAGCATTTCCCTGGCTTTTACCTCGGTCTCTCACGTCCACCCCCTCCCAAAGTCTCAGACACTTGTTGGTTGGTTCTTCTGATCATTCCCTCTCTCCTTTCCCTGCTCTTTGTTCCTCCTAATTCACAGGAGTAAACCCTTTAGTCTCAGAGCGATTTACCGAACTCCTTGAATTATCTAGGATTTTTTCCAAAGACCTAAGTTTTTGAAAATACCTGCCTTTAGGTTTTGAGCTTCTCTGTGGTTCTAACATTTATTTGTTCATTCATTCAGCAAATGTTAACCAAACGTCTTTGAGGAGCTTAAATGAGAAAATTCTGTGGGCTGGTGACAGAGGTGACAAAGTTTCGGGGGGCAGCATGCTCTTCCAGATACATAATCCTGGAAAGAGCAAGCAGGCCTGTGGACATACTAGATTCATAAAATGTATATAGTTTTGAGGCTGAAAGATACCCTGCTGGTCACTTAGTTCTCCAGCTGAAGAAAGACCCAGGGCTATTAAGTGACTCCCTTTGTTTTTGTTGTTTGGTTGTTGTTTTTGGTTTCTTTTGTCTTTTTTAGGGCTACACCCACAGCATATGGAAGGTCCCAGGCTAGGGGTGGAATCCAAGCTGCAGCAATTGGTCTACAGCACAGCCACAGCAACTAGGGATCCAAGCCAAGTCTGCGACCTACACCACAGCTCATGGCAACTCCCAATCCTTAAGCGAGGCCACACATTGAACCCTCATCCTCTTGGATACTAGTCAGGTTCCTTACCGCTGAGCCACAACAGGAACTTCCCTTAAATGACTCCCTTTAGATCATACCTTTTACAAACTCTACCTGTGGAAGATAGACTTTCAACCAAATGCTCTTGGAATGTAATCTTTTCTTTCATCATAAGTTTTCATATTTGAACTTCTGGAAATAGTAGCCAGCCACTAATTCGACATCAGAAAAAAAAGAGGCTTTGGTTTAAACGAATAATAGCTAGTCTCCAGCAGAAATGTGATGAAAGGAGATATTTGAAAGTACTAACTGCATATATTTTCTAGAGGCAAAATTGGCAAAGGCCATGGGCAGAGAGTGGAGGGGATCTTCAAACATCATAAACCCAACGATCCCATCCCGAACTTCCAATTCCATCTAACAAGATAAAGCCTCTGTCGCTGCAGTCAAAATTATTCCAGTTATGGTAATAATGATTTCCTTTTATACCGATTCAGTTGACAGATTATTCAGTTGACAGAAATCTCTGAACTCCCTAGTCTGTTCGTGTTCGCGAATATATTAATCTGACTGATTCAGAAAACAAACTCACGGATGTACTCGGGGAAAGAGTGCTAAGCAAACATCAGTTAATTTCAAAGCCTCTAGAAATTCCGAAACCCGAGGTCCACCGCGAGGTTTCAGAGAGCAACTCACGGCTGTTACCTTTTGGAAATTAAACTCTTGCAGAGGCGCACCTTTTATTCTACATTCGTCCTTCCACAGAAAGCGCTCAATTGAGAAAGACACTGAACTAAATGAGTGGGCTTGGGAGGCGGAGAGCCGAACGCCATCAGCCGTGGCGAGACACCTGGGGAGCGCAAAGCGGGGGCGACGCGGGGCGACGCGCGGGCACACGCAGGGGGACGGGCGGCCGCGGAGGGCGGGAGGCCGGCGGCGGCGCGCCGGCTCCCCACGGCCGGGCGGGCAGAAGCCCCCAGTCCTCGGCCCCCGCGCAAGCGACGCCGGGAAATGCCCACATCCGGGAAACCTGCAGCGGAGTGCGGCGGCGGCGACACCGAGTGGAAGGCAAAATGGCGGCGGCGGCGGCGGCCTGGTGCTGAGGGGAGAGCCAGGTCCCCGCGACCTCCGCGACGGGCCGCGCTGGCCCGCGGCAGCCCCCCGGCGTCTCTGCCCGCCCTGCCCCACCGGGGACACTTGGGGTCCCTGGGACGGGCTCCGGCCGCCTCGACGCCCGCCCTCGGGCCCGTGCCGCTGTCCAGGAGCCCCGCTCTCTGCAGGTAGGTCCGGGGCTGGCGTAGCGGGTGGGGCTCACTCTCTCCTCCGGAGCCCGCGTTGGCGGGGCGGTGGCCGTCGGGGCCCACGCCCATCCCCGCTGGCGGGGGTCCAGGGGCCGCTGCGGACGGGCGGGCCGGGCCGGGCCGGCCCGGTACGGGCCCGATTTGGCTGGTTGCATGGACCTGAGCGGAGCCCTGCCCTGGGGAAGCGAGGGTTGGCCGCGCCTGGGGCTGGAGGAAGAGCCCCAGGCTTTGCGGCCTTGGAGGTTCAGGTTAGCCCGGGAAGATCCTGTCTCACTGGAGGCCTTGCGCGGACTGTTTTCGCTCACACCTCCCTCCACCCTTGTCTCCAACCCTCACCGGTCAGCGGTGTTCAGGAAGGAAGGGATAGCGAAAGGTGATTGTGAAGGAAATGTGCAGTGAAGGAGCCACAGTTCTTTCATTCCAGAAGGACCTGCTCCTGGATATATACCTTGAAGAAATTCTGAGAATTTCTATTTACAGTCCACTGTAAATAGGTTGCTGTTCATAGTTGGAAGGGATAGGAGAGATGGAGGGAGTATGTCTGTAAATTCAGAAAATGAAGGAAAGGAAGTTCAGGGGACATTGTTTATTGTAACTTCAAAAAGACTTTGTGTCACAAAGAATGACTCTCAGGTGAAGTGATTTAACCCCATTCTTTCCAGTTGGAAGCTATTTTCTTCTTCAGTTTAAAGTTCTTTTCTAAGGGAACAAAAATTAATGTCTGTTGACCCATATGTTAATACGACTCAAAATATTACATCGTTATCTAGAAGTTAATTTATAAATCTAGTGAGAACTATAATCTCGCACACAGTATTGTATCACTCCAATTTTGGAAATGGACTTGAACCATGAAGAGTGTCAGGTCTTATGGATTGTTATTGAGGACTAAGAATTTTTTGTCAGATTTCCACCATATAGAAGAAAAAGTCGTATATTATAATTGTAATGAATGTGCTCTGCTAAGGTGTCTATGTTCGTTATTTAACTACGTTTATTTTTTCCTTTAATTAGTTGACACACGGGTAAAATGAGCTAGTTGATTCCCTAAGGCAGTGGAGGAATTTGATTTAACAGTGAAAGAAGTAGCATTGTGTTCCTCTGATTGGCTGTTACTGCAAGAAACTAGATCATGATACAGGCTAGAAAAGGCGCATTTTTTCCTATGCCTGAGTATTTAATAAATATGGTGACAGTCTTCAAAAGCAAATAAAAATATTTCTGCTAGATATATTTGGCATGATATGGCACGATATGTGGATTTCTTTCTTTAGGTTGAGTTTTTGTTTTTGTATTACTCTACATAGTGTAGCCTTAGAACAGTTCCAGCTCTGGTTATTTAGTTTTTGCCCTAGATGTGATATTTAGATTAGTGGTGGATTTTTGTAGACTATGAAAGTTATTTAGTCATTGAACAACATTTTTATCAAGTAGAAATGGCAGTCATTTTTCAAATGATGATAAAATATAATGATTGTTCTCACTTTTGATAGGTTAACTCTTAGAAAGTGAATTGGAGAAAATGTCATCAGAATGCAGAGATTCTTACATATTACCATATGGACAGCTAAGACTATACTGCTAAGACAGTACTGTTGCTTTTCTCATAACTGATTTAGTCAAAGCTTTAAGACACCATCTTTTTTACAAGCCTAGTTCAACCTAAGGTATCAATTTGAAATCTTCTTATGTAATGGGCTCTCTTCTTTTCCTAAGTTGGGTAAGATATCAGCAATATTTGTTTGTACTTATTGACATTTGTACATCTGATGAAGGTCCAAACTTTCTAAGAAATGGAGGGTTTGTCTGTTCAGTCTAACCAAGTTATCCCTTCAAAGAATGTGAGTCATGATCCCTTAGGAAAACTCAAGATGTAGGTATGATAAAAAAGAGCCTTGGGAGTTCCTGTTGTGGCCCAGTGGTTAATGAATCCGACTAGGAACCATGAGGTTTCGGGTTTGATCCCTGGCCTTGTTCAGTGGGTTAAGGATCCGTGTTGTCATGAGCTGTGGTGTAGATTGCAGACGCGGCTCTGATCCTGAGTTGCTGTGGCTCTGGCGTAGGTCAGTGGCTACAGCTCCAATTGGACCCCTAGCTTGGGAACCTCCATATGCTGCATAAGCAGCCCAAGAAATGGCAAAAAGACAAAAAAAAAATGACATGGAAAAAAGAGCCTTGGGCTGTTTCAGGATATGTGGAGTCCATTCCTAGCATGACCTCCAGCTGGCTGTATGATTTTAATGGGGCCACTTTACCTCTCTGGATCCATTTACTCTAGATCAATTCAAATTATAATTTAAAATAAAATACACACACACACACACACACACACACACACATCCAATATCCAAGATACCTCTGCTTTGTCAGTCTGTGCTTAGTGGGAAAAAATAAGACAAGTACAAGAATAGGGCAAAAACAAGTTTTATTTGCCTGTGTAAAGTGCATTTGAAGTTCAGAGGAGGATAGCAGCTGGCACTTCAATGAAAGCTTCATGAAGGAAGCATTTGAATGGCACCATAAATGCTGGGTATAATTTCTACAAGAAGGAATATGGCAGAGGGTCTCCTAAGAAGAGTAAGAACATGAAGGTAGAGAAGCACAAGGCACATTAGCAGAAAGCAAGTAATTTGGCTTGGTTAGAGTATATGTTATACAGGGAGAATCTGGGTAAGATAGTGGAAAAAGATATAATAAGATAATAACTAACATTTATTTAGTTAGGTGTGTATTCTAAACTTATTTAATGCTTTAAATTACCCTATTAAATAGGACCATTATTGTCCATATTTGAAGATGAAGAACTGAGGCACACCTTGCCTAGATCACAAAGCTAGTTATGGATAGAACTGGGATTTGTACCCTACTGTTTTTTTTTTTTTTTTTTAGTATTACTCGATGAATGTATTACATTTATAGTTGTACAATGATCATCACAACTCAATTTTATAGCATTTCCATCCCAATGTACCCTACCTAGTGTTTGACCCAGGTCTCTGACTTTAACTAGTAAGTTTTTTTGTTTGTTCGTTTTTGTCTATTTAGGGCCACACCCACGGTATATAGAAGTTCCCAGGCTAGGGGTCAAATCAGAGCTGTAGCTGCTGGCCTACACCACAGCCACAGCAATGCCAGATCCATGCTTTGTCTGCGAAAAAGCCACAGCTTATGGCAATGCCAGATCCTTAACCCACTGAGCAAGGCCAGGGATCGAACCCCAATCCTCATGGATCCTAGTCGGGTTAGTTAACCACTGAGCCACGACGGGAATTCCACTAGTAAGTTCTTTCATTGAGGGTTCTGGAGTAGGGATGTTATATGATGGGAATTACGTATTAGGAAGATAGATCTGGCACAAGTGTACCACCGGTTAAAGAGGTAAGCTGTTTTAGCGTTAAAGGGTTCTTTTAAAAATCCTCTTACTAATTTGTAAATATCGTATCAGCAAAGATTACTGAGATTTCTTAATGCCAGTGTCAACCATACCTTGTTGGAGGGATTGTAAATTAGTACGCCTTTCTGGAAGGCAATCTGACAATAAATATCAGAATTTTAAATGTGTATTCTGTTTGACCCAGAAGTTCCACTTAGTTGAATTTATCTTAAGGGAAAAGCTCAGCAATGTGTGCATAAGAATTTTTATTGCTACATTTTGTATTACCTAATTTAGATAATATAAAATGTTTGTTTGTTTTTACTTACAAGGAATATTTATGTATATGTAAGCTGTGTAGCATAATATGTACATCCATGAACTCACTATCCATCCTCAGAACTAGAATATTAACAATACAATTGAAGTTATCAGTGTTTAAAACATTACATATAAGAGCAAAAAATTGCAAATAAGTAAAAGGCCCATCAGTAGGGGATAGATCAGTTGGAGATACAGCTACATGATGTATTTCAATATATAGTTATTTAGAGGTGAGGTTGAATTGTCCTATGTCCTCAGTTCTAAGACACCATTAAGTCTAAAACAAGCAATCTATTTAGTAAGTTTTTCAGGGAAGAAAATAAACATAATTTCTACTAACCTTCAGTAGCATACATTTATTCATTCAGTCATTTGCCATTAATTTTTTTTTCAGTCACAATGAAATTTGAGCCTCAGCTTTATTCACATTCAGAATCTAGAATTCTTCTGAGTTACATTGCGATTTGGTTAGTTAACCAATAACATCATGGTGACATGCTGCTTTTCATAAGCCCAGCTAATTATCTTGAACCTCTTTATTGTTTGTGATTAAATATATAATTTTGAGGCATATTGAAGAGTACTGGGTTTTGTCTTCCTTTCCTTTTTGCTTAAACTCTTAGTTTTGTTTTCTCCTGAGTTGAATGAGTAGTGCTGGAAATCAAACAGCCTCTTCTGGGTAACTCAAAAAGTTTTGTCTTGTTTTGTTTTAATACATTTTATTGTAGTTTAGTTGACTTATAAATTTGTGTTAGTGTCAGGTATACAGCAAAATAAATCATATATATATATATATCTACTTCAAAATGTTTTGACAGGCATTTCATGTCTGAGTACCTGTGCTTCATAAAAGACTCTTACTTTTGAAAATTCTACGATCTTGCCTAAATTTGGCAGTCGTTTATGCCTTTAATTGCATTGCCTATTAGATGACAATTTCTAAATACGTGATGCTGCTTCATAGCAGAATCTTTTTGAAGACATTCTGAGCATTAATCAAGGGTCTAGATTCAACTACATGTGGTGCTATCAGTGAAAATAATGTAGGAGCTCCCATCATGATGCCGCAGAAATGAATCCGACTGGGAACCATGAGGTTTCTGGTTTGATCCCCGGGCCTCTCTCAGTTGGGTTAAGGATCTGGCATTCCCATGAGCTGTGTGTAGGTTGCAGACGCGACTCAGATCCTGCATGGCTGTGGCCGGCAGCCGTAGTTCTGATTAGACCCCTAGGCTGGGAACCTCCATGTGCCTCAGGTGCAACCCTAAAAAGCAAAATGCCACTACCACTACTAATGATAATGAAGTAATTGAAGTGACAAGGAAATTTCACCTTTTATTTATGATCAGGTTAGTTATGTGTATTGTCTGCCATTCCAGAACTTCTCTGCTTTGGAGCTGGCAAATTCCTTTTAATATTGATTTTAAGATATGCTCAATTCCAGAAATGTTAGAATGTGGAAAACATATCTTAGAATCAAGTAAACACTATATTCCTATATATAAAATAACCCAACAAGGACCTACTGGACTGGAAACTACTCAATGTTTTGTAATAATCCAAAAGGGAAAAGAATCTGAAAAAAATATGTATCTAATCATTGTGCTATACACCTGAAACTAACACGATATTGTAAGTCAACTATACTTCAATTAAAACCAAAAAAAAGAGGAGTTCCCTTTGTAGCTCAGCAGTAACAAATCCGACTGGTATCCATGAGGACATGGGTTTGATCCCTGGCTCGGATCAGTGGGTTAAGGATCCAGAGTTGCTGTGAGCTGCAGTGCAGGTAGCAGGCACGGCTCAGATCTGGTGTTGCTGTGGCCAACAGCTGCAGGTCTGATTCGACCCATAGACCAGGAATTTCCATATCCAGCAGGTGTGGTCCTAAAAAGAAAGAAAGAAAACACTATACTTTCTGTTCTAGAAAGATTTTGATAGTATTATGTTTTTCTTTTGCTCGCATATTGGGCCTTAAGGAACAGCAGGAACTAGATTCACAGGTCCTGTGGTCCGTATGTCCAGTAATCTCTCCATCAGGTCAGATTTAGCTCCTCTTGGTCCAGAGACCTGTGAAGTTATCTTCCCTGTCCTTCTCTCTATCTGCCTCTCCCTCACCACTGTACACAATGGTAGAAGAAGGACTGGAGGGTCGTCATGATAAGCACTGTTATTAGAAAAACGGAAGAGTGGGAACTAGTGGTTGCCAATGAAATAATTTTAAAATCTCCATGGGCAGATCTCCTAAAAGCAGCCAGCCCTGGAGGAAAGGGTGAGTCCTTGACTGGACCTTGTTTCAATTATCTGGCAGGAACTTCCTCATCTGTTGTTATCGGTGACTTTTTGCCATTGGTCTCCAAGAACCTCTTGAGACTTATTTTTCAGTTATCATCCTTGGCCACATATGAAGTGTGACTTTTGGGGGAATATCCCCACTTTGGAAGGTACAAATCTTTCTTGACTAAGTTACTGCTCAAGAAGTTGAGAGCCCAAGGGTTTTAATTTTTGAATAGTTGAAGGCTTTTTAGTTTGACAAGTGGTTTAAAACAAAAAAAAATTTTCAACAAAACAGTTTTCTCATAGTTAGTAAGTCTCTGATGTGTTTAGTTCCAGTCAGTTTCATGTGTCAGTAACCATAACCAAAGTTCTCATCCAAAGATTTGAGAACTCCCATTTCTCTTCTCAATTGGTTGAGGGAAGGCCATACCTAATGTTGGGTTTTTGTGGTTTTTAATTACTGAGGTACTTTAGTCAGCTAAGAGGTGTCAGTAGGCATCTCTGCTCGGTCTTCTAATCCTTTCTCTTCCTGTTGGGGTCTAGAAGCAAGTTGCTTTTCCAGTTCTGCAAGACTTTAAATTTCTGAACTCTTTATGTTTATGCTTGTGAATGAGCTGCTTCTTTCCTGACCTAATCATTTATAATGCTTTGCTAAATAGCCAGTAGCAGCCAACATACACTTCTAAGATTCTCTTTTCTAAACTATTTTCATAGAACTACAGGTTCCATGGGCTCTTTGTTACCTTGTAAGTTGTAACAGGCAAACCACTTTATCAAATATTTTGCCACTGTGAAATATGGTTCTCCATTTTTCTAGCCTCCAGTATCAGTTCCCTTGAAGCCATCAGCCTGAGCTAGTTTTGCTGTCACACCTACAACTGTAAAAGTTAGGGCCACAGTATATAAATGCTTGGTCAAGATGGAAAAGGCATTACATTTATACAGTAAGATATTTTGAGAGAGAAACTATGTTCACATAACTTTTATTATATGATGTTATAATTGTTCTGTTTTATTATTGTTAACCTTTTACTGTGCCTAATTAGTAAATTATCCTAGGTATGTATATATAGGGAAAAAACAGTACAGTTGGCTGTCGAACAACACAACGGTTGGGGTGCCAACCCTCTGTGCAGTGAAAATCACATATAACTTTACAGTCAGCCTTCCATATCCACAGTTCTCAGATTCAAACAACCTCAGATCATGTTGTACTGTAGTACAAATTTGTTGAAAAAAAATCCATGTATGTGCATCCCTATATATGCTGTTTAGAACCGTGTTGTTTAGGGGTCTGCTGTATACATAGGGTCAGGTACTGTCTGAGGTTTCAGGTATCCACTGGTTGGTCTTGGAAGACAGAGCATGCAGATCAGGGAGTGGCTCCTGGACCTGGTACTGCTTTATCAGTCAGTCACTTTATAGCTTTTGTTTATTTTTTCTTTTGTTTAGATTGTAAAGAACTTTAACATTCCTGGGGACTTCTACAAAGGATCTTTTTACAGTTTTGCTCAAGGAAAAGCTCTGAATCTATCAAGTAGCTCTTAAAGAAGTCCTTTGTGTGGGTTATATATATAGATGTTTTCATGAAGAGAAGTGAAAAGCCAGAAGGATATAGACAAATGAGGCCTAAGACCTTTCCTGCCAGTAACTACACTGGCAGCAGCCGGCAGATGCTGCAAGAAATTCGGGAATCCCTTAGGAATTTATCCAAACCATCTGATGCTGCTAAGGCTGAGCATACCATGGGTAAAATGTCAGCTGAAGATCCTCGACAAGTCAGAAATCCACCCAAATTTGGGACGCATCATAAAGCCTTGCTGGAAATTCGAAACTCTTTACAACCATTTGCAAATGAAACAAGTCGGAGTACTTCAGAGATTAATCCTCAGATGCTTCAGGATTTGCAAGCTGCTGGATTTGATGAGGTAAGAATTTTTAAAAACAAAAGAAAGTATTTTTCTGGAGTTCCCGTTGTGGCGCAGTGGTTAACGAATCCGACTAGGAACCATGAGGTTGCGGGTTCGGTCCCTGCCCTTGCTCAGTGGGTTAACGATCCGGCGTTGCCGTGAGTTGTGGTGTAGGTTGCAGACGCGGCTTGGATCCTGCGTTGCTGTGGCCCTGGCGTAGGACAGCAGCTGCAGCTCCGATTCAACCCCTAGCCTGGGAACCTCCATATGCCGTGGGAGCGGCCCAAGAAATAGCAACAACAACAACAACAAAAGACCAAAAAAAAAAAAAAAAAAGGATTTTTCTTACCTACATAATGCTTTAGAGATTTCGTGCCTAAATGTTTTCTTTGAGAGAATTTAACTGTGTATACAGATTTGTGTATTTTATCAGCAAAAAATGTTATAATTCCATTAATTATTAAGACAAAATAATTATTATTTCTGTAGTTTTCTCTGTGGTTCTGGGATTTAAAAGGTCACATCACGAAGTCAAGAGTGGAAGTGCAGGTGACGAAAGACACAGGTGAGGGTGAGGACATGTGTTTGTTTGCCACAGGAGCTCTGGTGAGCTGAGTGGCTCTTGTAGAAATGATAGCCCTAAGTATATGAAATTTAAGTTTCTACTACAGAGAAGAAAGTACAGACAGAGCTATCATTAAGCAGTTATGTTCACATCACTTTCAGACTCAAATCTTAAATTCACAAAAACTAGAAATTGTTGATCCATCTCCAAGAATTTCAAAAGGCTTTTTTTTTTTTGATGAAATTTCAGTTCATGTTAATTATGTTAAATCTTTAGTATTTACCTGCAGAACTCATTTTGAACATTTCCTAGTCTGTATATTGTTTAATCATATTTTGTTTTGTTATTTAAAACATTTATTTTCTATGATTATGTACTTAGTGGGTTAAGGAGCCAGCATTGCGTGAACTGTGGTGTAGATTGCAGACGCGGCTCGGATCCCGAGTTGCTGTGGCTGTGGCGTAGGCCGGTGGCTGCAGCTCCGATTGGACCCCTAGCCTGGGAACCTCCATATGCCGCGGGAGCGGCCCCAGAAATCACAAAAAAATAAATAAATAAAATAAAAGAATACGGTTTCCTGGAGTTCCCATCGTGGCTCATCATGTTAAGAACTTGCCTAGTGTCCGTGAGGTTGCGGGTTTGATCTCTGGCCTTCTTCAGTGGATTAAGGATCCAGCACTGCTGTGAGCTGTGGTGTAGGTCTCAGATGCAGCTTGGATCCTGCATTGCAGTGGTTGTGACAGGCTGGCAGCTGCAGCTCTATTTGACCCCTAGACTGGAATTTCCATGTACTGCAGGTGCGGCCCCAAAAAGACAAGAATATGGTTCCCCCAATGTTGAAAAAGAATAGTGGGTGCTAGTTTTCTTACCAACTGAGATGGCACTGCTTGTGATTATAGCCTAAATACATTCACTTGGTTTAACCAGTTTCAAAGTGAAGCCCTCCCTGGTGAATTTTAATTTGGATGATTAGTATTATTTTAAATTTGTACAAACAGTGAGACTTACTGATCCTTTGTATCTCACCACAGATTTACAAAGTCTTACTGGCATAAAATGTGACTGCATTCTACCTTTTTATCAGGTTTGAGTTTGGTTGCTTTTAATAAAAATCCAAATAATAATGCTTTAAACAAAATAGTGACTCAGTTAATATAGTGACCATTAGTTCAGTTTCTTAAAGATAGCAGAAACCAGTTCCCTAGTGACCTAGTGGTTAAGGATCCAATGTTGTCACTACCATGCTGTGGGAATGTCTACATGCCACTGGTGTGGCCAAAAAAAGAGATTAATGTCTTAATGAATCTCTTGAATTTTCCTTCTTGGTAGCAGCAAACTCTAGCACAGGTGTCGTATTTATTGTCTAGGAAACAAGATGCATGAAGGACTAGTACATAAATCAGGGATAGCAATATTCTTCTAGAAATCTTTGGTTCTTGTCTCATTGGTCAGAATTGTCATGTGGCAACTGTAGCTATAAGAAAGATTCTTCCAATAAAATCAGTAACTTTTTCTAAGAAAGTTTGGATGGATCTAGAGTGGGCAACAAGTCTCTGCCCTATTTTTGCTTGGCCTCAAAGTCATCTCCAGTCATTTCACGAAGGGGATCATCTGTCAGTAGCCTGTTCACCCATTAGTCTTACTAAGCCACTTATGATTTAAAAATATTGTTTGGGAGTTCCCACGATGGTGCAGTGAAAATGAATCCTACTAGGAACCATGAGGTTGCGGGATTGTTCCCTGGCCTCGCTCAGTGGGTTAAGGATCCAGCTTTGCCGTGAGCTGTGGTGTAGGTTGCAGACGCGGCTCTGATCTGGCGTTGCTGTGGCTGTGGCATAGGTTGGCAGCTACAGCTCCAATTAGGAGCAGCCCTAAAAAGACAAAAGACAAAAAAAAATTATATATATGTATGTATATATAGTTTGAAATACTAAATCCTCTAGGACAAGTAAGTACCTGCCTCCCCCTGAAAAATGCGTATCAGTATACTTTCTGTATGTTAGTGTATCATTTATGTTTGCATATAACATAAAGGACAAGGAACAGAGTAGGACAACCAATATCTGAGCTTCAAGTAATGTGCTTATGTGCTTTTACATGTTTTCTTGTTTAATCCTCACATCAACTCTTAAGTGTATTACAGATGAAACTGAACTCTGAAATGCTTTAAGTTACCGAAGTTCACACAGTTCTAAAGTGGGGCATGCTCAAGTATATTTTTGCTTCTAAGCATGAAAAACAAAGCATGGTAAAGCAGGGCTGCCTGAACTCACCGTTTGATTCCACATTCCCTGCTTTTTCCACCGTATCATCTAGCCTCCTAAAATCTTCATCACATAATCGTGTATAGTCTGAGTGTTTTTTCTCTACTGTTTGCTCTATATTTGTGTCCTTGTAAGTAAAATTCTCTGAAAATGTAAGCTCTAAGAAGATAGGAACCAGAAATACATAGCACTTTTACCGGTAAACACAGTGGCAAAGGTGCTTAATAAAAGGTACTTTAATGATACAAAAAACTGGTTTGATTAATACCTTTTTAACAATTTGTTAGTCTCTGTTTATATAAGAGTGAAATTAAGAATGAAATATTTATACTGAAATTATTACATTGTATATCTGAAACTAATGTTATACCTCAGCTGTACCTCAATAAAAATAAATAAGAAAAAAAAAAAGAATGAAATATTTAGGAGTTCCTGCTGTGGTACAACAGGATCAGCAGTGTCTCTGCAGCACTGGGATGCAGGTTCTGTCCCTGGACCCACACAGTGGGTTAAGGATCTGGTGTTGCCACAGCTGTGGCATAGGTTGGTCACAACTGTGGCTCAGATCTGATCCCTGGCCCAGGAACTCCATGCCTTGGGATGGCCAAAAATAAATAAGTAAATAAATAAATAAAAGAATGAAAAATTTAGAATCATGTTGCTGTGACTGTAGCTGAAAGAAAACCCTAGAAGAAAAGAGTAATATGTTACACAAAAGTGAAAATATTAAAGTAACATTTGGAGAATTCGAGGGTTTGTTTTGTTTTCTTTAGTCCTTAGTAATTTGAGATTGTATGGATTTTTATAGTATTGCTGTTCTGTACAGTAAATCCTTGGAGCTTATTTATTTTATACATAAGGGGTAACTTGTACCCCTTAATCCCCTGCCCCTATCTTGCCCCTCTCCCCTTTAGTGGTTTTACAAACAAGACATTTAATATTATAGCTTGGGGCCTTGTTCTTCAAAATTATGAATTTCTCTAATGGATGTTGTAGTGTTCTTAACTTCTTAGTATAAAATTTAAATTTTATTTCTTTTTTTTTTAAACTTCATATCAGGATATGGTTATACAAGCTCTTCAGAAAACTAATAACAGAAGTATAGAAGCCGCAATTGAATTCATCAGTAAAATGAGTTACCAAGATCCTCGACGGGAACAGATGGCTGCAGCAGCTCCCAGACCTATTAATGCCAACCTGAAGTCAGGTGATTAATCAAATTGTTTTCTAGTCTCTTATTTTATAATATTTAAAAATATTTATATGAAATGTTTTTTCTTAGCAGTTGTTAAAAGCATTATAGTAAGTGTAAGTCTCAAGCTAGAATAACATGATAGTGTTACACCAAAACGAATTTGCAGATGGGGCCCTAAAGTTCCATAGGTAATCCCAATAAGCAGGAGTCTAGGTTGAGAACTACCTGATTATGTATAAAGCAGCTGAAATATTTCTGTTTTTTAACCATAAATATCATCATTCAGGCTATTACTTTTTTATGTATGTCATCTTTTCTTGTAAAACATGTTTATCATAGAATATTTAGAAAGTAAATATGCAAAAAAAAAAAAACTCTACTTTTTTTTTTTTTTTTTTGCTTTTTAGGACTGCACCTGTGGTATATGGAAGTTCCCAGGAGGCTAGGGGTCAAATCAGCCACCAGCCTACGCCACAGCCACAGCAACATGGGATACGAGCCTCATCTGCGACCTACACCATAGCTCACGGCAACACCAGATCCTTAACCCACTGGGCAAGACCAGGCATCGAACCCACATCCTCATGGGTACCAGTCAGGTTCATTAACCCTGAGCCATGATGGGAACTCCCAAAACACCACTATTAATACGCTTAAGACTTTGGTATGTTTTGTTTTTCAGTCTTTTATCCTGTGGAAAACTAGAGTGAGTTTATATGTACATATTTAGATTATTATTGTTAAAGCAAAAAAAAAACATGGTCATACTAAAACTCACTTTATTCACATAGTGTACCGTTTGTCCTACATTTGTCCATTTGGCCTACAAAATAATTAGTTACATTAAGATAGATTTATCACATAATGTTGTTTAACCAGTCTCTCAATTTTTGACATTTGCCTTTTTTCCTTTTTTTTTTTTTTCCATTATAGACAGCACTGCAGTAAATACCCTTGTACCTAAGTCTTTGTATATCTCTGGTGATTTGGTAAAAGTAAATTTTCAAAGGCTTGCAAGAATTTAAGGTTTTTCTTATAGGCGTACCTCATTATTGTGTTTCACTTTATTGTATTTCACATACATTTCATTTTTTGCAAATCAAAGGTTTGTGGCAGACCTATGTCAAGCAAGTCTGTTGTCATTTTTTGAACAGCATTTGCTCACTTCATGTCTTGTGTCATATCTTGGTAATTCTCTAAATATTTCAAACCCTCTACCAGTAAAGGTAAAGACTCAGGTGATGGTTAGCAAGTTTTTTAGCAATAAAGTATTTTTTAGTAGGATATGTACATTATTTTTTAGATATAATGCTGTTTCCCACTTATTAGATTATTGTGTGTGTGTGCGTGTGTGTGTGTGTAGTGTAAACAACTTTTATATGCACTGAGAAACCCAAAAATTCTCATGACTCGCTTTATTACAATGTTCACTTTACTTCACTGGTCTGGAACCAAACCCACAATATTTCCGAGCTATGCCTATATTGCTGTTACAAATTTATATTCTCCAAATCAGTTTTATGAGAATGCCTGTAGTTCTAAATCCTAGGTATTAACCTTTTGTATATTTAGTGCCTATGAAAATATTATCATCTTACAGTTACATCTCTTTGATCACTGGTAAGCTTAAACATTTGTGTTTTGATTAGTTGACATTTTAATTCCTAATCTTGTGTTTGTCTTTTTTAAATTGATTTGTAAGAGGCCTAATTTAGTCATTCTTTTTTTTTTTTTCTTTTTTTTCAGCTGCACCTGCAGCATATGGGAGTTCCCAAGCTAGGGGTTGAATCAAAGCTGCACTGCAGCTGCCAGCCCATGCTACAGCCACAGCAACGAGGGATCCAAGACCCATCTTCAACCTGTGCTGCAGCTCACGGCAGCACGGGATCCCTAAACCAATGATCGAGACCAGGGATCAAAACTGAGTCCTCGTGGATACTAGTCGGGTTCTTAACCCGCTGAGCCACAATGGGAACTTCCAGTCATTCTTTCAGTCAACAGATTTTTATTGATCAGCCACTATTTTAGGCCCTTTGCTTAGCATTGGGTATAAAGTTCTTGCCCTTTTGTGGAGTTGAAATTCTAGTAAAGAGATCAAATATGTAAGAGGAGTTTTTGACCTCATCAAGGAGATGAGAGAAAATCTTCCTTTGAAACTGATGAAGGAGCTGATACCTGAAGAAAGACAAGGGTTAATGGGGATGGGTTTAGTGAGGAAGTATGTTCCTAAGCATGGCTTTGGCGGGTTTTTTTTCTTAGGTTTGATTTACTTTTTTGTGTTTGTTTGTTTTGGTGCCAGAAAAACCGCAGAAACAAAGTTTGGCAGGTTTCAATGTCACATTTGAAAAAGTGAAAGTGACTAGAGCACTGAAAACAAGAGTATAACATATGAATGGAGAAGTACATAGGGGCCTGACTTGGCAGGACTGCCTATTGATTTTATCATAAGAGCAGCAGAAAGTTATGGAAACCTTTCAAGCAGGGCAATGATTCAAGCAGGTAATCAAACATGATAATTTTGTGTTTCAAAAAGATAGCTGGAGTGGATGAGAATGGATCAGAGAGAGCAAGGTAGCATGTCTGCATAAACCTGATAAGAAACCCAGTTCACAGAAAATGAAGGTAATTTGGATTAGAGAGATGGTGGTGGATAAAATTGAATGAATTAAAGAAGTAGGAGGAGTGTGAATTGAAAAGACATGGTAATAGGTTGCATACGGGTAGTGATAATGGAGTGGGATGACTCAGGCTTCTGGTGTAGAAAAACGGATGGTGACATCTCACATTATGAAAGGCAATGGTAAGGGAGAACAGATGCTAAGTAATGAAATGGTAAGTGGAGAAAGATGCTGAGTCTGATGCTAAGCTAGACACAAGGTTGAGTTGCTTTATACACACACATACACATATATATAAAATAAGCCGTGATTATGAATTAGATCACCTAAGGGAGATAAGAGAGGTCAGCCAAGGTGAGAACTAGAAAATACCTTGTTGCCTTTACTGACATGGTGCATTAGTTTGCTAGGGCTGCCATAACAAAATATCACAAACTGGAGGCTAGAAGTCTGAGATCAAAGAGACAGCAGGTTTGGTTTCTCCTGAGGCCTCTCTCCATGGCTCACACACAGCCACCTTCTCACTAGGTCCTCACATGGTTGTCCATCTATATGCATATGTGTCTCATGTCTCTCCATGTCCAAACATCCTCTTCTTATAAGGATATCCATCATATTTGATGAGAGCCCACCCTAATGACCTTATTTCCCTCTTAAAGGCCTTATCCAAATACAGTCACATTCGGAGATCCTGGGAGTTAGGCCTTAATGAATTTTAGGAGGGAACACAGTTCAGCCCATAACACACAGGGTAACATTATTCATTTTGGAGTGGGTTGTGGAATAAAATGGATCTGAGTTAAAGAACTCAAGCATAGAAAACTCTTTGATAAGGTTTCCTCTGAGGGTACAATGAGGACATTAGCAGAAGTAGTGTCCTTATCTGTGATGAAGTTTTTTTTTTTTAATTTCCAATTCATTACAGATTAATAATTCTATGAAGTTACAATAATAACGAATTTTTAGAAAATTAAAGTCCAAATATTTTATTTATTTTTATTTTATTTTATTTTTTTATATATTTTTTGTCTTTTTGTCATTTATAGGGCCACTCCTGCGCCATAATGGAGGTTCCCAGGCTAGAGGTCTAATCGGAGCTGTAGCTGCTGGCCTACACCAGAGCCATAGCAACTCGGGATCTGAGCCGCGTCTGCGAGCTACTCCACAGCTCACGGCAATGCCGGATCCTTAACCCACTGAGCAAGGCCAGGGATCAAACCCAAAACCTCATGGTTCCTAGTCGGATTCGTTAACCACTGAGCCACAGTGGGAACTCCCATTCCAAATATTTTATATTTAACGGACATAAAATCAGACTTGGTCAGATTTTTGTAAAAGTTTCAAAATTTTTACTTTCAACTTTCATACTTATCTCATGGTAGGCCAATATCAGTTTGTGGACCAGTGCCAAATAACACTGCAAGGTAGTTGTCCATATGGGAGTGGAAAGAGAGCCTTGTTTATTTATTTTTTCAATAGGAAAGATAGGCATGTTTAAAAGATAATTGTAAGACTCCAGTTAAGGAGATAAATTTAAATGTTCAAGAGAGAAAGATCCAGTAAGATTGCTGAGAAACCAGAAGACAGGATCCAAAGCGTAGGATGAGATTATTAGACTTACACAGGAAGGGAAACAATCATTTTGCTGTAACAGGAGCAAATGGGCCTAATTTATGTAAGGAATATAAGGAAGTTCCTTTCTGATGCCTTCAGTTTTCTCAGAAATAGAAAATCAAGTCATCTGCTAAGAGCAGTTGATGGGTAAGGAAAGGAGCAGTCTATCTGAGAGGACTGAGGCCTAACAAGAAGAGTTGTGGGACTTCCTGGCAGTGCTGAGGCAGTTTGATGATGCCGATCATGAATTTGTGGTAGAATCATTCTGCTCTTTACATCATCTCTCAGTAGGCATGAGAAAAATAGATAGCTAGAATCAATCTGTGACAAGACTTTTACTACACAAGTTCAAAATATAATAGAAAGATGAAGTTCAGAATATTGCTGAAAGGGTAATTTAAATTCTTAAGCAGAGCCTACTCCTTCTCTGCCTTTAGTGGCTTCTCATTCCTTCCAGACCACTCTCCATGACTTTGCAACTCTCAGACTTGATGCAGTAGCACTCTTCCCCCATTTACAGCTCTCTAGCCATATTGATTTTTCTGTTTGTTTGTTCTTGGAATATACCAAGCTCCCACCTCAGGGCCTTTGGGTGCCCAGTCTTAGGTCATGTCATCTCCTTGGTGGAGCCTTTTCTGACCACTGAATCTCATCGTTTTCTATCTTCCTATTACTTTCTATATTTGACACCATTTATGTTTTCTTTAATAGCATTTATCGTGTCTAGATGTCACTTTGTTTATTTATTCTTTTGCTTATTGTCAGTCTCTTCCCTGAAGAAAGTAGATTCCATGGGGCCAGGTATATTATCTGGTTCATCAGGGTACTTGGATTGCTTAGAGCAGTGCCTGGCATCTAAATGCTCAGTACATACTTAATAAAAGAATAAAAAATGAGAAAAGGAATACTTCTTCCTTCTTCGAATGAAGTGACATGGACCATGGATTTAAATCAGTTCAAGTGTGCCATAAAGAAAGCAGGACTGGAATTCCCGTCGTGGCACAGTGGAAATGAATCCAACTAGGAACCGTGAGGTTGCGGGTTTGATCCCTGGCCTCGTTCAGTGGGTAAAGGATCCGGTGTTGCCATGAGCTATGGTGTAGGTCACAGACACAGCTCAGATCTGGCATTGCTGTGGCTCTGGCATAGGCCAGCAGCAACAGCTCCAATTCGACCCCGAGTCTGGGAACCTCCATATGCCACGGGTGTGGCCCTAAAAAGGACAAAAGACAAAAAAAAGGCAGGATTGATGGACTATTGATGGACTAAGGGGTTAATACTGGAGATCTTGATGAGGTTGAAGAACGTTTGGCAGTAGTAGTAGTTAAACACAAGAAGGAGAAGAATTTGTAGTCCAAGAGTATAAACCTTAAGTGATTTTGAAAAAGAAGCAGATATTGGTGATATCAAAATTAGAAATGTGACCTTGGGAGTGAAGTGGAGGGGAGGAGGTCAAGAAACTGAGAGGCGAGAGTGATGGATCATTTGTCCATGTGGATGTTGAAGTCATACAAAGTTGGCAGGGGTCAGGGTCGCGTGCCAGTGTTACAGGTGAATGAGGGGGGAGCAAACAGGAGTTCATTCAGTGAACATTACAGGAATGAATGTGGTTTCCCACAGAGAGCTGGCTTTTTAAGCGTATGAAGAAATAACAGTGGTCTAGAAGCATAAATGGAGAGCAGAGATGTGTAGTTTCACCTTCTAGCCCAGTTATTTTGGGGGGGAGGGTTGCCTTTTAGGTCCACATTGGTGACATAAGGAGGTCCCCAGGCTAGAGGTTGAATCAGCTACAGCTGCTGGCCTACACCACAGCCACAGCAACTCGGGATCTGAGCCACATCTGACCTACACCACAGCTCACGGTAACACCAGATCCCTGACCCACTGATCGAAGCCAGGGATCAAACCCGTGTCCTCATGGATACTTGTTGGATTCGTTTCTGATGCGCCACAACAGGAACTCCCTAGCCCAGTTTATTTTTAAAGAAAACCTGAATTACAAAGTACTGAAAGCAAAGTAATGTTAGCAGATGAGAACCAGGTTAAGGAAGTGGTGGGAAAGCTTGGAGCAGGGGTTGGTGTTCCAGGAGCATTTTTCTAGTTATAGAAAAGAGCACATCTAGAGGGCAGTAGTCAGAGAGTTTGATAAGTGGAAGAACACAGAGAATTTCGGAGGAGATGTGGAGCAATAGGCATGGTAGTATCCTTTAGGGTTGCAGAGATTTCATCTTAATGGTAAAAGCTGGGAGAGTAACCTGCTGCATTTGGCCTCCACTGACCAATCTGAGGAAGGTGAGGCTGAGCCGGTGGTCAGAGAACTTAGCTAGTTCGCCCACAATGACACCTTTTCCTGAAATGAGTTATAGACGCAAGATGCTGCACAGCCTAGATTAAATAGAGTGTTAAACTGTACATTCTTAATATTTACCACTTTTTCCCCATGTGTTATTTAAATGTATTTTCTCCCAGGGTAATGTTGACCTTTGAAATTTGTGGATGTTTCTTGTTTGTTTTGGTTTGGTTTGAATGGTGCTGAATGCTTCGTGTATTTAAATCTTCATGTATTTAAGTCTTTTACTGTATGTCCTCTATCTTTGCCATACTTGGGAAGACCTTCCCAGGAGGTACAAAGAGGTACCCCAAGGTTATCAAATGGCCACTCATTTTTTTTCTAGTGCTTGTATGGTACGTTTCATCTTTAACATTTAAATGTTTAATCCTCCTGGGATGTATTATTTATATAGTATTTTATACAAATATATTTATATATATTTTAAATGTATTATGTTTTTCTAAGCAACCAGCTTATTTTAAATATTTGTCTTTTTTTGGTATCATATGTTTTCTTACCTGTTTAATTTATTTGGAAATTACATTAAAGAGAGTCTTTGTAAAAATTTCAACCTCATTTAGTGTTCATCTAATGACCCCTGGTATTTTTTTTGTTTGTTTTAAAAGCCCTACTGAAATGTATTTAAAATTAGTGTTATATCTATCAAAATTACAAATGGACACATCTTTTGGCTCAATGCCTTTTCTAATACTTTATTTACTTAACATCTATACATGAAATGATACCTGTACATAATTTTTCATTTCCTTTTTTGCGGGATAGGGTAAAGCAAAAAACTAGAAACAACCTTAACAGCCATCAGTAGGGAAACTGATTAAATAAATGTGGGTACATCCATATAGTGAAAAAGTATAATAACTTTTTTTTTTTTTTTTTTGCTTTTTAGGGCCGTACCCATGGAAGTTCCCAGGCTAGGGGTCTAATCAGAGGTGCAGCTGCCAGCATACACCATGGCCACAGCAATACCAGATCCAAGCCACATCTGCAACCTACACCACAGCTCATGGTAACACCAGATCCTTAACCCACTGAGCAAGGCCAGGGATCGAACCTGCAACCTGGTGGTTCCTAGTCAGATTCATTTTTGATGCACCATGACGGGAACTCCAATAATATTTTTTAAGTAGGAACTATGTCTAGTCACTTATGATGGAGCATGATAATGTGAGAAAAAAGAATCTGTAACTGGATCACCATGCTATACAGTAGAAAATGGACACAACACTGTAAACCAGCTATAATAAAAAAATAAAAATCATTATATTAAAAAAAGAAATCAAAATTATCATTGGTAGAATTTTATAGTAATAGTTTTGTGGCTAAAAATGTAATTCCAATAAGCTAATAAGTATAAAGAAAAAAATATTTTTAAGAAACACTTTATGTACTGATATAGAATCTTCAATTTTTTTTATTTCTTTATTTAAAAATTTTTTTTTTATAGCCGTACCCACAGCCTATGGCAATTCCTGCTCCAGGGATTGAATCTGAACTGCAACCGTGACCCAGATTCTTTACCTACTGTGCTGAGCCAGGGATCAAACCCTCACCTCTGCAGCAACCTGAGCCGCTGCAGTTGGATTCTTTTTTTTTTTTTTTGGTGTTTTTGCCTTTTCTTGGGCTGCTCCCACGGCATATGAAGGTTCCCAGGCTAGGGGTCAAATTGGAGCTGTAGCCAGCTGCCTACACCAGAGCCACAGCAGCGCAGGATCCAAGCTGCGTCTGCGACCCATACCACAGCTCTTGGCAATGCCGGATCCTTAACCCACTGGGCAAAGGCAGGGATCGAACCTGCAACCTCATGGTTCCTAGTCAGATTCGTTAACCACTGTGCCACGACAGGAACTCCTGCAGTTGGATTCTTAACACACTGCACCCAGCAAGAGCTCCAAAACCTTCCATTTTTTTAATGAAAAAAGCCAGGCACAATGTATATATATAGGAGCTATACTGTTTACTTGTGTATTGTTAAAATGTCTTACTTATGACATTGGTTGCCTTCAAGAAAGAAAACAGTTGGTTAAGGGACAAAGGGGATATTCTTTTGTACCTCTTGAATTTTGAGTTATGAAAATATATTACTTAGTCGAGGTGTCCCATCGTGGCTCAGTGGTAACAAACCCGACTAGTATCCGTGAGGACGTGGCTTCAGTCCCTGGCCTCACTCAGTGGGTTAAGGATCTGGCCTTGCTGTGAGCTGTGGTGTAGATCAGACATGGTTCAGGTCTGGAGTTGCTGTGGCTGTGACTTTGGCTGGCAACTACTCCTCCGATTGGACCCTTAGCCTGGAAACTTGGGTGCAGCCGTAAAAATACAAACGTGTGTGTGTGTGTTACCTAGTCAAAAATAAAGAGAGGTTTTGAAAGGTAAAATAAAACCACATACTGAAATTTGATTTTTGTAATTCTTGAAAGAGAATTATCATTTAGTAGTAAAAGGTTAAAAATATTTATTTTGTCTATTTTATTACCATAGGGAATGTGCAACAATCAGTTAACCGCAAACAAAGCTGGAAAGGCTCTAAAGAATCCTTAGTTCCTCAGAGACATGGCCCACCACTGGGAGAAAGTGTCGCCTATCGTTCTGAAAGTCCCAACTCACAGACAGATGTAGGAAGACCTTTGTCAGGATCTGGTATAACAGCATTCTCTCAAGCTCACCCTAGCAATGGACAGAGAGTGAATCCCCCACCACCTCCTCAAGTAAGGAGTGTCACTCCTCCACCACCTCCAAGAGGCCAGACTCCCCCTCCAAGAGGTACAACTCCGCCTCCCCCGTCATGGGAACCAAACTCTCAGACAAAGCGCTATTCTGGAAACATGGAATATGTCATCTCCCGAATCTCTCCTGTTCCACCTGGAGCCTGGCAAGAGGGCTATCCTCCACCACCTCTTAACACGTCCCCAATGAATCCTCCTAATCAGGGACAAAGAGGCATTAATTCTGTGCCTGTTGGCAGACAACCAATCATCATGCAGAGTTCTAACAAATATAACTTTCCACCAGGGAGACCTGGAATTCAGAACAGTAGTGGTCAGACTGACTTTATGATACACCAAAATGTTGTTCCTGCTGCTGTGAATCGGCAGCCACCCCCTCCGTATCCTCTGACCCCAACTAATGGACAGAGCCCTTCTGCTTTACAGACAGGAGGCTCTGCTACTCCTTCATCATATACTAATGGAAATATTCCTCAGTCTATGATGGTGCCAAACAGAAATAGTCATAACATGGAACTTTATAACATTAACGTACCCGGACTGCAAACGGCTTGGCCTCAGTCATCTTCTGCTCCAACCCAGTCATCCCCGAACAGTGGGCATGAAATCCCTGCATGGCAACCTAACATACCAGTGAGGTCAAATTCTTTTAATAACCCATTAGGAAATAGAACAAGTCATTCTGCTAATTCTCAGCCTTCAGCTACCACAGTCACTGCTATTACACCAGCTCCCATTCAGCAGCCTGTGAAAAGTATACGTGTATTAAAACCAGAGTTACAGACTGCTTTAGCACCCACGCACCCTTCTTGGATACCACAGCCAATCCAAACTGTTCAACCTAGTCCCTTTTCTGAGGGTACTGCTTCAAATATGACCGTTATGCCACCTGTTGCTGAAGCTCCAAACTATCAAGGTCCACCACCACCTTATCCAAAACATCTGCTCCACCAAAACCCATCTGTCCCTCCGTATGAATCAGTCAATAAATCTAGCAAAGAGGATCAGCCGACCTTGTCCAAGGAAGACGAGGCTGAAAAAAATTATGAAAATGTTGATAATGGAGATAAAGAAAAGAAACAGATTACCACCTCGCCTATCACCGTTAGGAAAAACAAGAAAGATGAAGAGCGGAGGGAATCTCGTATTCAAAGTTATTCTCCTCAGGCGTTTAAATTCTTTATGGAGCAACATGTAGAAAATGTACTCAAATCTCATCAACAGCGTCTACATCGCAAAAAACAATTAGAGAACGAAATGATGCGGGTAAAACCTTTTAAAATGTCCGTTTTTACACTTGATTATGTATTTGCTTGGTGTTTATTTTAAAATGTTATGGTCCAATATTTTTCTTTATTTTTCTGCTAAATATATTATCAATTATTTAAAAGTCAGTAAACATTAAAGTACTTTAGTTATATAGCATTTTATTTTAGTCTTTCAAGAATTACTCAATTTCCTATAATAAAGTTGTAATAAATTAAGAAGAAAAATTACAATGTGCTGTTTAGGTATGAATAATCCCTTTAATGGAAATTGGAGCAAGGGCTGTTTTCTGGAGGTTACATGTTATCTTGCATTTCAAAATAAACTAGAATTATCTAGGTCCCAACTCTTGAAAAACTTATGAAACATGTATTTTTACTTAGAGTAGGTTTGGGACTTTGGGGATTTTCATTAGGTTGGTCTTACAAGAAGTGTCAGAGACATCTCCTTTCAGTTATTTTCCCGTTTAATTTTATTTTTATAATGTCTAGAAAAATGTACTGAAATTATTAAACCAAACTCTACTGAAAAGGAGATCAGAATAAGTAAACACTTACTGTAGCTTAATATCTGTTGTAGTTCCATATCGATCACTTCACTAGATATTATATTACCATTATTATTTTTATCATATGTTTACAATTCAAAGGTTTGACTCCTAATCTTCTATTGCTCAGAATCCAAGAGGCTTAAGTTTGTGAGAAGCATTCTTTTTTTTCTTTTCTTTCTTTTTTTTTTTTTTTCTTAAGTTTTTGGCCAACCCGAAGCATAAGGAGCTCCCAGGTAGGAATCAGATCCAAGCCACAGTCTCAACCTAAACTGCAGCTGTGGCAATGCCGGATCCTTAATCCACTGTGCCAGGCTGGGGATTGAACCCGTGTCCCAGAGCTCCCAAGATACTGCCCATCCCATTGTGTCACAGTGGGAGCTCCGGTGAGAGCCATTCTTCTTTTTTTTGCTTTTTAGGGTTGCACCTGCAATAGCATATGGAAGTTCCCAGGCGAGGGGTCAAATTGGAGCTACAGCTGCCGGCCTATACCATAGCCACAGCAATGCCAGATCCGAGCTGCACCTGTGACCCGCACCATAGCTAAGCAACACCGGATCCTTAACCCACTGAGTGAGGCCAGGGATGGACCCGAATCCTCATGGATACTAGTTGGGTTCATAACCTGCTGAGCCACAACAGGAACTTCTGAGAGCCATTCTTGCAAGATAATTTTTCTAAATCCAATTTCACAGTGTAGTTACTCCTGCTATAAATTGAATTTTGTTAGATGAGAAATACCATGATTACCTATATAACTGATCCGCATTTTAGCTCTTAGGATTTCTTACTAAGGTCTTGTCTGTATGTATTTTCT
This sequence comes from Phacochoerus africanus, assembly GCF_016906955.1. NCBI lineage: Eukaryota > Metazoa > Chordata > Mammalia > Artiodactyla > Suidae > Phacochoerus > Phacochoerus africanus. Next base: position 16,289,464 of record NC_062545.1, read on the forward strand.
TAGTTTATTTTTCCTTTTTCCTCTTCACTTTCACTAATAGCTGATTTATACTTTTATGGTGTTGGAAGCTTTGCTGACTTCTGTAGCCTCCATTACTGTGTAGGCAAGTAAGATTTTAAGAGAAACAGTTCTATACTAAGTCTGGCATGCCACCTTTCTTAAAAGATTTTGCATGCAAATGTGCATCCTAACAGAAGCATGAGGTTGCTATATTTTAATTAGTTTTGCATTTCTAGAATTATACTCTACCTTTCAAATCAAATTCTTTTTCTATTTAAATCCTTAAATTATTTATTAACTAGTCAAAAATAAACTGTTCCTTCCGTCTAAATTTAGGTATTCCATATGTACTTAGAACTTGGTTTTTTGTTAATCTTCATAAGTCACACTGACTATTCTTTGAAGTGTTGCAGAATATCTAACAGATACCTTGTAATCAAACAAGTTGTCCCTTTTAATTAAGACATGACATACCCTTTGCATTTTGCGTTAGTGGTGGCTGTGAGTCCTACCCTTATTACCCCGATGCCCTGAGAGTTACAAAAGGAAAGACTGACTATTTAATGAGGGTTTAGGTTAGAGAAGACATTTCTTTTGTTTTTAATACATCAGTATTTTAGAATAAATGAGCCTGGAGTGGAAGAATTTCTTTTCATGAAGGATAAAATTAATTCATTTACTATTCATTCCAAGATAAGGACAATTTATACTCTATAAGGGACTGTGTACTCCTAGGCATTCCACAAAGAGAAGCATATGATGAAGGCAATCTAATTATGTAGTTTGGGTTGAATATGCATGGAGAGAGAGATGAGGGTGCATGTTAACATGTTTGGTTATTGCACTGGGAGCATTTTTTTGAGTGCATTAGAGAGGAGTAGAAAGCTGACCATTGATGTCTTTTTGCTGTCCACAGCAGACTGCATATATAACTCACTTTGTATATCCTGTTAACTATCTCTTAGGCTGCACTTTTGATAATTTTCTCTGAAATATATTCTAGATTTCTAACATGCTTTATTAAAAATTATTATGCATTTAACCTTTAAATATATGCCTGAATTTTTTCCAAGCGATTTCTTAGTACTCAGTATAGAAGATAATTCCTCATTTAATATTTAGTTTATTTGCCTAGGTTGGATTATCTCAAGATGCCCAAGATCAAATGAGAAAGATGCTTTGCCAAAAAGAGTCTAATTACATCCGTCTTAAAAGGGCTAAAATGGACAAGTCTATGTTTGTGAAGATAAAGACATTAGGAATAGGAGCATTTGGTGAAGTCTGTCTAGCAAGAAAAGTAGATACTAAGGCTTTGTATGCAACAAAAACTCTTCGAAAGAAAGATGTTCTGCTTCGAAATCAAGTTGCTCATGTTAAAGCTGAGAGAGATATCCTGGCCGAAGCTGACAACGAATGGGTAGTTCGTCTTTACTATTCATTCCAAGATAAGGACAATTTATACTTTGTAATGGACTATATTCCTGGGGGTGATATGATGAGCCTATTAATTAGAATGGGCATCTTTCCAGAAAATCTGGCACGGTTCTACATAGCAGAACTTACCTGTGCAGTTGAAAGTGTTCATAAAATGGGTTTTATTCATAGAGATATTAAACCTGATAACATTTTGATTGATCGTGATGGTCATATTAAATTGACTGACTTCGGCCTCTGCACTGGCTTCAGATGGACACATGATTCTAAGTACTATCAGAGTGGTGAGTAAAATCATAAAATTTGTACGTATTCATACAGTTTATTAATGCAGCAACATATAAAATGGTATTATCACTGGATAGAAGCCAGAAGTCTTGGGTCAGGTCTCAACTCTGTTGGATAAATGTGAGTGAATCCCTTAGACACTTAAGACTTACAAAATGAATGTTAGGATTAATTATATCTAAATATCATTAGCATTTTTGTTAACCCCTTTACATTTTGTTAATTTGAAATATTAACATTCAAATTTTAACAATATTTTGAAAATAATTTTTATTTATTTATTATTATTTTTTTTTACCTTTTTAGGGCCGCACCTGCGGCATATGGAGGTTCCCAGGCTAGAGGTCGAATTGGAGCTGTAGCTTCCAGCCTACACCAGAGTCACAGCAACACCAGATCTAAGCCACGTCTGTGACCTACACCACAGCTCGTGGCTACGCCAGATCCTTAACCCACTGAGCAAGGCCAGTTATCAAACCCACAACCTCATGGTTCCTGTCGGATTTGTTTCTGCTGCACAAGGATGGGAACTCCTGAAAGTAATTTTTATTTTATTTATTTATTTATTTGTTTGTTTTTTTGATCATTTCTAGGGCTGCTTCCCGCGGCATATGGAGGTTCCCAGGGTAGGGATCTAATCGGAGCTGTAGCCTCTGGCCGATGCCAGAGCCACAGCAAAGCTGGATCCGAGCCGCGTCTGCGACCTACACCACGGCTCACAGCAATGCTGGATCCTTGACCCACTGAGCAAAGCCAGGAGTCAAACCTGAAACCTCATGGTTCCTAGTAGGATTTGTTAACCACTGTGCCACGACAGGAACTCCTGAAAGTAATTTTTAAACGAAGCTCCATACCCATCATTCAGCTGAAGATCTAGATTATTAGTACTTTTGAAGTCCCTGAAAAATCATTTTCTTCTACAGAGGTAACCTTTATTTCAGGGCTTTATAATCACTTCTTTTCTCTGTACTTTCACCACATATGTATATACATCCCTAAACAATGTATTTCATGTTGCCTACTCTTCAAGCTTTATTTAAGTGTAATCATTCCATATGTATTCATCTATGTTGGCTTCTTTTATTTGAGATTCCTCTGTGTTCCTGCATGTAGCATTTATTTTCATAGCTATTTAGGATTCCATTGTATGATTTACGCAACTTGCTTAACTTTAACATTTTATGTACATGATTCTGGTTAATCCTCACAACGTCACTGTGAGGCAGAATGAAGAAACTGAGGCTTAGAATAAGAAACTTGCCCACAGTCAGAAAATAAGTATAAGGGCTAGGCTTCGAACCCAGGTTTGTCTGATGACAGGGCCCACGTTATTTCTACTATATCACATTGCCTCACAAGATCCCTCCAAGCACTAATGGAAGTCAATCTAACATTTGCTGAATGCTCACTATGACTAGGTGCTTTACATATAGGCTAATTTAATGCTCACAGAAGTCCTCTGAGGCAAATATTATTGACCTCCTGTGTTTCTGTAAACGCAAGTGGATTGAACTGCTTAGTAGTTCTAAGTAAAAAGAACTGACGTACCTGAACCTACTGTAATGTTCAGTTTAACATAATTTAATCTCTCCCTAGAGTCACCTGAATTACTTTGAGTTCATCTTAAAAATATGATTCTCAGGCTCTATTTCAGTCTTCTGCTTGAAAATCTTCACTGGAGTGTAGAAATTGTATTTTTACCAAACATCCCAGATGTTACAATTAGGTTAATCTCAGATATTCTTCTCCTAGGTAATTTCATCTGGTTATGGCTTTAATTACTGTTGTTGCTACATTGATGACTTGAAAATCTCTCTTCAGAAGTTGCCTCTCCCTCTCCCAAGGATTCTTAATAGGCCTTTCACACTTAACATTGCCAACAAACAACTCTTAATTTCTCCCCCTCCGTATTTGTTCCTCCTCCCTTTTAATAAATTGTACTACCACCACCCACCTAGATTCTTGATTCTCTTTTTTTCCCTGCTTACTCTACCTCTAAATATATCCTGAATCTGTTTACTCTTCTTCATCTGCACCATCATAGTCCAAGCTTAACTTTAATAGCCTCTTTTATGGTCTCTTTTCACCCTTGTCCTCCCTATAATATATTCTTTATATAGCAGTTAAAGTTTTCTAAACATCAGTCAGATCTTGCCATTCTCTTGCTTCAAAGTCTCTAGTATCTTCCCACTGTATTTATTTATTTTTCTTTTTGGTCTTTTTTGGCCCGCACCTGCAACATATGGAGGTTCCCAGGCTAGGGATCGAATGGGAACTATAGCCTCAGGCCTACGCCACAGCCACAGCCACAGCCACAGCAGTGCCAAATCTGAGCCACTTCTGCAACCTACACCACAGCTCATGGCAACCCAGATCCTTAACCCACTGAGTGAGCTCAGGGATCAAACCTGCATCCTCATGGATACTAGTCAGATTTGTTTCTGTTAAGCCACAATGGAAACTCCCTCTTCCCACTGTATTTGAAGTAAAAGGCAAACCATTTCTTTTGCTTGCGAAACCCATATGCACGGGCTCCCACGTCCTCGCCTACATTCTCCGCTCTACTAACCATGCTGAACTCCCAGGTGCTGTTGTGAGCGTGTAGAATGCCTTGCTCTGGTTTTTGAACTATACTTGAGTTCCTCTTATTTGTTTACAGATGTCACCTAAATTGGTCTTCCCAAGCTACCTTAGCACACTTGCCATATCACCCCCTGCTGATTGTCTGCATGGGAGGCATCACCATGTTTCTTACATACATGTGTGTGTCTGTATTTCCTACAGAGAAGCTGCCTGAGAGAAAAACACTGCCTTTATTATTATCATTGTCTTTTTCTTAATGAATGAAACACAAATCTAGTATGTTTGAAACTTTGTCCAGAATAGTATTGGGGAGCAGTCTGGAAAACAAATTCTCAATCCTACCCACTCATGACTTTATTGTCATCATTTAATGTTGAGCAAATTACTGCATCTCAGGCTAATTTTTCCTAGTATAGAACTTTTCCTATTGATATTTCAAGAGTGTAGGCCCTAGTCATTAATAAACACCATCAGTGATATGGCATACATTATGTCTTGTCAACAGGGGAGAGTGTTGTTAACTCTAAATCATGATGTCAAAAGAGTAAACAGACTTAAGGTTTACTCTTGTTCTTGTTATTTTTGTTCATTTATTTTTTACTATACAGGTGACCATCCACGACAAGATAGCATGGATTTCAGTAATGAATGGGGTGACCCCTCTAACTGTCGATGTGGTGATAGACTGAAACCATTGGAGCGGAGAGCTGCACGCCAGCACCAACGATGTCTAGCACATTCTTTGGTTGGGACGCCCAATTATATTGCACCTGAAGTGTTGTTACGAACAGGTAAAATGTTTGTTTCATAAATAATATGCCTTTAGATCAACTGAAACTTACATTAGAATATCGCTTATTTTTCAAGTTTATAATAAAAGTATTAATTTTACAGTATAAATTGGTGGTTTAATATTAACTTTGATTATATTCTGAGCATTTTTTTAAAGTGCTTATGAATAACCATAACTTTGGTATCTCATTTTAGGCTATACACAGTTATGTGATTGGTGGAGTGTTGGTGTCATTCTTTTTGAAATGTTGGTGGGACAACCTCCTTTCTTGGCACAAACACCATTTGAAACACAAATGAAGGTAAGATAGAAAATCTGTACCGAAAGAGTTGTTAAGAGGTCCCAGCACCGTAGACCTTTATCAGTCCTTTACTTAGAGTGTCTTAATCTAGAACTAAAGGATGAATTTGTACAGATAGAGGAGCCCACTAAAATGCCATGCATGAACTCATCTCCATCACATCACTGTTAGCATACTCTTGTATCCTTCCTCACTCATGTACTACACTCATATTTCATTCTCATAGAAAGTTTTAGGACCTTTTGAAGTTTTATTCCAGTTTGCTCCTTGTCTTTCTATTGACTACTGGCTTTGTACATTTCCTTTCCTTCCATGCACATTCTAGCCCCAAACTACAAACAAATGTCTGTATCTCCACTTGAAATTACCTCTGGCACTTAAATGAGAAGCTTGTCATGATTTTGACCATAAGTTGTCCCATTTAAAAACCCTTTAGAAGTTCCTATTGCGGCTCAGCGATAACGAACCAGACTAGTATCCATGAGGATGCGGGTTTGATCCCTGGCCTCCCTTAGTGGATTAGGCATCTGACATTGCCATGAGCTGCAATGAAGGTCGCAGATGTGGCTCAGATCCTATGTGGCTGTGGCATAGGCCGGCAGCTACAGCTCTGATATGACCCCTAGCCTGGGAACTTCCATATGCCACGGGTGCAGTGCTAAAAAGGCAAAAAAAATTTTTTAATTATAAAAAAACCTTTAGTGGGAGTTCCTATTGTAGCTCAATGGGTTAAAAAGTTGACTAATATTTGTGAGCAAGTGGGTTTGATCCCTGGCCTCGCTCAGTGGGTTAAGGATCTGATCTTGTCTCAAGCTGTGGCTTAGGTCACAGATGCAGCTTGGATCCCACATTGCTGTGGCTGTGACATATAGAAGTTCCTAGCCTGGGAACTTCTGTATGCCACTGATGTGGCCCTTAAAAAAAAACCTTTAGTGGCCCTTGTCTGTGGATTAAAGTCCAAATTTGTCCTCTGTTTCTTTCTTCATCCCATTCCCTCTGTCTAGAATGTCCTTCTTTCCTCCTCTCCCGTGTTTTACAGCTTTCCTTCCTTTCTTTTTTTTTTTTTTTTTAATGGCCTCATCCACAGCATAGGGAAGTTCCTGAAGGCTGCAGCCTACACTACAGCTGCAGCAATGCCGAATCCTTTAACCCACTGCCCCAGGCCAGAGATCAGACTCACACCACCACACTCTACTCTGACCCAAACTGCCACAGTCAGATTCTTAACCCACTATGCCACAGCAGAAACTCCTTTCCTCCCTTTCTGGTTCACTTGTGATCATTTTTAATCATTCTCCGAGAATGTCTTGTGATATCGCTACTGTAGTGCTCCCCTCAAGTATAACTTCTGTCATTGCATTTAATATATTCTATTTAAACTCTCTTAGAATTTCTTTTAGTACAAGTCTACTGCTAATGCATTCTCAGGTTTGTGTCAGATTACCTCGTCTGAAAGTATCTTTATTTCACCTTGATTTTCATATATATGTAAATATATGCATCTGTATAAATATATATATGATTATGTGGGTGCTGCATGTGAAAAATTGGATGCTTTCTCCCTAAGATCCAGAACAAAGTAAAGATATCTATTCTAACCAGTCTTGTTCAACATAATTCTGGAAGTCGTAGCCAACGTAATATAACAAAAAATAGAAATAAAAGGCATAAAGATTAGGAAAAAATTAAAACTTCCTTTATTCACAGATAACATAATTTTCTGTATAGAAAATCTCAGGAAATCTGGAAAACATCATAGAACTAATAAGTGAGTTTAGCAAAGTTGTAGAGGATAATGGTAACAGTAAACGTCTGTTGTATCTCTGTAGTCAAGCAATGAACAACTGGAGACTGAAATTTTAAAACAATACCATTTATGGTAGATGTCCCCAAATAAACTACTTAGATGTAATTCTATTAAGTATAGTATTAGGTTATATTATACCTGTAGATCTATTAGTGATGTATCTAATGGAACACAAACAAATCTGAATGCCAAAAGCAGCAAGCAAATTCTGATGAAAAAAAAGTCAAGATCTTAATAAATGGAGAAACATACTATGTGATGGATGGAAGACTTAACATAGTAAGGCTATCAATTTCCTTCAAAATAATACAGATTTAACTCAAATCCAGTAAAAATTCGCAACATGGGTTTTTGTTGAAACAGATGAATCAGTTCTTAAAATGTACATGAATGGACAAAGGATCTTGATAGGAATTTTTTTTAAAAGAAGGACAAAGAGGAATCAACTACTTGATTTTAAGACTTACTATGATGTTACAGTAATGCAAGCTGTATTGGTAAGAGTATACACACACAGCTAATGGAACAAGATAGTGAATGGAAAAGTAAGAACACACAAATATGGAGTTCCTGTTGTGGCTCAGCAGGTTAAGAACCCAACACGGTGTCCATGAGGATGTGGGTTCTATCCCTGGCCTCACTCAGAGGGTTAAGGAGCTGGCGTTGCTACAAGCTACAGCACAGGTCATAGTTGCAGCTCAAATCTGGCATTACTGTGACTGTGGTGTAGGCCGGCAGCTGTGGCTCCAATTCTACCCATAGTCCGGGAACTTCTGTATGCCAAGATGTGGCCCTAAAGAGAAAAAAATACAAAGGAGCACACAAATATGGCCATTTAATCTTTGACAAAGATGCAAACGGAAGAAGGGATAGATAGTATTTCAGCAAATGGAGATGGGAAAATTGGTCAACCATATAAAAAAATACTGAATGTCAACATAAACCTCACACCTTACACAAAGATTAATTCAGACTGGGGAGTTCCCTTCCCAGTGGGTTAAGGATCTGGCATTGTCACTTCTGTGGCTTGAGTCACTGCTATGGCACTGGTTTGATCCCTGGTCCAGGGAACTTCGCATGCCACAGGTATGGCCAAAACCAAAAACCAAAAAGAAACCAAAAACCAAACAAAGATTAACTCAAAGTGGGTCATAGCTCTAAAGATAAAACATAGAGCTTTACTTTAGAAGAAAATGTAGGAGGAAATCTGTGGCCTGGGGTTAGGTGAAAGTTCTTAGAAATGACATCAAAATCATGACCCATTAAAGAAAAAGTTGAGGAATTGGACCACATCAAAATTAAAACCTTTCAGAGATCCCCTGGTAGTCAGCAGGTAGGATCCAGCATTGTGAGGACTGTGGCTTGGGTCACTACTGTGGTGGGAGTTTGATCCCTAGCTTAGGAACCTTCCCATGCCACGAGTGCAGAGGGGTGAGGGGGGTTTAAAACTTTTCAGCCAACCAATGACACAGTCAAGACAATGAAAAGACAAGCCAGGATTTTGGAGAAAATATTTGTAGATTGCATATTTAGAATATAACTCTCAAAACTCAAAGAAACAGACTAAGCCAAATAACCTGATAGATATTTTCTTCTATGTCTGGATCAAAAAAGAAAAGCATATCTGTCTCTTTAAATATTTTAGAGGGTCAAAAGAAAGGCAGGCCTCTGGGCTGGTTCCTCAGCCAGTCCCCAAGACCAACCAAAATGCACAACTTCAAATTTTTGGAAGGCAAGGTCCTTACTACCCACCTTGGCACCATACAGCCATTCCAAGAAAACAGGCTGCCCCTCCATGAGTACAATGGAGCCGAGGAGTGGTGAATGGTAGTTGGTTTGTGCACACTGCTCTCTTACCAAATTTTAGCAGCCTTCCTCTTCACGAAGAACTCTCTTTGTTGCTCTAAGTGTCTGATCAGGTTCCAGAGTTCCAAAACGGTTGATTACGATAATAGTTTTTTTTTTTTTTCCCAGTTTAATGGGTTTTTTGTGGAAGCACTGACCAGTGAGGCTTCCGATTCGCCAGTTTTTGTGAGATCTCCCTCTACTGTTTTGTTTGTTTTTACAACCTCACCTGCGGCATGTAGAAATTCTTGGGTTGAATCAGAGCTGCAGCTGAGGCCTGTACCACAGCTTATGGCAATACCAGATCCTTAACTGAGGCAGGGATCCAACCCACATCCTCACAGAGACAGTGTTGGGTCCTTAACCCCCTGAGCCACAAGAGGAACTCCCCTGCTGCTGTGTTTTTGACCGTTATCTCTGTGTATAGTTTTGTTAGACATTGTTTTAGTGATTACAGAACACGTGCTAAGTTTTCCTTGTCTACTTTGAATTGATACCTTACTACTAAAAGTTCAGTGTAGAACCTTACTACCATGTAGGTCCCTTTATTCTCTACCCTTTCTGTTTTAGTTATCTTATACATTACATCTATATACATTTAAAACCCCATTCGACCTCATCCAAGAGGTTTTTTTTTTGTTCTGTTTTGTTTTTTTTGTCTTTTCTAGGGCCACACCCGTGGCATATGGAGGTTCCCCGGCTAGGGGTCTAATTGGAGCTAAGGCGGCCAGCCCACACCACAGCCATAGCAACTCGGGATCAGAGCTGCATCTGTGACCTACACCACAGCTCACAGCAACGCCAGATCCAAGAGGTTATTTTATCAGCTTGTTTTAAAGAACTCGAGATGAGAAAAAGTCATTTATATTTACCCAGGTATTTAGCATTTTCCTTGCTTTTCTTGCATTCCTGATGTTTTAAGATTCCTTCTATATCATATCTCTTCTATCTTTGGCAAATATTTTAGAACAGGTTTGTTTGTTTTTAAGGCTGCACCCATGGCATATGGAAGTTCTCAGCCTAGGGGTTAAATCGGACCTATAGCGGCCGGCCTACTTCACAGCCAGAGTAACACAGGATCCAAGCCGCATCTGCAATCTACACTTCAGCCTTCAGCAACATCAGTTCCTTTTTTTTTTTTTTTTCCTTTTACGGCCACACCCTTGGCATATGGAGGTTCCCAGGCTAGAGGTCAAATCAGAGCTACAGCTGCCGGCCTACACCGCAGTCACAGCAACTCAGGATCTGAGCTGAGTCTGTGACCTAAACCACAGCTCATGGCAACACCAGATCCTTAACCCACTGAGTGAGGCCAAGGATTGAACCTGTATCCTCATGTATCCTAGTCAGGTTTGTTAACCACTGAGCCACGACGGGAACTCCCTAGAACAGGTTTGGGATTCAGTTCTTGCAGCACTTTAAGAAGTTATCCTCTTCCTCCTGGCCTATGAGAAATCTACAGTCATTCAGGTATTCCCTTATGGTGCAGTGGGTTAAGGATCCTGCATTGTCACTGCAGTGGCTCTGGTCACTGCTGTGGAGCAGGTTTGATCCCTGGCTCAGGAACTTCGACATGCCGTGGGCGCAGTCAAACAAAAATAGAGAAAAATCTACAGTCACTCAAATCATTGTTCCCGCAAGTAATGCATCGTTTTCACTGGCCACTTAATTATGATTTGTCTAGGCATGGATTTCTTAGGGCTTATCATGTTTGGTTTCTCTGAGGATCCTAAATTTACAGGTTTGTCTTTCATCAGATTTGGGGAATTTTCAGCCATTATTTCTTCATATATTTTTTCTGCACCACATACTTTTTCCTTTTGTAGCTGTAATAACACCAATCTTAGACCTGGTATAGTCCCACAGGTTCCCAAGGTTCTCATATTTTCCAACCTTTTTCCTCTCTGTTGCTCAGATTGCATAATTTCTATTGACTTTTCTTTAAATTCACTGTTTTCCTCTGACATTTCCATTCTGCTATTGAGCCCACCCACTGAGCTTTTATTTTGGTTGTAGTATTCTTTAGTTCTAAATTTCCACTTGGAACCTCTTCATATCTTCAGTTTCTTTTCTCAGACTTTCTTTCATTTCAAGAGTATTCATATATTTTTTTTTTTTCTCTTTTCAGCTGCCCCTGCAGCATATGTAAGTTCCTGGGCCAGGGATCAAATCCGAGCCAGAACTACAGCCTACACTGGGCCAAGGATCAAACTGGCACCTCCACAGAGACAAGCCAGATCATTGACCCATTGCACCACAGCAGGAACTCCTAGAGCATTTTTTAATGGCTACTTTAAAGTCTTTGTCAGATAATTCTAACATCAGTGTCTTCTCAACACTGACATTATTAGTCTTGTTTTCCTATGTGGATTGAAATTTTTTTTTTTTTTTGCTTTTTAGGGTCACACCCTGCAGCATATGGAAGTTCCCAGGCTAGGGGTCAAATCGGAGCTGCAGCTGCCGCCCTGTACCACATCCACAGCAATACAGGATCTGAGCCACATCTGTGACCAATACCAAAACTCATGGCAACTCTGGATCCTTAATCCACTAAGCAGGGCCAGGGATCAAACCTACATCCTCATGGATACTAGTCAGGCTCGTTACTGCCGAGCCACCCAGGAACTTCCTTGGATTGAAATTTTCATGGTGCTTTGTACACCTAGTAATTGTGGATTATATCCTGGACATTTTGAATATTAATGAGATGCTGGGTCTTATTTAAATCTTATGGGCAGTGTTGATATTGTTTTGGCAAGCAATAAACCTGGTTGGATATAGACTACAAGTTCCAATGAGCCTTTATTGGCTTGTGATTTCATTGTAAGTTTTGTTATCAAAGCCTTTGCATGACTGGACAGCTGTCTCCCTGATCTGTAGTCTTTTCCTTAGTTCAGTTCTCAGAGTCTTTGATATGCTCTTTGGGGTTAGATCCACACAGAATTTGAAGGTAAGCCCAGCAGTTTGTAAATAACTTTACGGGGTTGATTTCCCAACGTCCTCTTTCTCTGCTATGTCCTAGGTACTTTGCAGTTCCTTCTGGCTTACTTTTTCAGTCCTTTGACCAGAAAAATAATGCTTTATTTATCCTCTTCTGCCATACATGTCTCATGTCTGTGCCTGTATCCAGACAGAGTAGTGAGTGGACAGAAAGAGTGAAAAAAAAAAAAGTAACAGGGATTCGATCCATCTTCTTGGGACCATTTTCTGTGTGATTTGATTTTCAGTCGGCAAGGAAGGGTCCCCTCTCTCAAAGTTTTAGGTGGCCCTTATTGCACCTCTTATGGCCAGGAAGTTCCTTTCCCTCCCTGAGCCTGTGCAGAGGGGGCTTTTCCTGGAACTCACTCCGTCTGTGTTAAACCTCTTCAGGGTCTGGGCTATCTTGAGTCCAGGCCAGAGTATATTAGAGGAAAAAAATGGTAAATGCACCACTGGTTGATTGGTGCTTCAAATTCGCATCCTTGTCTCCAGGTTGCCTGTTATTGTGTCCTTTTCAGGATCCTCAGGTAGCTGCTTCATGCATTCTGTCCATTTGGTGTAGCTATATTCAGAGGAAAGTCAGGGCGAAGTACAACTATTGCATCTTACTTAGAACTAGAACTGTCTTTCTGCTTTAGGATTTTTTTTTCTTTTTAAATTTGCTGTTCTGCAGTTTCACCATAATGTTGCCTAGGTTTGCTTCTTCTTTGCATTCCTCTTGATTCAGGTTCACAGAGCTGCTTGAATTAAGAGTTTATGACTTTTACCAATTTGGGAAAATTCTCTGTTATTACCTCTTCAGAGATTTCTTCTGTTTCCTTCTCTCCTTCTGAGATTTGAATTAGTATCCATAGTAGACATTTGATATTGTCCTACATGTCTCATATGCTTTTTTCTTTTTTTATTCCATTTATTTTGTCTCTGAGCTTCAGTCTACATTACTCTCTAATGAATTTGATCTTTAGATTAACTGAATCTTTTTTTTTTTTGCTGTGCCTACTCTTTTATTTTTTTACCTTACTAAAAAATCCTGAATGTAACTTTAAATAAAGAACATATCCAGCTGATTGTATATTTTCATTTCCTCTATTTGAAATAGATATGGAACCAGGCATAAATAACGACTATCATGGGGGTTTTTTCCCGAAATGAATCCAAAGAAATATTATTTGTTATTAGTTGAGGCATTTCCCTTTCTAGAAGACTCTAAGATGAACCACACTAGAAGAGGGGGGTTAATTTTCTTCCCTATATAGCTCTGATAAGCTCCTGTATGAATAAGGAAGATGAGGTTCATTTATTTAATATTTATGAGCTACCTACCCCGTTCCTTCCCTTCCTTTCTTCCTTCCTCCTTCATTCGTTTATTAAAAACAGGATTATTTATTGAATATCTATTATTATATATATATTTGCTTTTTGGGGCTGCACTAGTGGCATGTGGAGGTTCCCAGGCTAGGGGTCAAATCAGAGCTGCAGCTGCCGGCCTACACCATAGCCACAGCAGTGAGGGTTCCGAGCCACATCTTCAACCTATACAACAGCTCACGGCAGCGCCGGATCCTTAACCCACTGATCGAGGCCAGGAATCAAACCCGCAACCTCATGATTCCTATCAGATTTGTTTCCACTGCACCACAATGGGAACTCCATTGAATATCTATTCTATTAATTATGTGCCAGGCAGTTTGCCAAGCACTAGGAAATGCAGAGACGAAACATGGTCTATAGCGTTATGGAATTTTATGCTATAACCAGACACAGATATAAATAGGTACCACACAGTGTTAAACATACTATGATACAAGTAAATGTATCAAACTGGGGAGGCACAAAAGAAAGTCATTTCTACCATAGGTAGAAGGGCTTAGGAGGGGAGCTGAAACCTAAAGGGAGTCATGTAATATGAGTATAAGTTGCCTGGAGAGGAAAGAATGGGAGGAAAGGTTATTTTCCACCAGTGATTCATTGTTAAAAGTAAAGAGGGTGAGATAAAAATCCCAAGTTGTCCATAAGACTTTTTCATGTAAAACTTGAGGAAAGGAAATTTTTGGTTTTCTTCTTTCCTCCTAATTTGTGAAAATCTTCTTTAAAGGTAATCAACTGGCAAACATCTCTTCATATCCCACCACAAGCTAAACTGAGTCCTGAAGCCTCTGATCTTATTATTAAACTCTGCCGAGGACCAGAAGATCGCTTAGGCAAGAATGGTGCTGATGAAATAAAAGCTCATCCGTTTTTTAAAACAATTGATTTCTCCAGTGACCTGAGACAGCAGTCTGCTTCATACATTCCTAAAATCACACACCCAACAGATACATCAAATTTTGATCCTGTCGATCCTGATAAGTTATGGAGTGATGATAATGAGGAAGAAAATGTAAATGACACTCTCAATGGATGGTATAAAAATGGAAAGCACCCTGAACATGCTTTCTATGAATTTACCTTTCGGAGATTTTTTGATGACAATGGCTACCCATATAATTATCCAAAGCCTATTGAGTATGAATATATTAATTCACAAGGCTCACAGCAACAGTCAGATGAAGATGATCAGCACACAGGCTCAGAGATCAAAATCGTGATCTAGTGTATGTTTAACACAGTAGGAAATAATTATAATGAGGATTTGCAAAAAGGCCTGAAATGCAAGGTTTTTTGAAACTCAGAGTAAAATTATGCAAGTGTGACAGGGCTCTGTATATTTGCTCTGTGTACAATATTTTATGTTCCTAAATTATGGGAAACCCTTTTAAAATGATAATTTATTTCAGCCTTTTTAATCAGTAACTTAGAAAAAAATTGTTATAAAGAAAGTAAATTATGAGCTGAATATTATAGTCAGTTCTTGGTACTTAAAGTACTTAAAAAATAGTGCTTTTTTTAAAAGAAGAGCCTGGTATCTATTTGTACATAATGCTAAATAATTTTAAAAGACAAGAATTTTTGAAATTTTTTTTGAAAGACAGTTTTAGTTTTACCTTGCTTTAACCAAATATGAAATATATCCCACATATACAGAGCTCTTTTTTTTTGTTCCGCCATACCTTTGTTTTTGGAGAAAAAAATAAGCTATAGAAATTAAGCCATCATGGTGGTGAGTATTCCTAGACTAATGGTAATCTGTATAATTCACATTTAGGAACTAATAAATACAAGGTTGAAACAATATGTTCATGAGAACAAAAAATAATGCAGTTTATTTTTTTCCCCTCTGTGGAATATTTAATTTTCTAATGTATCTCAAGAATTACTGGCTTTAAAAGAAGCAAAGCACTACCATTTTTCTTTCTGTATTGGTACTTTTAATGCTGCTTTCAGTTTTAAAGGGAACAAAGCTGCCATAAATTTAACTTTTCAATAATCAAAGCTAAGATCTTTCATGGAGTCCCTGCTGTGGTGCAACAGGATCCTCAGCAGCACTGCAGCACTGCAGTGATGCAGTGTTCAGGTTAAGGTCGCAACTGTGGATGGATCTGATCCCTGGCCCAGGAACTCCATATGCAGTGGGGCAGCCAAAAAATAAATAAGCTAAGATCTTTCATATTTGAAATTAAAAAAAAATTCTACATCCTTAGCAGAGAGATTACTTTCAATATTATATTAAACTTTGGTTAGAAATTTTTGGATACTTACTAGAAAAGGACTTTTTCTATACAGTTTTTTTTGTTTGTTTTTTTCTTTTTGGCTGCTCCACGGAATATGGAGTTCCCTGGCCAGGGATCAGATCCCAGCAGCGGTTGCAACCTACCGAAGATCCTTTAACCCACTCTGGCGGGCCAGGAATTGAACCTGCATCCTTCAGTGATGCCGCTTATCCCATTGTGCCACAGCAGGAACTCCTGATTTATGTCATCTGTGATGGTAATAGATTTCCTCTTTCAGAACAGTGCTGCATACACGAATTGTTACTGGCAAAGGAAAATCTGGCTGTTTGGCTATATGTTACCTGTGGGCAGATTAATTGGTGAAAACTTGCTATTTAACTCCTAATTAAGGTGGTCATTAATAATTAGGAAAAAAATACCTAGTGGTCTTAGTGGAAAATTCAAATCCTAACTTATTTAAGGTTGGATACATTTTTCAGCATTACTATTATATATAATACTTAGATTTTAAGGACAACTTGTGGTTTCATACCAAAATACATTTAGCTTATCTTTTAGGAAGGGGGAAAGGGCTGTATTCTGACATTAGTAAAATTTGCATTTTATTTCCTTTTCTTAAGCTCCACTGATAGGAAATTATTTTATGAAAACTTAATATTTGTGGATAAGAGCATAATTTTAGTGATTTTTTTTCAAATCTTTAGCTTTCTTCATAGAAAAGCTAATGGAATCATATATCTAAGTAGAATTAAAGGCAGAGCTGTTCCAGTCGAATTGGGAAGGGCAGAGAAGATTTATTAGCTCACACTTCCCACTTGTTTATAGGTGGCCTTCTTAGAGCTCAACTTGTAAACCATTGCTTAACCCACTGTAATGGTGGGTCTTTGGGAGTCATTGGTCCTTTTGAGAATCTGATGAAAGCTGTGGGCTCCCTTTCCAGAAAAATGCACGTCAATACATACACATAAAATGTTGCATGCAGTTTAGGGATTTGGGACCTGTTGAAACCTGTCACCAACTCTTAGTTAAGAACCTCTGTCCTATAAGAACACTGATATGTTAAACTAAGAACTTTGTTTTAAATTTACTGATTAGTACTCAAATTAGCACATCTTGTATAAACACTGATAATTTATGATGGGAAAAGGTCCGTACCATGTGATAAGATATCCTTTTGAATGCCTCTCTTGCGGGTACAGAACTCAGACATTTTAAACAAACCGTTTTGAGGGCACTGAAATAGATGTTGGCTTGTTAACAGGTTTGATATGGAAATATTTCTGAAGGACTTCTACTCAGAGAATTGTAAGAAAATGCACTATATAAGATGGCATTCTTCACTTCATGGAACATTTGATTAGTCCTTTAAAATTCTCTGCAAAACATATCAGTTCAAGAACTTTAACTCAATACTGAAATTTTAAAATTATCTCTCTTGCTCCCAGGCTTTCTCAGTCAGATTTATTTAAGATTCTGCTTAGTTGTTTTACTTCTGGACTATGGTGCAAAACAGTACAAAACCAACTTTGTTACATGTACTTTGTAGGAAAACTAAGGTGCTGTCTTCACCACCACTACCCGCAGCCACCACAAAATTTGTGTTGCCCTTATTCCTCAAATGTAACAAACACTACAAATTTTATATTCTTTTAAATTTCCTCTAATCGTATAAGCTTTTTGTATTTATCTGGAGCGGTGTACAAGCCTTTAGCATCTGCATTTTTAACAGTTTGGATGTACTTATTAGCTGTCTTATTCCCAAACTATATCCAGTTCTTCCCGTATAGAATTTGGTGCTTCCTGACCAAAAAGGTGAGAATGACATCAAAAATCTATATGCTGTCTGTTGAAATGGAGTGAAAACATTGATTATTCATGTTTTCTTTTAAAAATAATTTTCCCACTCATTAAAAAAACTTGCTGTCTTTCTTATACTCACCCTCTTTTATGCATATCAATAGTATTTATGGAATGTGTTCTATAATTGTGTAATTGTAGATACAGTTACGTATTGTCCAGTGATGTCCTAAGGCAGGCCTTATTGCTGTATCTTTTCTACCTTATTTGTAATAGAAACTATAGAATGTATGACTAAGAAGTCACTTTGAGATTGACTTTTTTAAAAAGTTATTACCTTCTGCTGTTGCGAAGTGCAAAACTGTGAGTGGAAATGTTTTATTCTGACTTAATAATATGTTGAAATTAGAGAATACAGTGGGAGGATTTCTAGATATTGCTGCTGCTGTTACCTTAGGTACTTTAGAAAATTTTCTTTAATAAACAAAAATAAACAAAAATCCCTTTGGTATTTAAAGTGAAACATTTAGCCTGTTTGTTTTAATCTAAAACAAAAAGTAATTTGGGTCAACATATTGGTATATTTGTAAAGGGCCTTAATATATCCCTTTGTGAAGGCACTACAGTTTACTTTTATATTATATTGTGTATATAAGTATTTTGTATTAAAATTGAATCAATACAACACTACAATTTTATAAAATAATGCTTTGTTAGGAAAAGGAATTACAGCTTTGCAATATAACTAAATCGTTTGGCATACTTCTGAATGTAGTAGATATGAATAATCAGCCTGCGTTTTTAATGAATCTATTTGTATTTCCCAATCATTTTCTCTAGTGTAACATTTGCTGGGATCATAATAAAAAAAAAAGCAAAATTCAGATCTTTAAATTATGTGTGGAAAGCTGACTTTTAAGCTGCTTAGTTAAGTAGTTTTGGGTTTTTTTTTTTTTTCATTTTTAATGGATCGGTTATTTAATAGCTTTCTTTGTAAGAAGTTTAGAACACTGATTTGTGAGGGCAGACAGAGCAGAGGTAGCCCTGGAGCTGAGGAACAGCTTTGATCCTTCACAGAATTTGTCATCCACAGCTTTCTGATCAACCTCGCACTGCTCTGTAATCTCCTATCCCTCTTTCTCTGGTGAAGAATTTTACCTTTTTCTTTTCAACTAAGGATTTAGCTGTAAAATACCTTTTTTTTTTTTTCTTTTCTAGGGCTGCTCCCAAGGCATATAGAGGTTCCTAGGCTAGGAGTCTAATTAGAGCTGCAGCCGCCGGCCTACGCCAGAGCCACAGCAACGCAGGATCCGAGTCACGTCTGCAGCCCACACCACAGCTCACGGCAACGCCGGATCCTTAACCCACTGAGCAAGGCCAGGGATGGAATCCACAACCTCATGGTTCCTAGTTGGATTCGTTAACCACTGCGCCACGACGGGAACAACAAAATACCTTTTCTTGCATAAGGCCTCTCTAGAGTACATAGCTAACTGGGAATATCTGCTAATTCCTCTGACCAGGACAGGGTTTCACCCACAGCAGGGCTTCCCCTCAACGTTCTTACCCTTTTGAACCTTGCCACTGCCATCATTCTTCTCAGCTTCAGGTTTTTCTCTTTTTATTCTGGCCTCTCAGCTTTTCTACCCACCATCTTGCAATATTGGAAAGAAAGTTGATTTTTTAATTCAAAAATGTGTTTTAATCTTTTTATTAGAAAATTTATGGTTAAAAATTTGATACTTTGGATTTAAAATATATATAGCTAATGATAAAAACTCTTTAGGTTAAAGCAAGCTGTATAGATTTAGTATAACCCAGTAAAATGTTTTCATTTTGTCCAACGTAAGAACAATAAATATTTCATGTCCAAAACTCCCTTTATATCAGCACAGGTATAAACCTTTTTAATTATTAACTCTTCATTTAGTATCAAGTCCAGTTTATAATTTTTTTTAAAATCTGAAGCTATTGTCAAATCTCTTTTCCTTTATTTACAGTCTTTTACTTTATCATATGAACTGCCTACCAAATAAAGTATATATGTTGATGTTATTATCTTAAATCAACTTTACATGGATGAACAAATATTTAGGTTCTTTCCCCCCCCCCCTTTTTCAAGCATTACCATCATTCTTGGGTCTCTTTTTATCCTCTTGTTTACCATCACTTGTAAAATTATATTTAGTTTACATGAGGCTGTTGTATAACTGATGCAAATTATATTTTGCCTATGATTCATTTTACTACATTGGAAAAAATTGGAAAAAACAATTACTGTATTTATCCTTTTATTTAGCTAGTATATTGTTGGTGAATGGGAGGTGATAAGGGCTCCACGTAATTCAACTTCCCTTTTAATTCCCTAGCTCTGATTATATGTTCCCAGAAAAAATTGTCTTTGCCTTCATATATCATCATCATCATTATCATTGAGAGCCCTTGGTGAGGTTGGTTATCGTTTCGGCAGACCTGCATCGCAATTTAATTTCTTCCTTTGTCCAAGCTACTTCTCCCTGACTTCCATAGCATCTTCTTGCCGAAGACTGAATGGTGGAATACACTGCTGGTCTTGGAGAGCCTTGTGGAGAGGTGGAGGGACAGCTGCAGCTCACTCGGGGGACACACACTGGTGACAGCCCCTTTTGGGAGCTCTTTCTACTGAGTGGACCTTGGTACTGTGGGCACGATCACTAGCTTCCTCATTTTACTACATTTTGGATCCATATTTGGCATGCTTAAAATTGTGACTGTCCTTTGTTAGGCCAGAAGCAAATACACAAAATATATCTGCTTATGCATGTGAAGGGTAAGGGAGGATGTCAAATTTATGTTTGAAACATAGGCAGTTATTGTCCTTGCTAGTATCCAGTCGTTCCTTCCTCCTTCCATGAACTCACCCAGAGATCCTGAGCATTTTGCTGGATTCAGAATCGGGTGATTCTTTTGAGTTGTTTCCCCTGCAGAAGGGTCAAACTTGTTCTGTCGAGGAAAAGGATTCTCCTGAGTACCCGGTTTCCGGAGGCGTTGCCTAATGACACAGGCTGCTCCTGTTCTCCAGCTTCCATTCTCTGGTTCCCTTTTACTAATAGAGCCCCCATCCCTGTTCATGTTAGGACTGTCCCACTAGAGCCCATGTTTCTCATTATTCCCTTGTAATTAGTTGTGGCCACATGACTAGGTTTTGGCCACTGGGATGTGAGCAGGTGTGATATATGCTAATTTGACTTGATACATTTCAATTTTATTGTTTGCTCTCCACTTCTTCTTTTTTTTTTTTTGTCTTTTTGCCTTTTCTAGGGCCGCTCCTGCGGCATATGGAGGTTCCCAGGCTATGGGTCCAATCAGAGCTGTAGCTGCTGGCCTATGCCAGAGCCACAGCAACTCAGGATCCGAGCCAAGTCTTCGACTTACACCCTACACCACAGCTCACGGCAACGCCGGATCGTTAACCCACTGAGCAAGACCAGGGATCGAAACTGCAACCTCATGGTTCCTAGTCGGAGCCACTGAGCCACGACGGAAACTCCTCCACTTCTTTCCCTCTTCCCACAAGATGCAACATGGACAGAGTCACAATTTTATATTGACCACGAAAACTGGGAAAACACCCTAGTGATGGTGGACTAACAAAATTAATAAAACTTGATTACCTGAAAGACTGTGTGAGGCAGGGCTGTCTGTTCAGCCTGGTCTGATCAATTGCCAACACTTAAAGAAAAGTTAAAAAAGAAAAGAAGGGAGTTCCCATTGTGACACAGCGGAAACAAATCTGACTAGTATCCATGAGGATGCAGGTTCGATCTCTGGCCTTGCTTAGTGGGTTAAGGATCCGGCATTGCTGTGATCTGTGGTGTAGGTTGCAGACGCCGTGGCTGTATAGGCCAGCAGCGGTAGCTCCAATTCGACCCCTCACTGGGAACTTCCATGTGCCATGGGTGTGGCCCTAAAAAGCAGGGGGAAAAAAAAGTCATATATGTATGTGTGTGTGTGTAATTTGTTAATGCTGAACTTGTACCCCAATATAGTGTATAATCTGTGTTAGTGTGTAATCTGATTTGCAAAACAATTTAAGGAGGTCATTTTACACTTTGACTCTCTCCTATGCAGTGAGTCATGAAATGCAGTTACTTGGTATGTTTTTCTCTAATTTATCATCATCCTCATTGTTAAACTAATTTGGTTAAGGCCCTCATCAGCTCTTGCTTGAATTCCCGTAATAACTTTTTTTGGGGGCCCCCACCTGTGGCATTCAGAAGTTCCAGGGCCAGGGATCAAACCCGTGCCACAGCAGCAACCCAAGTTCTAACAGTGACAACTCCGGAACCTTAACCTGCTGAGCTACCAAGAAACTTAAGTAACTTTCTAACTGGAGGCTTTGACTTCATTCTCATCCTTCAAGTTTATTATCCAACTGTCAACCAAATGACATAATTGAAAGACAATTCCAGATTCTGCTTCTAGTATAACCCAGTAAGCTCCTGATGTATTGTCTTTATCACGTATAACAACTATAAACTCGGGGAAAAAAATGAAAAAGAAAAACCTTCCTAAAGATACTCAAGTGCAGAGTTCCTGCTGTGGCGCTTCGGGTTAAGGACACAGTGTTGTCTCAAGAGTTGTGAGTTCGATTCCCAGCCCAGCACAGTTGATTAAGGATCCAGTGTTGCCACAGCTGTGGCGGCGGGGGGGCAGGGGGAGATACTCGAGTGGAACTAGAGCAGGCAGGCAGATTCTGGTTGGACAACCCCCAGAGGAGAGGAATGGCACTAGATGTCTCATTCTCATGAGATCTTGCCAGAGAAAGGCCATATTTTCTAGCTGAATCATGAACCACACGTGTAGGGATGAATTCAAGCATCTTATCTAAGAATCAAAGAATTGAGCTGACATTTGAGATGAGAATCAAACCAAGTAAATTGACCTGCTTAACAAAACAAAACACTCCCAGAGTCATATCACACAATCCAGATGTAACATAATATATCCAACATCCAGGATACACTCCAGATTTACCTGACCTAAAAAAATATATAAAAGTATGACCTAGGAGTTCCCGTCATGGTGCATCTGAAACAAATCCGACTAGGAATCATGAGGTTGAGGGTTCAATCCCTGGCCTCACTCAGTGAGTTAAGGATCTGGCGTTGCCGTGAGCTGTGGTGTGGGTCTCAAACTCAGTTTGGATCATGCATTGCTGTGGCTGTGGTGTAGGCCAGCAGCTGTATCGCCAATCGACCCCTAGTCTGGGAACCTCCATATGCCTCAGGTGTAGCCCTAAAAAGCAAAAAACAAAATAAAAATTAAAAAAAATAAAAACGACCCAGTTTCAAAAGGAAACACTGTCACGGTCACCTCTAGATCCTATTTCCTACATCTAGAGTTGGCAAACAAAGACAGTACAATGGCTCTTATAACTGTGACAATGTAAAGAAAAATATTCTCCCAAGTGTAAAGACGGAATCCCACAAGAATATAGAAGCTATAGGAAGTTACCAGAAGGAAATTTTCCTTGATTAAAGACATAAACTGGCAGATGATGAGAAAGCTTGTGAGAGGCCCAATAAATAAAAGTATCTCTGGAAGGTAGTTAATGAATTTGATGTTATCGTCTCTGGGAATGGAAACTGGTTTTCTTAGGCAGCAAGAGAAGTAAAAAGATTTCTCACTATATAAGGTTTTGTATCATTTAAATTTCGAACCATGTAAATGCATTGCCTATCCAACTATACGTACCTAAAATGGAAATAAAAAACAAAATCTTTAAGTTCTAGTGGATGATCTGGACTTAGACAAAGGAAGATACACTTTAATTGAGATAAAAGGAAAAAAACCAAAGGTCAAGTATGAGGTGGAGACGTTTGTAAATTGGAGAGTAAAAGTACTAGGATTAGGTTACGCTGCATATGAAACCCCAAAACAACCATTGCTTAGACCTTCAATATCTAGAGTTAGCCATCTGTCCACACCCAGTGCAGCAGCTCCACGAGGTCAGCTCACACTTCCTCTCTTCCACCCTTCCATCTTCATCATATGGCCATATACTAAAGGCCATTTGTGGTGAGCAGCTGGCTGCTTACACTCTTTTCCCTGTTCTGCTGAAAAGAGGGGATGGAGTGAGTAAAAAGGGGATTTTCAGAGCCTTTCCCTTTCAGATACCTTCCTAAAAGTGGAATACAGCTCTTCCACTTGCTAGACCTTAGATCCACGGCCACACCTAGCTGCCTATGAGTCTGGAAAACGCAGTCCCTGAGTAAGCAGCTCTTTACAGGAAAACACCCTCAGCAGGAAGCCCCTTTTCTTGCCACTTAAGCAAAGCAATATTGTAACGAACTGATCACACAATACTTTGCCTAACTTGTTGGTTCTTTCCATAGATCAAAGAGGTAGAAATGAAGAGTAAGTAATTAACAGATGACCAGATCTCTTCCCTAGCCTCCCCTTCAGTCATCTCCAAACAGTGTGAACCAGATAACATCTGGAGGAAGAGCACACGAACGTCGATGAGCCTGCATGTGGTGGGGCATCTCGAGGACTCTGACCCCCCGACCTATCTCAATGGTTAATCGAGATTACTCCCCACTGTCCCTTTAAAATTCATGGCCAAGCAGAATCTTCGAAGGTGGTTTTTTGGAGGTACGGACATTGAGTCCACCATCTCATGTTGCTGGCATTGTAATTTTTTTTTTGTCTTTTATGGTTGCTCCCATGGCATAAGAAGGTTCCCAGCCAAGGGGTCAAATCAGAGCTGTAGCCACTGGCCACATGCTAGCATTCTAATTAAAAGCATCTCTGAGGTTTGATTTTGTCAGTGGCAAGCAGCAGGACTCAAAACTACTCATTCCAGGTAGCCCCATTTAATCAAGCTAGGTTCTGTTCTGAGGAGAATGAGTATGTGGCAGGCAGACGGCCGGCTTTGCCTCAGTGAGCAAGTTGAGGGAATTCCAAGCTGATAGCTTCTGTTTTCTCTGAAGGTGGAGAGGGGTAGGTGGCCGGCTTTACTGAAAGGATGAGAGGGGTAGGTGGCCGGCTTGAGGTCAGTGGTGAAAGTTTTGAAATAATTAATGTGAAGAGTAAGATAGATAACAGAGGTGGGATATGCAGGGAAAAAAACCTTTCAGGTGGGTCAGACATCATGCAGTTGTGGTGCATCCGTCTTCAAGGTGGTGTGATTTTTTTCCAATGGCATTCAGCAATCTGGGAGTAGCAGGTCTGTGATGGGAGCTGTTATTTTTGTTCCCTTGTTCTGGTTTTGTTTGTTTGTTTTGTTTTTTTTTCTTTTTTCGGCCCACATTTGAGGTAGATGGAGGTTCCAAGGCTAGGGGTCGAATCAGAGCTACAGCGGCCAGCCTCCACCACAGCCACAGCAACTCAGGATCTGAGCCTCATCTGTGACCTACACCACGGCGCAGGTCAACCCCGGATCCTTAACCCACTGAACAAGGCCAGGGATTGAACCCACATCCTCCTGGATACTCGTCGGATTCGTTTCTGCTGAGCCACGATGGGAACTCCAGAAGCTGGAATTCCACATTCTTCCTAATGTGCATAAGGTGAGTGAACAGCACTGGGGATCTGTGCTAGTTTGTTGCTGCAAACACTGTAACAATCTAAAAATTCAGCATATTTTAAATCATGGTTACAGTTTTCTAGTCTTATACATATTCTGTATCCCAAGAGATGGCTTAAATTTTTGATGTAGGCGGAGGGGGACGGCCACAGGCAGTAGACCAGGTGATTAAAACTGGTCCTGAAAGTCCTTTTAGATTTCTCTGAGAAAATGTAAAAAGTGTCTCCAAATTCTTTTTTTTTAAGGACTTAACATATTAATTCATTCTACAAATACCTAATTACAATATGCCTGATATTACCCCTGTTAAATGGAGGAAGTAAGTAACTTCATTAAGTTTACTTACTTGCATAATGTCAAGAGGTGGGTTTTTGTTTGGTTGTTTTTTTCTTTTTAGGGCTGCACCCTCCTCGGCATAGGGAGGTTTCCAGGCTAGAGGTCGATTCGGAGCTGTAGCTGGCGGCCTACACCTCATCCACAGCAACTCGAGATCCGAGCCTCGTCTGCGACCTATACCACAGCTCACAGCAATGCCGGAGAGCAGGGCCAGGGATTGAACCGGCATCCTCATGGGTACTGGTTGGGGTCGTTAACCACTGAGACATGATGGGAACTCCAAGAGATGGTCTTCATGTCTTTCCCTTCTGTGTAATTTCAGAGGTCACAGCACGTCTTACAACAGTCTCCCACTCTATTCTCTCTCCCCTCCAAACCTTTCTACTCACAGTTGTTGAATTAATCTATTTCCTGTATACATGAGGCCTTCATTTGAACATGTTGGAGATCGCTCCGTTGTGCCAACTGATGAAACTCTTTATTGGCACCTACCTTTTTACTTACTTTCCCATAACTTCCCTTTATGTCTTCTTTGAACCTGCCAAATTAATCTCACCATTCACCAGGAACAAAATAATCTCCAATTTTTTGAGTCCCAGTGGGAATACAATGATTTTAGAAGGACAGTGGTTGTAGAAGCCACCCTGTAAAAGAAGCAATGACTGGTGTCGTGGTCATGAAGGTGGTACACAGATATCGTTTCTCCTTCAGGGCACACTGGGGAGCTCGATATCCCATCCCTCTGAAATCGGGCTTGGCCACATGCCTTGGTCTGGCCAATGAAATGTGGGCAGAAGTGGCATCTCTCATATGCAGGCAGAAGTAATGCAAGTTATCTCATTTTCTTTTTTTCATTATCAGGGGTCCCAGTGTCTGCATCTGCTCTACTATGAACATGTAGAATACATGAGAAGGAAAAAATTCCTGTTGTTTGAAATCTCTTCAATTTACTGGTTACTACAAGGTACCCTAGTCTTCCTGGACTAGTACTACTAGCGAGGAAACAGAAGTAGTAAGTGTAAGCCACTCTTGGGATGGTTTTTGTTTGTGTTTTTTTCACAGCCACACCAGAGACATATGGAAGTGCCCGGGCCAGGGGTCAAATCACAGGGGCAGCTTGTTGCAATGCTGGGTCCTTAACCCACTGAACAAGGCAGGGGATGGAACCAGCAACCACACAGGCCACATCAGGTACTTAATCTGCTGAGCCACAATGGGAACTCTGGGAGGGTTGTTTTATTATTTTTTTTTTAATTTTAAAAATTAATTTCATCGAGGTATAAATTACATACAATAAAATGCATCCATTTTATGGGTACTGTTCAATGAGTTTTTAATAAATATATTCACCTACTCTAGTTCCATCACCTCAAAACATTTCCTCAGGACTTTTTGCCTTCCAATTCTTTCCATTTCTCCCATTCCTTAATCCAGCCTCAAGCACACACCGACCAACTTTCTGTTACTGTAAACTAGTTTCGCCTGTTCTAGAATTTCATATAAATGCAATCATTTAATATGTATTCATTTTGTCCCCTTTGAGAAGTTTTTAAACTATAAATTCCCTTTATAATTCAACATACCTTTTCATTCATAAAAAAAATGAAGCCTAGCTGGGGTAATTAATCTATACCTCCCTGAATTTTTTTTTTTTATTTCAAAAAGATATCCTAATTATACTTTCCTGTGCTCCATTACAATAGTTCATATTCATCATAGCAAAACTATTATTTTCTACTTAGTTACAAATTTTACAAGAATTTAAACGCCAGGAGACATTTCTATTTTGTTGACCACTATATACCCAGTGCCTACAATGCTATCTGTCGCGTAGTAGTTGCTCAACAAATATTTGTGGACTGAATGGATGTATTTTCCTTGAATTGTCTTCATGTAAGTCTGTATTAAATTAATGGGATGCTTTAAAATTAGAATCTTAATTACCATGCACTCCTAGAGGAAAACGTGTCTTAAGAGCCTCTATTCCATCTTCCGTGGCAGGTAGAGGATGGAAATTGAGACTGGAGACTCTAGAGTATATGTTTCCATACATCGTGCAACGTAATTTTATATTGTTTGTGTTGAAACGGTGACCACAAAAATCAAGAAAATAAAATACCACCAGCACTGCGTCCGAATATCTTTGTTACCCATTCCCTATTTTATTCATGTTATGTCGTGGCCAGCGCCTCGGCCAAATTCTGAGTACTTGGTTCTAAAAACAGGATTGTCATAAACGAATTGGTGAACCTTCGACACTCTGACCTCCTAACCTCTGAGTGTGATGAAAATCGAACTGGAGGAAAAGTGAGCAGGTACTTCGAAAAAGACACTGAGGAACGGCAGAGCGGTTAGTTTCAGCTCCGCGCTGAGGAAGCGGTGACGCGGGACTGCGCAGGCGCGCCCTCGCCGGCAGCACCTCCTTCGGCCCCGCCCAGCCGGCGTCCGGCGCGCGCACGCCGCCCGGCGTCCTCGCTCCCGGGGCGGCGCCCCGCGAGTGTCCGAGTCACGGAGGCCACCTCCGGCACCGGAAGTGCCCCGGGCGCGTTTGCGTTCAAATTCTCGGCGAGCTGAAGCGGCATCAGGGACCGGTGACGGTTGGATCAGTGCTGGCTCAGTGCTGGTTCAGTGATCACAGAGCAAGGTGGTTCGGGCAGGACAGGGCAGGGCAGGGCCCTCCTTCCTCGCTGCCCCGAACCCGGCTCGGCCCTTCCCCTCCGCCTGGCGGTGGGCGGTTTCCCGAGGAACCTTGGCCGCCACAGGTGAGTGTTCGTCCTCCCGGTGTCCTGGGGGACTCCCGACCCCGGGTCGGAAAGGGACTCGGGAGCCTGTGATGCGATCCTGCTGCGCATTCTGCTGTGAACCTGCCGGTGCCTGCGCCGAGGTCTTAGGTCCTCGCTATTGTTGCTGACACCTGTGGCTCTGGTGACGGAGGAATCCGCTCCAGCTAGAGACTTTTGGGGCTCCTGCCAATCCCACACTAGGCCTGTGTCATTAGAGAAGTCTTCGGCCCAGAGAACCTGTTTTTACTTCTTTGCTTTTTTGACCAGTCCTGTCCCAAATTCGTCCACTCCTCCGCCTGAAACCCTCTCTCCTGAAAAACTCCCAAAGCCTTGACTTGGGCGATGCAGCTTACTTTCTTACATTTTGTGAGGTAGGTGTGATATTGTTGAGGATGTCATTTCTTTCTACTTAGTTTAATCTGGGAGGCCTATGGCCCTTTTTGTTTAGAGTTGATACCTTTCAGAAAACATATCCCTGGAAACTTTGTTTCATACTGTATACCATGTGGTAATGACGTTAGAGGTGCATGTGGATCCTTAATGCCTTGCAGTGGATAGTCTCACGCCCGTATTTGATCAAAACTAACTAATTTCCTTTAAACTGCGAAGTGCTGTTTTGGTATCAGTTACCAAGTTCCATCAGCACATCCTTGTTTGCACCCTTCTCTCTTGAAAGCACTCATTTATGTTTTCCTCTTTTTTTTTTTTTTTAACTGCTGAGGACATTCCTAATGTTTTAGAATGTGTGCCATAGATCTTTGCCACCTAGTCATAATGATAGAACACCAGGGTGTTAAGAAAGATTCTTGTGATGGTTGTGCAGGCTTAAATATCTTAGTGTACAGCCTTATTTCCTTTTCCAGAGGAGATGGTTTTTGTAATCAGTGAGTTCTCACACAGAGAAGTAGTGGAAAAACTCTTTGTCTTGTATTAATAACTTGTGGCCTACATCATGCCTCCGAAAAAAAGAAGCAGTGCCGTTCGGCTTTCCAACATTCTCAGGCTATGGAAAGCTATATAATGCTCCTTTATGGCATTTGTAATTCAAATGGCTTTACATTCTGTGGATTCAGTACTAGGCACGTAGTCTGCAACTGATTCCACATCTTATTTTGAAACTGGTATCACAATTCTGACAAATACTAAGGATTGGAGAATCTTGTAGAATTTACTGTATTAACAACAATGTTGAATTTATTTTTACAACAATGGTTTGAGGTTTTGTTTTTTGTTTTTTAAGCTTCTTGACTGGTTAAAAAGGTAACACATACATCAGCTATGGTTTTTTTTTCTTTTTCTTTTTCTTTTCTGTGGCACGTGGAAGTTCGAAGGCCAAGGATCAAACCTGCACCATAGCAGCAAGCCAAGCTGTTGCAGTGCCAGTGCTGGTTCTGTAATCCGTGTGCCACAAGGGAACTCTTGGTTATTTTTCTCTGTAATAGTCTTTCTTTAAAAACTAGTAGTCAGCGTTTTCGGGCAATCTCATTTTTGTTTTTGTTTGTTTTTTTAAGGGCCACATCCCAGGCGAATGGAAGTTCCCAGGGTAGGGGTCAAATCAGAGCTGCAGTGTAGGATCTGAGCGGCATCTGTGACCTATACCATGGCTTGTAGCAACACTGGATCTTTAACCCACTGAGGGAGGCCAGGGATCGAACCCACATCCCATGGATACTAGTTGGGTTCTTAACCCACTGAGCCACAACAGGGACTCCCTCATTTTTGTTCTATTAATTGAACCAATAGGTAATGCTTACAGTTCACTGTGGTTAAAATTTGGTCTAGAGGCTTTTCTTCACATATATTCACTTCAAGTATTGCCAGATACAGTGTCGGGTAGACCCAGTTTCTGTCTTCGTAATGTAATTTTAGCAACAATAAAGATATATATATATATATATATTTTGTCTTTTTGCCTTTTCTGGGGCTGCTCCCTTGGCATATGGGGGTTCCCAGGCTGGGGTCTAATTAGAGCTGTAGCTGCCAGCCTACACCAGAGCCACAGCAATGTAGGATTCAAGCCGCGTCTGTGACCTACACCACAACTTACGGCAACGCCGGATCCTTAACCCATTGAGCAAGGCCAGGGATCGAGCCTGCAACCTCATGGTTCCTAGTCAGATTCGTTAACCATTGCACCACGATGGGAACTCTGATATATTCTTAAAAATTGAAGAATCTCATGAATTTATAGTGTTGACATTCATTTAAGAAGAAGAATATCTTAGAGATACTAAAGGAATAGAAAGATTTATTTTTGTCTAACATTTAGTCATTGCATGGTTTTTTTTTTTTTTTTTTTGGTCTGCTTCAGAAGCTTTATTGTTTTACCATGTAAGTAAATGATCCATCTCGAGTTAATTTTTTGTGTATGGTAAGAAGTAGAGAAGTAGTGGTCAAAGCTCATTTTATAAGACTATCCAATTGTTCCAGAATCATTTATTGAAAAGAATATTTTTTTCCCCCACCACATATGTGTAAGTCTGTTTCTGGACTTTTACTCTCTCCTATTGGTTTGTCTATTCTAGTACCAATGTCACATTATTTTAATTACTGTGATTTTTATTAAATATTTTAATTTGGCAGTATAATCCGCAAGTTTGTTCTTTCTCTTCCAGATTGTCATGCCCATTTATTTATTTATTTTATTATCCGATGAATTTATCACATCTGTAGTTGTATAATGATCATCACAGTCCAATTTCACAGGATTTCCATCCCACAACCCAAGCACATCCCCCCACCCCATTGCTTGGTACTTTGATACATTTTCAGTAAACACATTGTTTCTTGATAACCAAGAATTTTTCAGGTCATTTTTAATGTGGCCTTGGATTGACTTTACATTTGTTTGTTAGAAAATGGCAATTCATTGGCTCCTAAGGAATTTTATCTGACCAGAAAGAAGTATCCATAACACAGAACCCTTAAAGAAGGTCTGGAGTGGCTTCTGTGTGTTTTTTGGACCTTGAGTCATGGCCCTCAAAAAAGCAAAAGACCACCTAGATAAAAGTAACAACTTATTTTAGATTTTTTTAGTGGGGTAGGGAGGGAAGAAAGAGGGAGTCTGTTAGGGAAAAGAGGGAGAGAAGGAAAAGATGCAAGAGTCTTGCTGCCCATGCTCATCCAGCTCTGCTATATACTCTCAGCAGCTGGCCCCAGCTGTGCTCTTCTAACCTGCTGCTCACTGTTAGGGATGAATAGCTTCAGAGCAGAAGCAGTCTCTGACAGTTCTGAGGATCAAGGAATGTGAGAGTGCTGACGGTCAGAAACTGGACAAAGGTAAGGAATCATTGACAAAACCTGGCAGTGTTCATTCATTCAAAGATTTGCCACTGAGTATCTGCTGTGTGGAAGGACGCATGATCTAAGTGCAGGGGACATATCCATCACACAACAAAGAGCCATGGTCCCTGGCCATGGAGCTTTTATTGCGGTGGAATGTTATCAGTGGTCATGACTCTGGAAAGTCATGGGATTTTTCTCCTTTACTTTAGGACCTCAGATGCTTAGTCTTGAATTACTTATAGACCTCAGTTCTTAGCTGTATTGCTTCATAACAAATAACCCCAAAACTTAATGGCTTAAAACAGTAAATGTTGACGTTCCCTAGTGTCTTAGCATGCTAAGGATTGTCAGAGCCACCTCTGGTTACAGTTGTGGCTTGGATTTGATCCCTGGCCTAGGAACTTCTGCTTGTCACTGGTGTGGCCAAAACAAAGAAACAAACAAAAATTTCACAGTTTCTCTCAGTCAGGCTCTGGGCATGGCTTAGCTGGGTGCCTCTGATTCAGGATCTTTCACAGGCTATAGTCAAGGTATCAGGCAGGGCTGCAAAACACATTTTTGTTTTCTGCTGTTTCACACTGCCTCCCAAAAAATGATGTAGCATTCTACATTTGTTCTGCAGCTGTTCAGTAAGACTTCTGTGTCGTGTACTGAGTTACCTTGTCGGTCCTTTCTGCTGTAAATCCTGGTCTCAAAGGACTTCGAGATTCACGGTAGACAAACACCTTGAGGTGAAAGCCCAGTGCAGTGCTGGGGGACTTTAAAAGGGGGAGAGCCTATTTCAAGCTGAGAAGTTCAAAGGGTACACATACTGGGAGAATTGCCATCTGAGTGGGGCTTTGACACATAGGTAGGGTTTGACTGTGGGAACTGAGAAATTTCTTTGAAGGAGTGGAAATTAGCATGAGCAAGTGTGTAGAGATGGAAAATACAGTGTGTGTGACTGTGAGCTGCTTTGGGAATCCTTGAAAAGTATACCTTTTGGTTGGTTGTTTTTGGCCACACCTACAGCATGCAGAAATTCCCAGGGCAGGAATCAAGCCCTACCCCATAGCAGCAACCTGAGCCATAGCAGTGACGATGCCAGATCTTTAACCTGCTGAGCTATCAGGGAATTCTGAAAGTATACTTAAAAAAAAAGCAAAATTGTAGTGCTTATTTTTAACAGACATAAAATATGAAATGTTTCTTTCTTTTTTAGCTTATGAATGAGCATGAGTCTGCTTATGATTAGTGAGAATGTAAAATTGGCCCGTGAATATGCATTGCTGGGAAATTATGATTCTGCAATGGTTTATTATCAGGGAGTTCTTGACCAAATGAACAAGTATCTGTACTCAGTCAAAGACACATACCTCCAGCAGAAATGGCAACAGGTAAGAATCATGACTGCTGTTTGTTTTAATGGTTTAAAATATTCAGAAGAAAAGATTTAAGTAGTGCTTCTCCAGCTACACCTTGAAATAATTTATTACATGGATATGTATATAATGTTACTTAACGCTTGATTTGTTATATCTGTCCATATTCACTGTCATCACTATGATGAGTTTTACTCAATTATTCCAGTTTTTGGAATCTAATAGTATTTTTTATAAAATCTTTTTTTCTAGATCTTTTTTTTTTTTTTTTTGCCTGATAAGATTAGAATTGACTTTATTAAGCCGTGGTTGAAAGTGCAGATGACACCTGATTCATTCATTCATTCATTCATTTATTTGTTTTTTGTCTTTTTTGCCATTTCTTGGGCCACTCCCACAGCATATGGAGGTTCTCAGGCTAGGGGTCGAGTCGGAGCTGTAGCTGCTGGCCTACACCACAGCCACAGCGATGCCAGATCGAGCTGCATCTGCAATCTACACCATAGCTCACGGCTACACCAGATCCTTAACTCACTGAGCAAGGGCAGGGGTCAAACCTGCAACCTCATGGTTCCTAGTCGGATTCGTTAACCACTGAGCCACGACGGGAACTCCAGACACCTGATCCTTATATGTTCTGTATTCTCCATAGAAGATCATGAAGCAGACCACAGTTGAATCTCATGTGAGGAACTTTAGTCATTGAAGACCGGTAGGAATTCATAGGTAGAAAGTATAGAATTTATAGGCCCAGTTGAAGGTGGCATTTATAGTAAGGTTCAATGGTGTCGTGGGAAGAAAATGTTATGGAAATTACTAGTCTGTTTGAGCTGGTGTTCTAGGTAGAATCTTACCCCTCAGGTTCTGCTGAACTGCTTTATTGATAGTATTCCATATTTGTCCTTAATTGCTTTAAATACAGAAATAGCCTGCCTCTTTGAATCTCTTTCCCTAAATCTGTCTCTGAAAATTTTGCATTAGATGGAGAAAATACTTTATATCATAGTCTTAAGTTTGTCACTAAGAGACTTAGGCCAGCGACTTTTACTTAAAAAGTCTAAGCTTTTTTATAAAGATATTTAAATCATTTAGCTTTAAAACCAAACATTAGCAACTTCATTCAGTATTTCACACATGTATATATATAAATGGTTTTTTAAGTTGAGTCAAAAAAATTGGTTGAATGTGAATTTAGCCATTTATCTTCTGGAGCAATATTTTTCAAACTGTGGGATGTAATCCATTAGTGAATTATGAAATTAGTGAATTCTGATCAGCATTTTATTTATTTATTTATTTTAATTTTTGTTTTGTTTTGTTTTTTTGTCTTTTCTAGGGCTACATTCGTGGCATATGGAGATTCCCAGCCTAGGGGTCTAATCGGAGCTGTAGCCACTGGCCTGCGTCAGAGCCACAGCAACACCAGATCCGAGCCGCATCTGTGACCTACACCACAGTTCACAGCAACACCGGATCCTTAACCCATTGAGCAGGGCCCGGGATCAAACCCGAGTCCTCATGGATGCTAGTTGGGTTCATTACCACTGAGCCAAATTGGAACTTTATGTTCACTTTGAACAAGAACCATAGGTCAGTATCATGGCTTAATTAGCCAGAATATTTATTTTTTCAGAATTAATTTTCCAATTAAAGGATTCATGAACCACTATTAAAATTTCAACAGAATATTTTGGTATGGCTTAGGATATCTCGTGTCAAAATGGAGGCTTATAACATCTTTAATAAATGGCCCACCTTAATCTTAGCAGTGATATATTAATTATAGAAATTTAAAGAGCCATATTCTCCTTTAAAACCAGGTTTGGCAGGAAATAAATGTGGAAGCTAAACATGTTAAGGATATCATGAAAACACTAGAGAGCTTTAAACTAGACAGCACTCCACTCAAAGCTGCACAACATGAGCTTCCAGCATCTGAGGGAGAAGTCTGGTCCTTGCCTGTACCTGTTGAACGAAGGTAAGTGAAGACCCTTTAAGAAACAGACTAGCATAGAAAACTAATGGCATTGTTTATGTCTAGGAGAACTGGGGGCTGAGAGACAGGAATGGGAGAGGATTTTTTACTGAGTACCTTTTGTAACTCTTAAATTGTATATCATATACCTCTATGACCCATTTCAATAAACTAATTTAGGTGGAAATTGACCAAAAATATGCTTTTATGAATGACCTTAAAGTAGTGGAGACACTGTTATCTTATAGAAAGAGCATGGAGCTGGAGATTGAAATATCTGGACTCTAGTTCTATTCTTGCCACTCTGTGTAGCTTTGGGAAAAATCATGTACCCTTTCTAGGCCCATATTTTCGTTATGTCACATGAGGGAATTAGACTAAACAGCAGTTCTTAAAAAGCTACCACAGAATACTGCTATTTATTAAGCTATACTGCTGCTAAAATGGAAGAATGGGCTTTTTAATTCACAGAAAAAAAAGATTGAGTATTCTCAATTGTAGGTTTTTCTCTGGCATTTTTTCCCCTCAGCTGCCTATTACCTGGTGCCAGCAAATGAACAGTTAGTGAACAATTTACTGAAATGCTCTAAACAGCCAATTATACTTAGTTTCACTGCGTATTTTTTTAACTCACTGATGTGCAAGTGGATGTTGTTTATCTGTTTTTTGTTTTTGTCTTTTTGCCATTTCTTGGGCCGCTCCCGCGGTATATGGAGGTTCCCAGGCTAGGGGTCGAATCGGAGCTGTAGCCACAGGCCTACACCAGAGCCACAGCAACATGGGATCCGAGCCGCGTCTGCAACCTACACCCCAGCTCACGGCAACTCCGGATCATTAACCCACTGAGCAAGGGCAGGGACCGAACCCGCAACCTCATGGTTCCTAGTCGGATTCGTTAACCACTGCGCCACGACGGGAACTCCTGTTTATCTGTTTTACTGACATGATAGATTTCCCAGTTTGAATTGTGGGTTTAAGTGTATTTATGTGTAATAACATTCTACAAAGAACCTTGACTTTCAGGTTCTTTTCCCCTTAACCAGTTTGAGAATCTTGTATTAGGACATTGCTCAGGTGTTTTTCAAAGATTCTGTCATGGTAATTGTTAATTCCTGTTCGTATTTTATGATGGGGCTAGATATTGAGTGCTCACAGGGTTCTAAACACTAATATTGGCTACGCAATATTTATTTCTCATAATAAGCCTTCCAAATAAGTCATATTTTCTCTGTGTTTTGGATAAGATAGCTGAGGTACAATGAGGTTAAGTAGCCTTTTCCTATTATCACAAAGCTAATAACTGGTGGGGCCAGGATTTGAACCAAGATATATTTAATAACAAAGCAGGTACTCTCTGCCATACCGGTCATTCTCACACTCTAGCATACTTAAAAGATCTCCTGGGGTACTCATTAAGAATGTTGATTCTACAACTATAAATGTAATAAAGTTCATTGAGTAATTAAAAAAAATTGGAATAGAAGTAAAAAAAAAAAAAAAAAAGGAATGTTGATTCTGGTATAATAGCAGGTAGAGCCTGGGAATCTGCAGGTGATTCTGTTAGAGATGGTCCGTGGATCACACCTTGAAAAGTTACCATACCAAAGTGTTCTTCCTCCAGTTTAAAATCAGCTAACGGGTACTGAGTGTTTCTTAGCCACTTTTTCTTCAGCTCCAGATAAAAGTACTAACATTCTGTTATTGATTCTGATGTCTTCTGAATATATACTAAAAATTTCGCCTACTCTTAGGCACTTTATATATATTTTCTGTTTTACTTTAGAATATACTTCTTAAAAAGTACAGCCATTGCTCATTAAAGAAAAATTAGAAAATGCATAAAAGTAGGGGAAAAATCATATAGTCACCCTAGCACAACTTCTTGTCTTTTTTTTTTTTTTTTGTCTTTTTGCTATTTCTTTGGGCCACTCCCGTGGCATATGGAGGTTCCCAGGCTAGGGGTCGAATCGGAGCTGTAGCCACTGGCCTACGCCAGAGCCACAGCAACTCGGGATCCGAGCCGCATCTGCAACCTACACCACAGCTCAGGGCAACGCCGGATCGTTAACCCACTGAGCAAGGGCAAGGACCGAACCCACAACCTCATGGTTCCTAGTCGGATTCGTTAACCACTGCGCCACGACGGGAACTCCTCTTGTCTTTTTTTTTGTCTTTTCTAAGGCCTCACCTGAGGCATATGGAAGTTCCCAGGCTAGGGGTCTAATCGGAGCTTTAGCCGCCAGCCTACACCAGAGCCACAGCAACGCTAGATCTGAGCCACGTCTGTGACCTACATAACAGCTCACGGCAACGCTGGATCCTTAACTCACTGATCGAGGCGAGGGATTGAACTCGAAACCTCATGGTTCCTAGTCGGATTCGTTAACCACTGAGCCACAACAGGAACTCTACAACTTCTTGTCTTTTGTGCATTGTTTATTTTCATAGTTGTAGTTGTGCTGTATCCATAATGTATAACTTTGTACCCTGTTTTTTTTAATTAATAATAGACAACAATTATCATACATTTACTGTGTGCCAAGTACTATGTTAATTGCTTTACATATATTATTTAATTCTCAAAACAGTCTTAGAAGGTTGCTACTAAATTTTTTAGCCCCAGTTTCTGGTGAGGAAACTTAAGCTTAGATAGGTTAAGTAATTTACTCCTCAGACTGTAAACATTGATAATTTATAAGTCATCTCAGACTTTATTCTCTGCTGCTTCTAAAGAGTTATTTGAGGGAGTTCCTGTTGTGGCTCAGTGGTAACAAACCCAACTAGTATCCATGGAGATGCAGGTTCAACCCCTGGCCCCGCTTGGTGGGTTAAGGATGGGGCGTTGCGGTGAGCTGTCGTGTGGGTTGCAGATGCAGCTTGGATCTGGCATTGCTGTGGCTGTGGTGTAGGCTGGCAGCTGTAGCTCTGATTTGACACCTAGCCTGGGAACTTCCATATTCTGCAGGTGTGGCCCTAAAAAGCAAAAAAAAAAAAGTTGTTTTTTGATATTCTTTTTTTTTTTTTTTGTCTCTTTGCCATTTGTTGGGCCACTCCCGTGGCATGTGGAGGTTCCCAGGCTAGGGGTCGAATCGGAGCTGTAGCAGCCAGCCTTCGCCAGAGCCACAGCAACTCGGGATCCAAGCCATGTCTGCAACCTATACCACAGCTCACAGCAACGCCAGATCCTTAACCCACTGAGCAAGGACAGGGATTGAACCCGCAACCTCATGGTTCCTAGTCGGACTCGTTAACCACTGTGCCACGATGGGAACTCCTTGATGTTCTTTTAATGGATATAACCTACATAGTTAGCCATGCTCTTATTGGTTGTTTTTCCCTTTTTTGTTGTTAGAAATAAAGTGAATATTTTCCTGCATTCATGATTACTTTTTTTTTCCTGGTTATGCCTGCAGCATATGAAAATTCCCGGGCTGAGGATCGAATCTGAGCCATAGCTGCAGCAATGCCAGACCCTTAACCCATTGTGCTAGGCTGGGGATCAAGCCTACACCTCAGCAATGACCCATGCTGCTGCAGAGACAATGCTGGATCCTTAACCCACTATGCCACAGTGGGAACTGCTATGATTACATTTTCTTAATTTCAGAGTAGAACTAATAATAGATAGGTCAAGTTGTGTATTGCTGCTCTTAGTGTTTTTGGCCACACTTCTGGCATCCACAAGTTCCCTGGGACCAGGGATGAAACCTGTGCCACAGCTGTAACCAGAGCCACAGCAGTGACAATGCTGGATCCTTAACCCGCTGAGCCATCAGGGAATTCTGATTAATGCTGTATTTTGATAAAACTCTCTTCTCTGATTATTGCTCTCTTTGAAGTTTCCAAGAAACAGACTAATTTTTCATTTATCCTCAATATACAAGGATATCAGCTATTTCCTTTCAAAAGAGAGGTGATGGTCATTTGCCTTCCAATATTTCCACCATGTAACCATACTGCCCTGCAGACAGCTGTGTCTGGTATAATGTTAGATCTTAGATTCCAGTGACCTCAGGTTTTTCATTTCTTCTTGGGTTCATTTATTGCCTTTGCTTCTTTAATTCATAGGCTCTTAACTTACACACTATGTGTGTTCACCTACAGTTGGACCCACTCCAAGAGCTGATACGATTTTCATGATCTTGTGTTTGATTAGACCCTCACCAGGACCTAGAAAACGTCAGTCTCCTCAGTACAGTGACGCCAAAGCACACGGTAATCGTCCAAGTACGGCTGTCAGAGGTCACCGTCCATCTACACACAATCTTCACAATGACAGAGGGAAAACTGTTCGTTGTCGGGAAAAGAAAGAACAGAATAAAGGAAGAGAAGAAAAGGTAAATGTTACTGATTTTCATAAGTGAAAGAGTTATTATCCTTAAAAATGAAGACAACAAATTTTAATAATTTTTAGTAATTATATCTGCTGCTATAGTAAAGCCCATAGCCGTTCTCCACCTAGGCTAGGATTCTTCCCACTCACCATTCAACAAATATTTTTTGGTGCTCTTTGTAACTTTCTTTTTTTTTTCTGTTTTTTTCTTTTTGGTCTTTTTAGGGCCGTACCCACAATATATGGAGGTTCCCAGGTTAGGGGTCGAATCAGAGCTGTAGCCGCTGGCCTGCGCCACAGCCACAGCAACCACCAGATCCGAGCCACATCTGTGACCTACACCACAGATCGTGGCAATGCCAGATCCTTAACCCACTGAACAAGGCCAGGGATTGAACCTGTGTCCTCGTGGATACTAGTCAGATTTGTTTCCGCTAAGCTGCAACAGGAACTCCTGTAACTTTCTATCTTGATATAATTTCAGTCTTGCAAACAAGTTGCAAGATTGGCACAA
Source organism: Phacochoerus africanus (assembly GCF_016906955.1). Classification (NCBI taxonomy): domain Eukaryota; kingdom Metazoa; phylum Chordata; class Mammalia; order Artiodactyla; family Suidae; genus Phacochoerus; species Phacochoerus africanus. The sequence goes on from NC_062545.1 coordinate 16,329,059, forward strand.
GGAACTTCCACATACTCTTTACCCAGTTTTATTAGTTAATAGCCCCTTTTGCTTTATCATTTTCTCTCTGCGTATACTTTTTTTCCTAAAAACATCAAGTAAGTTGTGGAGGCGTTCCTTTCATGGCTCAGCAGAAACGAATCTAACATCCATGAGGACACAGGTTTGATCCCTGACCTCACTCAGTGGGTTAAGGATCCGGTGTTGCTGTGAGCTGTGATGTAGGTAGAAGATGCAGCTTGGATCCTGTGCTGCTGTGGCTGTGGCGTAGGCTGGCAGCTGCAGCTCCAATTCGACCCCTAGCCTGGAAACCTCCATATGCTGCAGGTGCAGGCTAAAAAAGACAAAAAAAAAAAAAAGTTGTGGATATCATGCCCTTTTACCCTTAAATATTTTAGAGCTGATTTCCCAGGTATTGAGGCATTCTTTCACATAAACTCAATGCCGTGATCAAAAATACACTGATATAGAACTGTTACCTAATCCACAGACCTTCATAAAATCTTGCCAGTTATCCTAATAATGTCATTTATAGTTTTCACCAGCCCCCTCCATCCCAGGACCCACTGTAGAAGCATATGTTACATTTGGTCATCACGTGTGTTTAGTCTTCTTTCGTGTGAACATTTCCTCAGCCTTTATCTTTTTTGTCCTAATGTTTTAAGAGTTATTTTGTAGCATGTTCCTTGATTTGGGTTGGCCTGATGTTTCCTCATGATTAGATTAAGGTGGTGCATTTTTGGCAAGAATACCACTGAAGTGAAGTTTTGTTCTTCTAAGTTTATCATGTAATGAATGAAACACAGGATGTTTCTTTGTTCTATTGCTTATGATAAATTGGGTCACTTGGTTAGGATGGTGTTTGCCAAGCCTCTCCATGGTAAAGTTACTCTTTTTCTCCTTTTGGTAATTTGTGGGGAGATACTTTATGATTATATAAATATCATATCTCTCATTAAAATTTCACACACTTGTCCTAGCCTCCAGTGATTCTTGCCTGAATCAGTTATTCCTTTGATAGTTGAAATATGATTTCCTAATGCCATTCATTATCTCACCTACATTAATTAATTGACATTGAACCATAAGAAAGAGCTCTCTCCCTTCTCCTTGATTTAATTTTATCACTATGTCTTTTGTCTTTTTGTTGTTGTTGTTGTTGTTGCTATTTCTTGGGCCGCTCCCGCGGCATATGGAGATTCCCAGGCTAGGGGTCGAATCGGAGCTGTAGCCACCGGCCTACGCCAGAGCCACAGCAACGCAGGATCCGAGCCGCGTCTGCAACCTACACCCCAGCTCACGGCAACGCCGGATCATTAACCCACTGAGCAAGGGCAAGGACCGAACCCACAACCTCATGGTTCCTAGTCGGATTCGTTAACCACTGCGCCACGACGGGAACTCCCTAATTTTATCACTATGGACTCAAGGATTCTTATTTTATTCACTGAATTAAAGTCTGTCACTATCTTTTTGATGCTTAAATTGTTCAAGATTTGAGGAGCAGTAGCCTCTTGAAACTGGATCTTAAGTCTTTTTGAATTGTAGTCATTGTTCTCTGAGCACCTCCTCATTTTCTGACACGATAGGATGTTTCGGGCTCTTACTGTATTTCCCCCATTTCCCCAGGAAACTCTGGTTCCTACTGATGGGAAAGAGATTTAAAAACTAAGCTTTCAGTGCTAATTAATATTAATTGAGGGCTTGTACTCCCTTGGAGTCAGAAGCATGTGGGAATCTAAGGACTCAGTTTCTGTCCCTTCTGCTTCCACCTTTCCCTGTCCCCTGCGAAATGCTAAAGTACAGGATAACTTGTCAGACTTGCAGTACCAAAAGGACCACTCACTCCACACCACCTGGGCAAAGGAGAAACTGGGTCACAGCGAATGTAAAGCCCCCAGTGCTGCCCATCTTCCTCTTCAAAACATTATATTAGCCCCTACTCAAAGTTCTTTTTTCTAAATTTGCAGTCTGTGTAATTCTGCTTGAGAACCTCATCCAGTAACCAGCCAGTTGACACCTCTGAACACAACTGTCTGTGTTGATAAAAGTACAGATGTGCATGTAGCTCTTCCTTTTTCTTGTTATTTTCTTTCTTTCTTTCTTCTTTCTTTCTTTCTTTCTTTCTTTCTTTCTTTCTTTCTTTCTTTCTTCTTCCTTCCTTCCTTCCTTCCTTCCTTCCTTCCTTCCTTCCTTCCTTCCTTTCTTCCTTTCTTCCTTTCTTTTTCTTTTTTCTTTTTGGCTACACCCACAGAATGTGAAAGTTTCTGTGCCAGGGATCCAGTCGGAGCCACAGCAGTGGCAGTGCCAAATCCTTAACCAGTAGGCCACCAGGGAACTCCCACATGTGCATTTAGCTCTAGATTTTGTGCCATCGTCATATTCCCCCTCCTCTCCATTTCTGGAGGTCACTTGCCTTTGTGCATTTGAATGATCAGTTCCCTCAAGTCCCTCTCACCATAGTGCTGTAGTCCTTATCTCTGTACTCTTAGCAGCGCAGTTCTGTGTTAGTTCCTGAAACAAGGAGGGATATGGAAAGGTAACTGATACCTCGGGCCTTAGGCAGTATTATCAGTGCCAGGGTTGCCCTGGTCTGTCAGCTCAGGTTTGGGTTGTAAGCCTTACAACCATCTGTGGTTTATAGAGCTCAACGTCTTTTACCTTTTTCATGTTATAGCTATACTTTTATACCCTAAGAAATTTTATGTAGATCCTGAAGTACTATGTTCAGCAAATCCGTTGTCCAGGATAAATTAAATTGAATTAATATGATTTGCTTGTTAAAGCAGGAACATATAAAGCTTTTAAAAATATAGCGTGATGATAAAGAGTGTGGGCTTTGGAATCAGGTAGACCTATATTTAAGCACCAGCTCTGCTGTTTCTGGATGTATTACCATGAACTATTTGGTCTTTTTTTTTTTTTTTGCTATATTTTTAGGGCCAAACCTGCAGTATATGAAAGTTCCCAGGCAAGGGGTCAAATCAGAACTCCAGCTGCTGGTCTTCACCACTCCCACAGCAACACTGGATCTGAGCTGCGTCTGCAACCTACACCTCAGCTCATGGCAACACTGAATCCTTTAACCCACTGAGGGAGGCCAGGGAATGGACCCACATCCTCATGGATACTAGTTGGGTTCGTTACCATCAAGCCACAAGAGGAACTCCTATTTGGTCTTTTTAAATTTTATCTTCTTATATGTAAAATTATTTTTAACACTTGCCTCATAGAGTTTTTATAGGATAAATGAGATAACATTTTTTTGGTACCTGGTGTGTGCTCAATAAATGTTAGCTATTATTTCCCAAACATTTCGGGTAACTGAGATTTTTATTATATTTGCAGTTGGCTTAAACAATTTCACCATTGCATTTTTAAAATTTTTAATGCAATATTTTAGAGGTTGATGACTACTTTCAGAATGCTCTTTAATGTATCTAAATGCAAAAGTAGAATTATTCGGTTAAAAGTAGGGTAAAAATAACAACCCAGGAGTTCCCATCATGGCACAGTGGTTAATGGAACGATGAGGTTGCGGCTTCGGTCCCTGGCCTTGCTCAGTGGGTTAAGGATCTGGCGTTGCCATGAGCTGTGGTGTAGGTTGCAGACACGGCTCAGATCCTGTGTTGCAGTGGCTGTGGCGCAGGCCAGCCGCTACAGCTCCAATTCAACCCCTAGCCTGGGAACTCCATATGCCTCGGGAGCGGCCCTAGAAAAGGCAAAAAGACAAAAATGAATAAATAAATAAAATAATAATAATAATAATAACCCAAAAAGGAGGCTCACTTTTTGTTTTAAACAAACCTCCTCTATTTATTTTATTTATTTATTTTGCTTTTTAGGGCCTCACCTGGGGCATGTGGAGGTCCCCAGCTAGGGGTCCAATCGTAGCTGCAGACCTTATGCCACAGTCATAGCAATGTAAGATCCGAGCTGCGTCTGCAACCTATACCACAGCACACAGCAATGCCAGATCCTTAACCCACTGAGTGAGGCCAGGGATTGAACCCACAACCTATGGTTCCTGGTTGGATTCGTTTCTGCTGAACCACAATGGGAAATCTGAGGTTTGCTTTTTAAGAAAGTTCTTGTTTATGAATGAAGCATATAATGCTTCTACCACTCTTTGGTTCTCTACTGTTTCAAGAACAGGGTGAGGGGAGAAAGTGTGATAAATAAACTTAAAATCAGCTATATTATGAGGAGGTCTTATCTGTATCGCCGCTGAGTATAGACATTGCTTACTTGCTAAAATTCTCAGGATTTGACTGCCAAAGAACAAGAATATTGAATAGGTTTTCAGAGTTCACTGGTGGCTCAGCAGTTAAGAATCTAGTGTTGTCACTGCTGTGCCTCAGATCACTGCTGTGGCTCAGGTTCAATCCCTGATCCAAGAACTTCTACATGCCATAGCCAAAATAATAATAATATTGGCAAAGTGATGTCAGTTGCATTGACTCTTTAGATTGCCAGGAGTAGAAATAATCAAATAAGAAAAAGGAATAAAAGGAATCCACATTGAAAAGGAAGAAGTAAAACTGTCACTGTTTGCAGATGACATCATACTATATACAGAAAATGCTAAAGACACCATAGAAAACTCTTAGAATAAATGAACATGGGAAGGAAAACGTGCAGGAATGCACAGTTAATACACAGAATATTATTTTCCTTTCTATACACACTGCCAGTGAACTATCAGAAAGAGAAATTTAAAAAGCAATCCAGTTTTAAATTTGCATCAAAAAGAATAAAATACCCAGGAATACATCTAACTGAGGAGGGTAAAAGGCTTGTATTCAGAAAACTAGATAAAAATAAGATACTAATGAAAAAAATTGAAAATGACACAAGCGGAAAGATATACTGTATTCATGGATTGGAAGAATTAATATTGTTAAAATGACTGTAACTACCCAAGGCAATCTGCAACTTCAATGCAATCCCTATCAAAGACAAATCAGAAGTTCCTGATGTGGCTCAGTAGGTTAAGAACCTGACATAGTGTCTGTGAGGATGCAGGTTTGACCCCCTAGCCTCACTCAGTGGGTTAAAAGGATCTGGCAGTTCAGATCCAGTGTTGCTGTGGCTGTGGCATAGGTCAGCTGTCTGAATAGACCCCTCATCCAGGAACTTCCATATACCACAGGTATGGCCCTAAAAAGAAGAAAAAATTACCCAAATGGTCCTTGTCAGACTTCAAAAAAAAAAAAAAAAAAAAAGGACAAATTACATTTTCCGCAGAACTAGAACAAATACTCTAAAATTTTTATGCAAACACAGAAGACCCAAAGTAGCCAAAACAGTCTTAAGGAAGAACAAAGCTGGAGGTACTATGTTTCCTGATTTCAGACTTTACTACAAAGCTGTAGTCATCAAAACAGTGTGGTACTGGCACAGAAACAGACACATAGATCCATGGACCAGAATAGAGAGCCTAGAAATGAATGTACACTTATAAGGTCAATTAATCTGTGAGAAAGGGAACAAGAATATAAATGAAGAAATGGTCTCTTCCATATATGATGTTGGGAAGACTGGACACAACTAGATGCAAAAGAATCAAACTAGACTGCTTTTTCACCCTGTATATGAAAATAAAGTCAAAATGGATTAAAGACTTAAAACATGAGACCCGAAACCATAAAACTCCTAGAAGAAGACAGTAGGCAGTACTCTCTTTGGCATCAGTCTCAGCAGTGTTTTTTTGGCCATATCTCCTCAGGCAAGGGAAACAAAAGCAAAATAAACAAAATAGGACTACATCAAACTAAAAAGCTTTTGCATAGCAAAAAAAGAAACTGTCATAAAAATGAAAAGGTCATCTACTGAATGAAAGAAGGTATTTGCAAATGATGTGCCTGTACTAGCTTTTTTTAGTGGTGGTTCTAGATAGTTTCTATATAGAATTTGTAATGGTTGACTGGTACTATCGTAACAATTTGAATGAAGTATAGAAATTGTATCTCTCCTTATATCTCTTTATCTTTTCCCATTTATAATTGTTTTAAACTTTTTTTTTTCTCCATTCATTTAGAGCCCCATTGGTATCATAACTTTTGCTTCAAATGTCAAACATAATTTAGAAAACTCAAGAGGAAAAAGCCTTTTGTACTTACCCATATTTTGCTTACCATGTTCATTCCACCTTCCTGATATTTCAGGGTTCCTTCTTAAATATGTTTCTCTTCTGTTTAGAGAACTTCTTTAAACTATTCTTTTGGGTTGGTCTCTCCTGGCAGCAAAATTTAGTTATTTTCCCTTTATCTAAGAATGTTTCGATTTCTCTTTCATTCCTGAAGCATATTTTTTACTGGGTAGAGGATTCTGGGTTGGCAATCCTTTTCCTTAGAACACTTGAAAAATTCTGTGCCACTCCTTTCTGGCTTTCTTGGTTTCTGAAGCAAAATCTGTTTTATTTGAATCATTTTTTCCCTATAAGCAGTGTGTTGTTTTGCCGCTCTCAATTTTTTTGTCTTTAGTTTTCATAAATTTAATTATAATGTGTGTTGGAGTGGATTAATTTGTGGTTTTTTTTATTCTTTCTGAAGTTTTCTATGTTAAATTAGTTTGTTTCATGCATATTCAAAAATGTGTGTTGAAGCATAGTTTTAAAAATCTGTCAGAAAATTCTACTATCGGTCATTTTACTCTTGGCACCTGTTGATTGCTTCTTTAAAAATTCAGTTGGAGGAGTTCCCGTCGTGGCGCAGTGGTCAACGAATCCAACTAGGAACCATGAGGTTGCAGGTTCTATCCCTGGCCTTGCTCAGTGGGTTAAGGATCCGGCGTTGCCGTCAGCTGTGGTTGCAGACACGGCTTGGATCCCGCGTTGCTGTGGCTCTGGCGTAGGCCGGCGGCTACAGCTCTGATTAGACCCCTAGCCTGGGAACCTCCATATGCACGGGAGTGGCCCTAGAAAAGGCAAAAAGACAAAAAAAAAGTTTGAAAGCTTTAGTATGAAAAGTGATTTTGATTCTTGGTATTTTTGGTTCTTGCTATGAAAAGTGATTTTTGATTGAGACCTAGATAGACATTTGCGTATTATGTTACGATACTCTAGATCTAAATTTAAACTTACTGTTTTAGGTGATGTTCTGACACTGCTCGGGCAATGGAGCTCTTAGATAAAGGTAGAAATCCAGGCTCTCCCACTCCCTAGCCTGTCTTGACACCTGAGTAATGGAAGGTGTCTTCTCATTACCCCTGAGCTGTGGTAGGCATTCTCCACGTGAACTCTGCTGACAGTGGTGGTGGGGCCCTTGTCTCCACTCTCTGCTTGTCTTTTTCTGACACAACCCAGTGCCTTGTTAGTGCCAGGTGGGGATGGAGTCCGGGTTCCCTCTGTGACCCCACTGACTGACTAGGGGTGTTGCTCCCGGTTGGCAGGGATGAAAATTCCAGCTCCCTACTTGGCCTCTGATGCCACCCTGGTTGGGGTTTGGGACACCTCATTTCTCCCCGGGATGGAAATCTAGGCTCCTCACTTGGCCCTTGCTGGCCTGGGTCGGACCGGGGCCATAGATTTTTCTGTGGTGCTTTTGTTGGGGTAGAGTGCTGTTGTCTAGAAGTGTTTTCTTGCTAGCCTACCCCTTTCTTGGCCTTGTGGCTAGAGAAAGCAAGCTTTGGTTGGGTCTTCTGTTTGCTCATGTTGTTTCTGGGCTGTGAGCTTCTTGAGCTGCTAGTCTGAATATATAAAAGGAAAAGAAAACCCAGAGAATTCACCACCATGTCCAACTTTCCTTGCTGGTCTGCCTTCTCTATACCTTTCAAAGTCTTATCTTTGTTTAAAACATAATGTCCAAGGTTTTTAGTTCTCCTTAGCAGAGGAACAGTGAAGAGTAATATCTGTTCCATCTTCCTATAGATGAAAGCCTAGCTGTCTTTTTTTTTTTTTTTTTTTGGTCTTTTTAGGCCTGCACCTGTGGCATATGGAGGTTCCCAGGCTAGGGGTAAAATAGGAGCTGTAGCCACTAGCCTACGCCACAGCCACAGCTACACCAGATCCCAGCCATGTCTGTGACATACACCACAGCTCACAGCACCTCCAGATTCTTAACCCACTGAGCAAAGCCAGGGATCGAACCTCCATTCTCATGGATACCAGTCAGATTCGTTTCCACTGAACCACAATGGGAACTCCCTATCTGTCATTTTTAATTAAATCTGTTTGAGACTGATGAATTTGTATTGTGTTTTTATAATTTTGCCAGCTTTTAAAATAACTGGCTTTAAACCCAGCTCTTTATCTCCTCCTGTGTATTGGTCCATCTTCAGCTTTATTTTGAGCACCAAAATGGAGTCTATACTCTTTTTCACCTCTCTCCTGCATTCTTTTACCTCCTGGTACTTGTTAGTATTTTCACTTAGAGCAAAATTTCCAAATTTGAAATTCCATAGCTCCCCTTGGCTGACCTGTTATAGAATGGTTTCCCCTTTTTGCCTCACTTAAATCTGTTTTGCTTTGTCTGCAAACATTCCCTCAGCAGTGTGTTCTGTGGGAGAAGAGAACGAGAACTAGAAAGTGCCTTATATTCGGGTCTCTCTGGGCTGGCAGTGGAAGTTCCCAGTAGTCAAGGACAGTGTCTTCTTTCTGTCCCCGAAGCTGCCAGTACAGAATAGATCCTTGATAAATATCTGTGAGTGAATAACAACTTCATAAATACTAAGAAAAGATCACCTCCTCTTTTAAAGCTTACGTAACACCTTCCTTGCATCTTCTCTGTTTTCCTGTTGAGTACTAAATGTGTAAATTGTGAGAAAGGAGCTTATTTGATATTCTAGTGTAAGACTTTGAATATCATAATTATTACTGATTTTAGACAGCAAAATTGACAAATCATGTTGTGGGCAAAAAAATGTTACGGAGATGGGGTAACAATCCTAGTATAAGACTAAATAAGTGATTATTTACACTAATAAGAAGTTTTATAAATGTTTTTAACTCAAAATTCATGAGTGTCTGAGTAGTTTTTCTGCAGGACCTCTAGGACTAAAAGAATACCTGTCCGTTTATGAAGATAAGTTCCAGCAGCTGTTTTTGTCCTGAGAACCCCTGTTGGACACTGTGGTTTCTCAGACCTTGACGTTAACCTTCTTCTCTCATTCCTCTTCTATAGTGATTTTTTTCCCCAGTATTTGTTTTATCACAGCAACAGTCCCAAACCCAGCTTCGCAAAAACACGACATTATTGAAATGAATATAGCAGTCTGAATGGAGAAACTGTGAACTACCTCAAGCTGGTGTTCACCCAGTGTGCAAACAGGTGTTGTGTTTCCCTCAAAAATGTGATAATGTCCTGCAGTGCCCTGTGGGTTTGTCATTGTGCCCTGGAGTGCTTCTGTGTCACCTTGGGAATGCCGCCCTAATGGCTCATCATGGGGTGAGGGGGGGCGGGAAATCTCAGCCAAGAACTTAGGGGTCTCTAGGAGGGGTGTGGGAATAGTGAAAGGGATGTTTTAGGAGCATCCATGGGGTGTTAAGATCGAGCCATAGCGTTCGCTAAATAAACCATTTGTGTTTAACCTTATCTCTTCTAAAGCTCTGAGATGAATGTCATGTATATCAGTATATCAGTATTCGTTAGTAACTACAGTTTATCTCAGTATTTTTTTTTTTTTATTGGTCTCTTTTCCTTTTCTAGAGCCACTCCTGCAGCATATGGAGGTTCCCAGGCTAGGGGTCTAATCGGAGCTATAGCTGCTGGCTTATAACACAGCCACAGCAATGCGGGATCTGAGCTGCGTCTGCAGCCCACACCACAGCTCATGGCAACACCGGATCCTTAACCCACTGAGCAAGGCCAGGGATTGAACCCGCCACATCATGGTTCCTAGTCAGATTCGTTCGTTAACCACTGCACCATGACGGGAACTCTGATCTCAGTCAGTATTAACTGTTTCTGTTCTTGTCAATTCTTTTGCATAATATTTTTCTTTTTCTTTAATACTTGTCACTTTTATGTAAAAATAAGTTGAGTATGAAACTGATGTTGATGTAGAAGGATGACTTAACAGTCTTTGATTCTGTCCTCATTACTTGTCCTGTTCTAGTCACTTTCTCAAAAATGTCACTTGAGTCCAGTCTTTCTTCTGACTCATAGAAACAAAATATAATTTGTGAGTCAATCAAAAGCACTTTTTTTTCCCTCTATTTGTGTAGAACAAATCTCCTGCTGCAGTTACAGAACCAGAGACAAATAAATTTGATAGTACTGGATATGATAAGGACTTAGTAGAAGCTTTGGAAAGAGATATAATTTCTCAGAACCCCAATGTTCGATGGTAAGTTATATCACAAGAAAATAATTGGGTGCTGATGATGCTTTTTGGAACAGAAAATGGAGCAAATGTGAGCATGTACTGAGGATCAGTCCTTGAGGGTTGAACTGGATGGAGTACATATATACTATCTGGCATGGCACATAATGAATGAAAAACTTCACTTTGCTTCAGTCTGTGCCAGTTTCTGTCTGAGATTTTTAAATTTGATGAAATAAATGATAACAATAAAATAACATTTTTATTAAATAAAAAAATCCTATATACCAATGGAAATAAGGTCACAGAAATTTCATCTTCTTTTTGGGACACCCTCTAATGGTAAAATGGTAGTCATTCTTTTTTTTTAATACCCGCTTCTGTGGCATGTGAACGTTCCTGGGCCAGGATTGTGTCTGAGCTGCAGCTCCGACCTGTGCTGCAGCTGCAACAAGGCTAGATCCTTTAACCTCCTGCACTGGGCCAGGGATCAAACCTGTGTCTCTGTAATGACCTGAGCTGCCGCAGTCAGTTCTTAACCCATTGCACCACAGAGGGAACTCTGGCAGTCATTCTTATGCATGTGTGTTGCTGTTATCTTTAGGTTTATCTAATATATGTTGTTTTTATTTCCTATTACTCAGAGCAGTGGTTCTCTATTAATATTATACCTGTAATTTATCACAGCGAGTTGTAAAGCACTCTTTCCCACAAAGTTAGGTACATTCTGGTTTATATTTTTTAAAACTTTAATTATTTTTAGGTACATTTGGGGGACATCTTAAAATATATTGTCCTATCATATATCATAATATATTAGCATGCCATGTGTACCAGTAGTTGTAGTAGTGGTTGTGTTCTAGTGGTTGGAGATGACTTCACGGCAGTCTCTATGGTGCTGTCTAACCTTGGTGTCTACCTCTTATAGCATTGAGGTCAAAGAGGCAGTTTTGCAGCCTGTGTCTGCTTTATGCCCTTTTTATTCTTTATGGTTTTTTAATAGGTTCATTATTTTTTATTATTATTATTTTTTTAGCTTTCTAGGGCCAAACCCACGGCATATGGAAGTTCCCAGGCTAGGGGATCAAACATGCATCTTCATGGACACTAGTCAGATGTGTTACCACTGAGCCACGATGGGAACTCTTAGGTTCGTTATTTTTAAATCATGGAGTTTGAGGAATGAACCTTGTAAGAGGAGGAATTTATTTATTTATTTATTTATTTATTTATTTATGTCTTTTTGCCATTTCTTGGGCCGCTCCTGCAGCACATGGAGGTTCCCAGGCTAGGGGTCTAATTACGCCAGAGCCACAGCAACGCCGGATCCAAGCCGCGTCTGCAACCTACACCACAGCTCATGGCAACGCTGGATCGTTAACCCACTGAGCAAGGGCAGGGACCGAACCCGCAACCTCATGGTTCCTAGTCGGATTCGTTAACCACTGCGCCACGACGGGAACTCCCTAAGAGGAGGAATTTAAAGTGAGATGGCATCATAACACTTAAGAGTCAGCCATAGACCTGTGTTCTCATCCATCAAGCTGAAAATAATTGAAGTCTCAGATAGGGCTCTGGCCATATACTGGTTGGCGTGACAGGGCTCATCACAGGTGTCAGTTCACAAGTGCCTAGAAGAAGCGTAGCATTCTGTCAGTAGTGTAAAATTGTGTGATTCAGTGATTCTCAAAAATGACTACATGAGTTAAGCATATAATCTAACCTTGTTGGTAAAATATCTTCTCTTTCAGGGATGATATTGCTGATTTAGTAGAAGCTAAAAAGTTGCTTAAGGAAGCTGTGGTGTTACCAATGTGGATGCCAGAATTCTTTAAGGGCATTAGGAGACCGTGGAAAGTAAGTTTACCACTATTATGGCATCGTCAAAGCAAATGGCAAGTGCATGGCTGTAGAAAGCCATTATTTATCTGTATTGGGGTAAGTGAGAGGAGAAAAGAGTAGGTAAAGAAAATTTCAACTTGAAATTCCCAGGCTAGGGGTTGAATTGGAGCTGTAGATGCTGGCCTATGCCACAGCAACTCGGGATCCAAGCTGCGTCTACCACAGCTCACGGTAACGCCAGATCTCCGACCTACTGAGCAAGGCCAGGATTGAACGTGCATCCTCATGGATACTAACTAGTCAGATTTGTTTCCACTGCACCACCATGGAACTTCCTGTACTTTTTTTTTATTCTTGAAATGTTAAGTGAAAAGCAGAATACAAAATTATAGACCTACTTTGAGTCCAACTAAGTAAAAACAACAGTATCTAATTTGTTTGAGTGAAAAGACTAGTAGGAAATGGATCCAGATACTAATGGCACCTGCGTTAGGGTATGATATAATATCAGTACATTAATACTTATTATATTTCTTCTCTTAGTTCCAGATTATTAATAATAATGTATGACTTCCTTGCCTTTATAATGGAAAAATTGCATTTGTGATAAAGTATCCTTCTTTGTCTTTTGTCATAATGTTATGTGTAAGTTGGTTGAAAACTGATCCTTAGTAATGGAATTCCTGTGAATTAGAACAATGGTGGATAAATCTTTTGCTGATGCTCTTCTATTTCCAACAGGGAGTGTTGATGGTGGGCCCACCTGGTACAGGAAAGACCCTTCTCGCCAAAGCGGTGGCTACGGAATGCAAGACAACATTCTTCAATGTCTCGTCATCAACCCTGACTTCCAAATACAGAGGAGAGTCTGAGAAGCTTGTTCGTCTTCTGTTCGAAATGGCAAGTGTTTGAGACGGCGCTAATGATTCTTTACCACTAAAAGGGGAGAAAGTGGAGTTCCCTTGTGGCTCAGCAGGTTAAGGATCCAGTGTTGTCACTGCAGCAGCTCGGGTCACTGCTATGGCACGGGTTCTGTCCTGGGCCTGGAAACTTCCACAGGCTCTGGGTGCTGACAAAAAAAAAAAAAAAAGAAAGAAAAGAAAAAGAAAGAAAAATGAATGTAATTAAAATTTCTTAGAGGGAATCTGTGTGATTTTATTTAAGGTAGTGGTTCTCTTTAACAAATTTTTCCCTGGAACTTTAGAACACTTAGCAGTGTCTGTAAATGTCTTCCCAGCATTGTTATCCCTGTCATTGTAGTATACAGATAATCCTGTATTCCTATGACTCCTAAACAAATAGATAGAACCGGTTACAGTATTCAGTAGCACAAAAAGTACCATATAATATTTAAGTCCACATTAGCAGCTGTAATTTAGCTTTTCCAGCTCTGTCTTCCCTCCCCAGTATTAGGACAAGAGAGACAGCTGCCCAGTGTGGCAGACTCCTGAGCTGTTTTCTAATTGCTAAACTATAGGTTACTTTTGGGTTTGGGGGTTTTTTGTTTTGTTTTGTTTTTGCTTTTTAGGGCTGCACCCGAGGCAGTGGAGGTTCCCAGGCTAGGGGTCTAATTGGAGCTATAGCCACCAGCCTACGCCAGAGCCACAGCCACGCCAGATCCGAGCCATGTCTGTGACCTACACCACAGCTCACAACAACACCAGATCCTTGACCCACTGAGCAAGGCCAGGGATCGAACCCGCAACCTCATGGTTCCTAGTCAGGTTTGTTTTGCCTGCGCCACGACAGGAACTCCTATAGGTTACTTTTGAATGAAATAAAAACCTGGTTTCTTTCTTTAGGCTCGATTTTATTCTCCAGCCACCATATTTATTGATGAGATAGATTCCATTTGCAGTCGCAGAGGGACTTCTGAAGAGCATGAGGCAAGCAGAAGGGTGAAAGCCGAGCTGCTGGTTCAGATGGATGGTATGCATGTGTATCTGCGTGAACTGACTGAGCTCTCCTCCTAGTGCCAACCCACACATCCAGATAACGGGAGGGGCTGCCAAGTAGGTCCTGGAGATGGACAGCGGTGACACACAGGAAATAATGGCTCTTCATTCATAGGACATACACACTGATCTCATTTTTAGCCATGAAATTGAAATAAATGCAGATAAATTGGCCTTAGAAAGGGAGATGTATGGTTTTGAATAATTTTTTAAATTGCTGTGTAACTAAGCTGAACTGGTCTTTTTTTTTTTTTTTTTCCTATTTTGGCTGCCCCATGGCATATGGAGCTCCCTGGCCAGGTATCAGATCTGAGCCACAGTTGTGACCTATGCCACAGCTGTAGCAATGCTAGATCCTTTAACCCACTGTGTCGGGTTGGTGATCACACCTGTGTCCTGGCATTGCAGACAGGCCACCAAACCCATTGTATCACAGTGGGAACTCATGAATTAGTCTTTTGATTAAACCTATTTTAAGTCATGTTTTTTGCATACTTACAAAACTTATGCTTCTCAGGACCACAAATTCATTTATGTACTAGTTAGCTTTATTAAGCCTTAAGGAGGCTTGATGATTTTATTGTTGTGCTAAGTATCTGATGATCTTTAAGTAGTTGAGCTTTATTTTGTGTCTTTTTTACCATCTTCTTACCCTTCGTTAAGGTGTTGGAGGTGCTTCTGAAAATGATGACCCTTCCAAAATGGTTATGGTTCTGGCAGCTACTAATTTTCCCTGGGATATTGATGAGGCTTTAAGAAGACGTCTTGAAAAAAGAATCTATATCCCATTACCATCAGGTATCTTCATTTGAATCAGAAAGCTCATATTAACTCTTAGTTTTGCTTAGAAATTAAGAATTTTGGTATTAATGAACTTTTTTTTTTTTAATTTTTTTGTCTTTTGTCCTTTTAGGGCGGCATCTGTGGCATATGGAGGTTCCCAGGCTAGGGGTCGAATTAGAGCTGTTGCTGCTGGCCTACGCCAGCGCCACAGCAATGCCAGATCCAAGCCATGTCTGCAGCCTACACCACAGCTCACAGCAACACCAGATCCCTAGCCCACTGAGCAAGGCCAGGGATCAAACCCACAACCTCATGGTTCCTGGTCAGATTCGTTTCCACTGTACCACAAAGGGAATTCCTGAACTTTCCTTTAAAAGACAAATGTAGGAGTTCCCGTCATGGAGCAGTGGTTAGCGAATCCAACTAGGAACCATGAGGTTGCGGGTTCGATCCCTGCCCTTGCTCAGTGGGTTAACGATCACGGCGTTGCCGTGAGCTGTGGTGTAGGTTGCAGACGTGGCTCGGATCCCGCGTTGCTGTGGCTCTGGTGTGGGCCGGTGGCTACAGCTCCGATTCGACCCCTAGCCTGGGAACCTCCATATGCCGCGGGAGCAGCCCAAAGAAATAGCAAAAAGACAAAAAAAAAAAAAAGACAGATAACATTTAAAAAATAAATACATAAATAAAATTCAATGAAATACTTCGATTTAAAAAAATTAATTAAAAATTTTTAAATAAATTCATTGAGGAACAGCTCTTAAATTTTTGAAGCAAATATTAGCTGTAAGAATTGGAAGACAAATTCTCAAGGTGGACTGGAGAAAAGTAAAACATTACTTATGTTGAAGGCTTCCATTTTAAAATTTGTTTCTACCATCAGCAAAAGGCAGGGAGGAGCTATTACGAATCAGTCTGCGTGAGCTGGAACTGGCTGATGATGTTGATCTTGCAAGTATAGCGGAAAACATGGAAGGTTATTCTGGTGCGGACATTACCAACGTGTGCAGGTATGAACTATTTTGGAAGCATAGGCTTTTGTGGGTATAAACTCACATAGCTTTCATGCTGAATTAAGATGAAGAATAAAGACCCATATTATAATCTAGTTAGAGACCTAAGTTTTGGTTTTAAGTTAGGGTCAGGTAGTGCTGATAGGTCATTTGGGTGTCTTGCATGTCAGTGAAGTAGCTACAGTTTAAAAGCTACAAGTTCAAGAACCTAATGTTTGAACAATTGGTGTAAAATTTAGAAAATAATTGTCTTGGATCAGAAAGATTCATGTTAGTGCATTCATTCAGCACACTGTTACACAGAAAATATAATTTGAAATAGGTTGATGTGGCATATTGAAGGGGAATACAATCTCGTTTTCAGTGAGTGTCCCAAATGTAATAGGAACAGCAGTAAAAAGGAAAGGCAGTCTCTAATCCAGCTGATTCAGGTAGGTTTTGTTCTAAGTATTAGTTCAGGCACCTATTAGCAAGGTGTAGCAATGACTACACTGGTTTATTCATCTCTAAAGTTAAGCGTACCATGCAGGGCTGTTAAGACTAGCAATAACGTGTATGAAACAGCTTTGTTGCCATCCCTTTGCACAAATGGTGGCTGCTGTTAAGGATGAAACTGAATGAAAGAAAAGAGTTGAATCTGAGGTTTCTCCTTTAAGAAAAAATAGCACTAATACAAAGGGGGGAAGGGAGAGACCTCCTAACCTGATCAGCTTTTCTTACGCATGTAGTAGGAAATATTTAATTTTTTTTTTCTTTTTGCCTTTTTTTTTTCTTGAGCTGCTCCCACGGCATATGGAGGTTCCCAGGCCTGGGGTCCAATCGGAGCTGTAGCCAACAGCCTACACCAGAGCCACAGCAACGCTAGATCCCAGCCACGTCTGTGACCTACACCACAGCTCACGGCAACGCCAGATCCTTAACCCACTGAGCAAGGCCAGAGATCGAACCCGCAACCTCATGGTTCCTAGTCGGATTCGTTAACCACTGAGCCACAATGGGAACTCCAGGAAATATTTAATTTTCTAGCTAACAGATTCTGTACTGTCTCTGTGATGCTCATTATTTTATGTTACACTTTTAATAAAATTCATTTGCTCTCATTATTATATCCTTCTACTTCTTGGGCTTTTGGCTCAGTGTCAGTTCTTTAAAATGAGTAGCATTTCATAATGGAAGATTGAACTGCTAAAAAAAATAGAACAGGCTTTGTAGTCCAACACTGGATTCTCTGCAGTACCACATATGTGTGTGTAATAAGATAATTACAGAAGAACACACACACACTGGAAAATTCTGTTCACAGGTTTTTATTCAAGCAAAACATAATTTTATGATTTCTTGGTTTTGTTTCATTTTTGTTTTAATTTAAAACCCAGGGATGCATCCTTGATGGCAATGAGAAGGCGTATTGAAGGTTTGACCCCAGAAGAAATCAGAAATCTTTCAAAAGAAGAAATGCACATGCCTACAACTATGGAGGATTTTGAAATGGCTTTAAAAAAGGTTTCTAAATCAGTGTCTGCTGCAGACATTGAAAGATATGAGAAATGGATATATGAGTTTGGATCATGCTGAATTTTCACATGTGGGAAACCTGCATTAAGTGTTTGAATAATAATTAAAATTAGTATTTCGTTGCACCGAGCGCTATATTTTTTTAAACTTTCATAATGGTAGGAGTAAAAAACAAAGAAAGTATGATTCTGAATAAAGACAATTTTTTAAAGCTAGAAGTAGATTTGTTTTATTTTAGCATTACTCTATTTCTCTTTCACTGACGACAGATGTTGCCATAAATTCTATCACTTAGCTTGGAAAACTGTCTTTATATGCACTTCAGAGTATATCATCTTCTCTTCCACTGCCCACCATTCCTCCAGGGAATAAGACTGGCTCTAGCTCCTTAGGTGCTAGTGGATAACTGAAAATTCCTGAACGTTTTAACACACAGTCAACTGATGTATAAACCACACCCAGCATACTTTCCTTCCTGCCTGGTGTTGTGGTAACTTCCTCCTCCTCCTCCTGAGAGAACTTGAAAAGGCTCTTCATTTTCCTGTGCTTTTAAAAGGAAGGAAAAAAATACATTTATACACAGCCTTATCCATCTGACTTTATTCTGCCTGAGTAAGAGGCTGCACTGTAGGCAGGTGGATGCTGTTGGCTGTACTCTCATGGCACTCATTAACCCATCACTCACAGATACAAAGTGTAATTAAAATAGTAGTTAAGGGTGCAAGTGAAAGTTAATAAATGAGATAAAGTGTATGGTATAAAATTTTAGGAAGGATTTCCATTTATAATTACTTGCTAAAAAAAAAAATACTGTGTCATCCCAGCCATAGAAAACAGATCCTCGGGGAGACTGGCCAGGCCCCAGGTCTCACAGCTAAGGAGAGGAGGAGGGATAGGAATCATTGACCACAAGCCTGCACTCTCCAAGGAAAACCTCCTACACTGTTCTTCCAAGAGTCTACAAGCTCCTGCTTAACTGATTAACCAAGACTCTGCCATCATTTAAAGTTAGAACTAGTGATTTCTAGCAACTTAGAGAATGATGAAGGACATGGGAAAAAGTGTTACTGGCTAGGTGACTTTAGGGTTAAATTGTGAACGGTATACTATTATTTATTCATCTAGAATATTGAGACAGTCCATCACACAGGGCCATCATTCCTCAACAAAAACAGGCAGAATGAAACCTCCCTCCCTCCCTCTACTACCTGCCATCCTTCTTCCACTCTATACTTACCTATTTAGCAGAAATCTAAGGTGGTTTTAAAACCCAATCATTTCTTTCTTGAACAATGTGTTTTTGTTTTTTTTTTTAAGAGTTGCACCCACGGCATATGTAAGTTCCCAGGCTAGGGGTCAAATCGGAGCTGCAGCTGCCAGCCACAGCCACAGCCACACCAAATCTGAGCCTCGTCTGTGACCTACACTGCATCTCAGAGCAATGCCAGATCCTTAACCCAATGAGCAGAGCCGGGGATTGAAACCCATCCTCATGGAAATGAGTCAGTTTTGTTACCGCTGAGCCACAATGGGAAGTCCCTGAACAATGTTTTAAATGAAAGGTTGCAATCAAAAAAATTTTTTTATTAAAACAGAAAGTATCTTTCACATGGAGTAAAGATATGTATTATGTACCAGATCACACTGTAAAATATACATCAATATGGGTGATGGTTTAAAAAAAACCAAACACCACTGTAGGGTCAATAGGATTATACTTGGAACCACAGGAGCAAAGGCACATTCTAATTCCATGACACTGATGGACTCATTAACTAATTTGAAACTTGGTTTCAGCCAGTGTTATGTGAAAGGAGCTGTTATATATGTAATTGTCACCTGGGCAAAGTTTTTATTCCAAAAAGACTGTACTTTTTTTTTCCTTCAAAAAAAAAAGAAAAGTTTATTTTAGCGTGAGAACATGTCACTGTTTTAAAATCCTGGTTCATTGAAGGTAAGTAGTCTTGGTACAGGATACAATCAAATCATGATACGCTTCAATGATTTTATACTGAGTCACATACTTAATATAAAGGCACATTTTACTGAATAAAAAAATAAGTGTTAAGTTCTTGAGCTTTTAAATTAGAATTTCATAAAGTGCTTTTCATAAAGTCATATAGTAATTAAGTGGATATAATTTCCCTAACAAAAGGCACCTTGAAAAGTATTGGCACATGGCATTTGTCTTGCTTTTCTTTTCTTTTGGTTGTTTCAGAGTTTCTTCATGTCTTCCATTTCAATTTCCCTTAATAATTCATCATCTGAACAGCCAGCCCTATTATAGAATAAGATGAGCTTTGTGACTTTAAAGGTCAAGTTTTTGGCAGTTTTAGGAGTTTAGGGATTTTTCTAGTATATAAACTGATTCTTAATGATTTAAAGAAAATTATATTCGAGTGGCAAATCTGAACCAACAGTCTAATGCGGAGTCCATGATTCGAGGTGGTGTCTTAAATACATGTTTTATCTCCAGGTTTTTCTGCTGTTTTCTCTGGACCATCTGAATATAAGTTGAGAGCTGTCACAGGTATAACATTCACTTTATCCAACTGAAGAATTCCTCTGAAATACAGAAAGGAAAATTAAATGTTTCTTCTGTCTAGTTTGGTACTAAAACAGGGCTACATCGAGGTTATAATTAAGTTTATACCTGGGGGTAGGTGCTTTTGCTTCTTTTGATTTAGTTTACGATGGCTGTATAAACTCTTAGGTCCAAAGTTCACTTTAACCAAACTAACTGAGAGAACAGAAAGGAAAAAGAGGGAGCTCCTTACAAGAGGACAAGAGGACAGGGGAGGTAAAGATCCCCAAGGCAGACAAAGACCTTGTTTTGCACAAGCTGGGCAAAAAAGGCAAAGCCCCAGCAGCTTTCTAAGCACTACTCCTCTGGAATGCAGCCTTTACGCAGATCTTTAGACAGCATTTTTCCTTCTGCTGCTGAAGTACCTGATCAGGGAGACCTCTGGATTGGATCCAAAATCTTGTATTGCAAGTTCAATATTACCCTAATCGAAACATCAATAGGAGTTCCCTTGTGGTACAGCAGGTTAAGCATCTGGCATTGTTACTGCAGTGGCTTGGGTTGCCGCTATGGGTGGGTTCGATCCCTGGCTGGGGAATGTTCATGTGCCATGGGTACCGTCAAAACAAAAACATCAACAGAAGTTACCTGTTTATAGAACCAAACAAGCTGATTTCTAAATTTCACAAAGAAAAAACTGTGCAATAGCCATAACATTTTTTAAAAAAAGAACAAGGCAGTGAAAAGACAGCAGACCTAAGCAGCTATCAGAGGTTTTGTTAAAGCATGATAGTAGTTAAAACCATGGTACTGGCACAGGAACAGACAAGTAGATCAGTGGAAGAAGAAAGCACAGAAAGAAAACACATAGGAATGTAGGTGACAGTAAATTCCAAGTCAACAGGCAAATTACTAACAGAATAATGGCCTCAGAAAATCAACTCTAGCTCAAACTGTACACAAAAGTGATGGTAAAAAGTGTTTTAAGAAAACAATGTAATTTTAAAATGGGAAAGGCCTATTAAAAAAAAAATTAAAACCCTAGAAGCCATAAAGGAACAACATGAATTGCTTTTTCTCCAAATGAAAAACTTCTGTGTAATATAGAATACCATATATAAAAGCAAAAGGCAAATCATAATCTGGGATTTAAAAATATACATATATCTGCAATATATATTATGTATGTACAACAGACAAAGGAACTCCTACACAGTGATAATTACAAAAGGCAATACAACTGAAAAATGGGCAAAGGTATATATCAATAGGCATGTCACAGGAGAAATCCACACAGCCAACTATTACAAAGATGACAGACTTGGCTAGACCTAGATAGGGAAAGACGCCATTAAGAAGAAAATGGAAACTATTTATTATTATTATTTTTCAATGGCCACATCCATAGCATATGGAAGTTTCCAGGCCAGGAACTGAATCCAAGCCACAGCTGTGACCTATGCCGCACCTGTGGCAATGCTAGATCCTTTAACCCACTGCACCAGGCCAAGGGCTGAATCCGTGCCTCTGCAGCAACCTGAGCTACTGCAGATTCTTAATCCACTGCACCACAGCAGGAGCTCCAGAAAATGGAAATTAAAATGAGATTTTCCCCCCCCCCCAAGTTACAAAAGCAAAAAAGACTGCTATCAGGTGTTGAGAAGATGTTAAATACATATACTTTTTGACCCAGTACTTTCACTTTTTAGGACTCTATTCTACATTAATGTACCTGTGCAGAGATATATGTACATTAAGAATATGCATTAGAGCATTAGTGGAAGTTAAATGACATTGGACATGACCCAAATGTCTAGTGGAGGAATGGTTTATGGCACAGCCATGCTGGGAAACACTATGCACCCATAAAGAGAATGAATAAGCCCACAGATGTCCTGAAAGGAAAAGATCTTAAGCCACAGTTCCCAGACTGCACTGAGACCCCTGGGATGGCTCCCAGGGGCACCACAGCAAAGATAAATTTTTTAAGACTTTAGGAGTGCCCGTCATGGCTCAATGGTCAAACCTACAACCTCATGGTTCCTAGTCAGATTTGTTTCCACTGCGCCACAATGGGAACTCCCAAGTTACAGAATTCTTCCCATCTAATTAATACATCTTGGACTTCTTTCTCCTACAAGCTGCACGGAATCCCCACTGCATATTATTAGTGAACCATTAGTTGTCAGCCCTCACTGATACATAGTTCAGAGTTTCCTCTTTTGCTTTTGTTTTCTGTTACAAGCAGTGCTGCAGTGAATATCCTGCTACTCTCCAAAAATTTATTTCATTTTAAATTGACACTTTGAGGTTGAAAATACAGAGGGAACCTTCTTATTTCATTTCTTCCTTATTAGACACACTGTGTTTTCCATTAAAGACGTTGGTTTCCTTTTTCTCTAATAAACTAGGTTCTTACAGAGTAGAGTTTGCCCACCCATATTTGAATTCCCAAGACAGGTGTCTTGACCATAATAGGTATCTAATAAATGTCTTTTAATTTTGCTCAAGTTGAAAGATGGGCCAGAAAAAAAAAAGATGATTATTTTCCCTTCCACTTGTCTTACTCCTAGTTTTTGTATTTTCTACTCTAAAATATAGTAAAGATAATTACTTTTTAATCTTTAAAAATACTAATGTAGTTCAAAAATAAGAAATACTTACTTGTATTCACAAACTGGGAAAAGCACTTTTAAGATAGTTATTACTACAACTGCTCCTATAATTCCAACCACCATGACATTCAAAAACATAAAAAATACTGGGAAAACACTGCTCCAGAACCTGCAGAGATCTTTTCTGAACTTTTCCATCCACTGACACATCACCTAGAAGAAAGAAAAAAAAAAAAGAGTTTTGATTAGATATGCAGGTTTCATTTCAGCTCTAAGAAATTTTAAAAATTATGTTCTTGTTTGGGGTGATGATAACATCACATATTTTGTGTGTGTGTGTGTGTGTGTGTGTGTGTGTGTGTATCTGTCTGTCTGTCTGTCTTTTTAGGGCCGCACCCTCAGCATATGGAAGTTCTCAGACTAGGGGTTGAATCGGAGCTGTAGCCACCGGCCTACACCACGGCCACAGTCACGTGGGATCAGAGCCACGTCTTCTACCTTCACCACAGCTCACAGCAACTCCATATCCTTAAACCACTGAGCGAGGCCAGGGACCGAACCCAAGTCCTCATAGACGCTAGTTGGATTTGTTAACCACTGAGCCATGACAGGAACTCCAATATCACATATCTTGACTGTCCTGGTGGTGACCTGGATGTCTACACTTGACAAAACTTATCTAACCCTACCTTTCTTTTTAATTTTTTTGTCTTTTGTCTTTTTAGGCTAGGGGTCTAATCAGAGCTACAGCCGCCAGCCTACACCACAGCCACAGCAATGCTGGATCCAAGCCGACCAAGGCGAGTCTTTGAGCTACACCACAGCTCACGGCAACATCAGATCCTTAACTCACTGAGTGAGGCCAGGGATAGAACCCACAACCTCATGGTTCCTAGTCGGATTCATTTCCACTGCGCCACTCCATCTAACCCTACCATTTAAATGGCTACATTTTATTTTCAAATGTACCTCAAAGCTATTTACAATTTTTAAAATTATGTGTAACAAGACAGGCACAGAAATGTTACTATCCTTTACAATTATTTACACTGTGGTCTAACTATAAACCCGGAGAAAATAATCGCTAACTCACAAGAAGGGTGGCCACTTACACAAAACGGACCCATCAGCTATGTGTTTCCAATAGTCAGAGCGCAAGAGAAGGTGAGAAACACAAAGAAACTAGTAGCTTTTGGAACAGATGGAGATTTCACTGTGCGCCAAACGTATTTCTATACTTAAAGAGTGACAGAGGAAGCTCAGGCATGCAGTGATGGCATGGGCTTTGTTTTTGTTGCCTTTGTTTTTACTTTTTAGGGCCATACCCGTGGCATACGGAGGTTCCCAGGCTAGGGGTCGAAGTGGAGCTGCAGCTGGCATGGGCTTTGAAGAATCTGTTCTTAGGCTGCTTTGCTCTGAGGGAAATGGGGACAAAGAGGGCACTATCCTTCTGGTGCAAAAAGTGACTCAGGTTTCTCCAGCAGCCCCAATAAGTAATCCTAACCCTCAGTGAGAACCTCTTCAAAGAACCAGCTCTGGAATCCTTTGAGACCAACCACAGATCCTGCTCACTTGAGTGTGGGTCCCATCGTATGGTAAGGAACTGCAGTTAGAATAAAGCTAGGGGGGAGTTCAGCGGTTAACGAATCCGACTAGGAACCATGAAGTTGCGGGTTCGATCCCTGGCCTTGCTCAGTGGGTTAAGGATCTGGTGTTGCCATGAACTGTGGTGTAGGTCGCAGACACAGCTTGGATCCCACATTGCTAGCCCAAGAATTGCTTAGTCACTGCAAAAGATGCTGAATGGACCACGTGTACGTGTGTGTGTGTGTGTGTGTGTGTGTGTGTTTGAAGTTACAGAATAAACAGACAAATGGGGATATGAGAAAGACTTTGAAACCCCAAACAAAATGAAATCCATTGCCTTGATAATCATTATCTGACTATATCATTTTGAAGTGAAACTTCAAAACAGGAATACCTAAAAGCATCACATTAAAACACTGATGAGTTCACTATTAGCGATATCCTCTGGATCCAATCCTCATACTTTCCATCTCATTTTAAATGCTAATATTTATTTTCGGAGTTCCCGTTGTGGCACAGTGGAAACGAACCTGACTGGGAACCATGAGGATGCAGGTTCCATCCCTGGCCTAGCACAGTGGGTTAAGGATCTGGCACTGCAGAGAGCTGTGGTGTAGGTCGCAGATGCGGCTCGGATCCCGAGTTGCTGTGGCTCTGGCATAGGCTGGCAGCTACAGCTCCGATTCGACCCCTAGCCTGGGAACCTCCATATGCCACGGGAGCGGCGCAAGAAATGGCAAAAAGACAAAAAAAAAAAAAAAATTTTCTTTACCATAACTGTAAATGCTTGTCATACAAATAGAGATAATCCCAAATACCTGATTTACCTTATACGAAGATGGAGGCTCTGCTCTGAGAGGAGTTTCAGGTAATTTGCCAGGTAAAGCGTCTTCATCTACAGTGGTTTCCACATTCCTGATAAGATACTGGCTGGTGGTTTGCAAAGAACTAACACTTTCTCCTGAGGAGGAAGAGCCGAGTTATCAAAACGCTAGGCACGTGCTGGTATCTCTCCCACTAGTCCCAAGGTCACTATGCCAATGACCTTTCTTTTTTTTTTTTGCTTTTTAGGGCCACACCCATGGCATATGGAGGTTCCCAGGCTAGGGGTCTAATTGGAGCTACAGCTGCCGGCCTACACTACAGCCACAGCAATGCAGGATCCTTAACCCACAGAGCAAGGCCAGGGATTGGACCTGCATCCTCATGGATGTTAGTCGGATTCATTGACCGCTGAGCCACAACAGGAACTCCCCAATGGCATTTACTGTATAGCAAGAACATATTTTTTTCCATTGGAGAAAAGCAAACATTTGACGGTCTGTATTTAAATGCCCCAAAGGAATTCCAAATTAAGACAGTTATTAGGCGCTACAGCAGCCACAATTCTGTCACATAGAAAGTCAAATTTTTTAAAGTTCTGTTTTTCAATGGGAAAAAATGGATACTTCCTCCTCTAACTGAGCAATATTCTTACCATGTATTTTGTGATCATTACCAAGTAAGAGTAGATAGATGATTACAGCAAAATGTCGCTATGTAATCAGCACTGATCACAATCTATGAGGGCCTCAGATGGATTTGTAAAGCGATACATGTTATAATAAAGCATTTTGTTTTTTTAAAATGATTTTTTTCCTATTATAGTTGGTTTACAGTGTTCTGTCAATTTTCTACTATACAGCAAAGTGACCCAGTCACACATATATATATACATTCTTTTTCTCACACTATCCTCCATCATGCTCCATCATAAGTGACTAGATATAGTTCCCTGTGCTACAGAGCAGGCTCTCACTGCTTATCCACTCCACATGCAATACTTTGCATCTATTAACCCCAGACTCCTGGACCATCCCACGCCCCTCCCCCTCCCTAAAGCATTTCTAAAAGAAGCTTACTTCCAAACATATTCACTAGGATTAAAAACTTAGCAACTAAAGCAATAATTCCCTTAATACTTTAAGTACCTTTTTTAGAGAGGCTGGGAAGGGTAAATAAAATATCACTGTCGCGGGAAATCGAGTGTAGCATGCTTTCTTCCAGGGGCAGGGTGTAGTTCGAATGTCTGAGTACTCCCTGATTCTTAACTAAAATATCAATTTCAGTAATGTCTCTTTGTTGAGCCTATGAAAAAAGGATAGGCAATTAACAGTTTATTTTAAATAATGGCACAATCTGGTAAGAATCTAAAAAACTGAACTTTCCTCCCTGATTTTTGAAACTGAAAAACTTGTCCTATTCACACAATTCCTCTTTATCACCCTCCACCGCATTTAAGGCATTTAATTTGCAACTTGAATCATACGCCTGTGTGCTCTGGTTCTCATTATGTAAGCTTGCTCTCAGTTCCATTTCATTGACTTAGAGAGACTTAGCCAGAGGAAATGGTAGCAGAGCTACCAACCAAATTCAGCCTCTTCACTTACTTGCTCTGGTTAATGGTGTTCGCAATATTTTAAAACATGTATAAATATGACCTTTTAAAAAATCCACAACAGGAACTTAGAGTTCCTGTTGTGGCTCAGTGTAAGGAACTTGACTAGTATCCATGAGGAAGCAGGTTCGATCCATGACCTCGACTGGCATTGCCGTGAGCTGTGGTGTAGGTCGCAGACGTGGCTCGGATCTGGCGTTGCTGTGGCTGTGCTGTAGGCTGGCAGCTACAGCTCTGATTCAACCTCTAGCCTGGGAACTTCCATTTGCCAGGGGTGTGGCCCTAAAAATAAATAAATAAATAGAAATTAGGACTTTAATGATAAACAAGTAAATGCCATTTTAAAACAAGTAAAAAGTTCTAAATGATTGGATACAGATGACATTAGTGGACGTTTTTCCTTATCAAGTCAGAAATAAATAACAAAATAACTGAACACATGCCTGACACTGAACATAAATCTTTATAATTTAATTCCCAATTAATAAGAATATACCATCTTACTTGTTTTCCATCCATCTCTACTACCTCTTCTTGAATGACAATGAGTTGCAAACTGGAACCAGATGTCATAGGCCACTCATGGACTAAAATCCTTACACTGACAATTCCAAAATATTCTTTTTCCTCCAAATTTTCCAGATTTTCATTCTTCACTATAAAAAAAAAAAAAAAGGAGTGACAGCTTTGAGTAAAAAATGCCACCAAATCAGTTACTGAATTTGATTATTTTGATGATGTTTACGTGGAACAAGACAGCTGCACATCAGTATCTTTGCCTTTCTTCCTCTCGGACCTCACTGATGTTTCAGATTTATGAAAACAAAGACAACCTGACAAAGCCTTACAATGCCTATACTCATCTGAAAAGGGAAAAATGTTGGATGGTTTGTAGATCTTGTAAAGAACGCCACCCTGGCAACATCTTTCCCACTCTCTTAAACAGGCTGTCAATGAACCTACAAGGCTTAACTATTTACCAAAAAAAAAGCAGGCCAGAAGACAGAATCCCATGTTTTAGCAAAGTGAGGACCTCCATCCATCCAGCCATCCATTCATCCCCAAAAGCCAGTGGTAGAAGGGCCCAGGCAGTACTCATCACTGTCAACAGGGCAGCATGGGGAAGTGGGTGGGAAAGCCCTGTAATTACTCTTCACTAATGGACGAGGGGGTAGGGTTAGCTATGGCCGTGTTCTCTTGCTGAAAACTCCCACCCTCGCCCCAGTGTCAATGGGTGGCAGCAGCTGCAGCTGGTCTGCAAAGCCAATGGCTACTCTATGAAAACAGGAGTTCCTGCTGTGGCACAGTGGGTTAAGAATATAACTGCAGTGCCTCAGGTCTCTGCAGAGGCTCAGGTTCAATCCCTGGCCTAGGAACTTCTATCAAAAAAAAAAAAAAAAAAGCTGGAAGTGCTATAGAAAATGATAAAGCAATATAAATCAATGAAACTGCTTTGCAAAAGAAGTATTTTATTTCTGCCCCTCAAATGTTGTCATCTGAGGATTATTTGCCAAAAAGCAGCCCAGATGGACACTGTGCTCGGAAATTCAGCTGTTCAAACTGATTCTGTGCCTTTATAGAGCTATTCCCTTAATCTAAACTGCTCCTCCCATACATTTTATTTGCTTTTTGGGGGGGCCAGTACCTGTGGGGATTGAGCTTGCATCACAACAGTGACCTAAACCACAACAATGCCAGATCCTTAACCAAGTAAGCCACCAGGGAACTCCTCTTCCTGAAGATTTTTTTTTTTTTTTTTGGTCTTTTTGCCATTTCTTGGGCCGTTCCTGCGGCATATGGAGGTTCCCAGGCTAGGGGTCTAATCAGAGCTGCAGCTGCCAGCCTACACCACAGCCACAGCAACTCAGGATCTGAGCTGCATCTGCGACCTACACACCACAGCTCACTGCAACGCCGGATCCTTAACCCACTGAGCAAGGCCAGGGATGGAACCTGCAACTTCATGGTTCCTAGATGGATTCATTAACCACTGCACCATGACGGGAACTCCCCAAAGATTTTTTTAAAAACTCCTATTTAGGAAGTTCTAGATACCATGGCCCTACAATGCTGAGTTCCTGCCTTTTTTGGGAGGAGGGGGCACATTCATGGAATATGGAAGTTCCCAGCCAAGAATCCAATCCAAGCAATGCTGGATCCTTAACCCACTGTGTCAGGATAGGGACTGAACTACACCACAACAGCAAACTGAGCCACTGCAGAGACAATGCTGGATCCTTAACCAACAACGCCTAGCAGGAATTCTGAGTTCATGCCTTTTTTTTTTTTTTAAGCAAGTATACATGGGAAGCAGCATTTACTAAAACTAACCATATATTAAGTCTCTTCAAAGGTTTAAAATTATACAGAATATATCTCTGATGATAGAGGTAGAATCAGTTTTTTTAAAAAAGTCCCCAACTGTTTGAAAATTAAACAATATACTTCCAGAAATATCACAAATACTTAGAAAGCACCATAAATGGAATGATAATAAAGATATATAATGAATCAAGTATAGGATACAAGGGCTCAGAGAAACATTTACCACCTTAAATGTGTATATTAAAACAGATAATAAGAATAGCATACAAGGAGTTCCCATTCTGGCTCAGCAGCAATGAATCTGACTAGTATCCATGAGGACACAGGTTCAGTCCCTGGCCTCGCTCAGTGGGTTAAGGATCTGGCGTTGCCATGAGCTGTGGTGTAGGTCACAGACCCGGCTCAGATCTCATGTTGCTGTGGTTGTGGTATAGGCCGGCAGCTACAGCTCCAATTTGACTCCTAGCCTGGGAACCTCCATAGTCACGGCTATGGCCTGAAAGAGACAAAAAAAAAAAAAGAATACTATACAAAATTCTCATATTCTTTATCTCATTCAAATAATAGTACATCCCAATGTAACATGTTTGTTTGTCTTTAAACAATTCAAGATTTTAAAAAGTTAAAAAAGAAAATGTTATATATGGACATATGGACATAAAGGTAGAAGAAATTGAAAACTAGAGAATCAGAAAGACGGTACACTTTTCTCTTTATCTTTTACAGCTGTAATAAGCATACTTCCAGAGGTTTTGCCCCCTGCTTGTAAAGCTCCATTTACTACCTATAGGCACATCTCACATTGTTATCAACCTCCCAGACACGCAGTTCCAAGCAATACCTATCTTATGACAGAGAAAATGCGAATATGCCAGAAATAACCAATGTAAAAGGGAAAAGTTTTAAACACATTAGTGTTATTATATACTCTAGTAATTATGTATATTATTATTATTATTATCTTGTCTTTTTATGGCTGCCCCTGTGGCATGTGGAAGTTCCCAGGCTAGGGGTTGAACTGGAGCTACAGCTGCCAGCCTACACCACAGCCACAGCAACACAGGATCCGAGCCGCGTCTGCAACCTATACTACAGCTCACAGCAACGCCAGATCCTTAACCCACTGAGCGAGGCCAGGGATTGAACCTGCATCCTCACGGTTCCTAGTAGGGTTTGTATAACCACTGAGCCACAACGGAAACTCCCAGTGTATGTTATTAATTTAAAGTGGAAATATGTAACATCAAAAAATTGTGCTTCACTAATTTAGTGTTACTAAAAACAAAACAATTATGGAAGTAATTCAGTAATAGTACTTACCTATCAAAGTCTGACAGCTTATTCGGGTTACACCTCTATTTACAGGGAAGTCATTTACATATACCTGTCCACTCTCATAGGTTATGTTAAGAACAACCTTAAAATAAAGCAGCATATTCATTAATTCCAGTGATTTACAAATGATGACAAACTCTTCATGTCAAAAACACAACATCTAACTAAATTAGATATGCAGATTAAAAAAAAAGAAAAGAGGCTGCATAGTACCTAGCTAAATGATAGAATAAAAACATGACCAAAGGAGACAAACCTGTTCTCTGGATTCCGTCCCATCGTCTCTCAGGGTCGTTACGTTAATCCTGATGCTGTCCTGCAAAACAAGCATCACACAACTGGATAGATATGTATTTCCCAAACTGAGAATAATTCAGTCTTTTTCTTCTCCCTCAGTTACACTTACTGTAGATCACTTACAGCAACATTAACAGAACACTTTTAAAAACTCATCAATTCCATTTTTGCAGTCTTTTAAATGCCTTTATTCACAATTCCAGTTTTTCATAATCTATATACTTTTTTTTTCCTAAAGATATGCTTTTTTTTTTTTTGTCTTTTTGCCATTTCTAGGGCCACTTCCCGCAGCACATGGAGGTTCCCAGGATAGGGGTCGAATCGGAGCTGTAGCTGCCGGCCTACGCCAGAGCCACAGCATCGCGGGATCCGAGCCACATCTGCAACCTACACCACAGCTCACGGCAACACCGGATCCTTAACCCACTGAGCAAGGCCAGGGATTGAACCCACAACCTCATGGTTCCTAGTTGGATTCGTTAACCACTGTGCTACGACGGGAACTCCCATAATCTATATACTTTTCCATTTAATTATGAAATATATCACACACCTGAGCATATAATATGCAAATACAGAGTTTACGAGGAAAGATTCATTGACACAACATTATGAATCAACTATAATTAAAAAACAAAAAAGATTCACATTCACACATCTACCACTTAAGTTCAAGCCTAGAATATCATCCACACTCTACATGTTCCCTGCATGACCCTTTACTCTTCCTTCCTTCCTTTCTTTCTTTCCTTTGTCTTTTTAGGGCCACATCCAAGGCATATGGAAGAACCCAGGCTAAGGGTCCAATTGGAGCTGCAGCTGCCAGCCTACACCACAGCCACAGCAACTCAGGATCCGAGCTGCATCTGCGACTTACACCACAGCTCATGGCAACACTGGATCCTTAACCCTCTGAGCAAAGCTAGGGATCGAACCCACGTCCTCATGCATACTAGTCGGGCTTGTTACCGCTGAGCCATGACAGGAACTCCTGCATAAGCTTTTCTGCCACATTTCCCTCTTGCGCCTCAGAAGGAATCCCTATATCATCTTCTATGTTAACATTTCTTGCTTTTTTAATACTTCACCTGTGCACCTGTCTCTAAACAACGTATTGTTTAGTTTTATTTGTTCCACTTTATGTAAGTGGAATAATACAGTATGTATTCTTCTGGAACTTCTTTTATTTAAAATTGTTAATGCCATCTCCCAAAGCAATAGAAATAAACACAAAAATAAAATGAGACCTAATCAAACTTACAAGCTTTTGCACAGCAAAGGAACCCATTAAAAAAAAGAGAGAGCGAGAGAGAAACTAAAAGACAACCTACAGAATAGGAAAAAACAGTTACAAAAGTGTAACCAACAAGAGATTCATCTCCAAAATATACAAACTCCTACAACTCAACAACAAAAAAACCAAACAACCCAATCCAAAACTGGGCAGAAGACCTAAATAGACATTTCTTTGAAGACATACAGATGGCCAGTAGGCACATGAAAATATGCTCAGCATCACTAATTATTAGAGAAATGCAAATCTACTACAATGAGGTACCACCTCACACTGGTCAGAATGTCCATTGTTAATAAGACTACAAGTAACAAATCCTGGAAAGGGTATGGAGAAAAATGAACCCTCCTACAATGCTGGTGGGAATGCACACTGGTGCAACCACCAATGAAAACGGTAGGAGAGTCCTCAGAAAACTAAATATAGAACTACCATATGACCCAGCAATCTCACTCCGGGACATATATCCAGACAAAACCACAATTCAAAAAGATACATGCACCCCTATGTTCACTGCAGCACTATTCACAATAGGTAAGACATGAAAGCAACCTAAATATTCCCTGACAGAATGGAATGGATGAAGAAGATGTGGTACCTATATACAATGGAATACTACTCAACCATAAAAAGAATGGAATAATGCCATTTGCAGCAACATGGATACAACCAGAGATTGTCATATTAAGTGAAGTCAAATCAGAGAGAGAAAGACAAGTATCATATAATATCACTTATATGTGGAATCTAAAATATGGCACAAATGAACCTATTTACAGAATAGAAACAGACTTACAGACATAGAGAACAGACTTGCGGTTGCTAAGGGGGAGGGGCAGAGGAGTAGCATAGATGGGGAGTATGGGGTTAATAGATGCAAACTATTACATTTAGAATGGATAAGCAATGAGGTCCTACTTCACACCACAGGGAACTATAGCCAGTCTCTTGTGACAGAACATGATGGAAGGTAATATGGGAAAAAGAATGTACATATATGTATGACTGGGTCACTTTGCTGTACAACAGAAACAGACACAACACTGTAAATCAACTATAATTTAAAATTTTTTCATAAAAAATAAAATATGATACAAATGAGCCCATCTACAAAGTAGAAACAGATTCACAGACATGGAAAACAGACTTGTGGTTGCCAAGGGGAAGGGGGGAGAGAGTGCGATGGACTGGGAGTTTGAGATAAGTAGATGCAAACTATTACATTTAGAATGGATAGACAACAAGGTCCTACTATATAGCACAGGGAGCTATAGCCGATCTCCTGAAAGAGACCATGATAGAAAATTATATATGCATTTTTTTAAAAGAATGTATATATGTATGACCGAGTCACTCCACTATACAGCATAAGTTAGCACAACATTGCAAATCAACTATAATAGAATAAAAGTTAATGCCTGCAGCTATAGACATTTATTTACAGTGTGTGTAACGTATCAATTGTGTGATGCATATTATATTGATGTAATATACCATCAATTTACTCATTTGTTCCACTATCATTTGAAACATTCAAAATGTTTCCAACTTTATTGTTTTCATACACAAAGGTGCTCCAACTCGTCTTAATTGTGTCCCCTCCCGCCCACGGACAAGGACCTGAACAATCAGTTTTAGTGCCTCTCATTGGTATACTCAAAAGTCCAGTCAAATATTTAAGTTTATTCATGATACACTTACTACAGAGAAGAAAGTACTATTTTAAGTATTCAGGATCACAGGAACTATAATTTTCCATTTGTAAGTCAAATTCTTTCCTGAGTTTATTCACAGACAGACATTATCCTAGAATAAAAACAAGACTCCTCTTAAATAATTTTTCAGTGGACATTCTTAATTTCAAAAAGAGAAAAATCATTCATAAACATCAAACTAATATACAGGTGTGTTTCTTGGCATGGTGAGCAACCCTAATGCCTTCTATATTTCTAACAAATGAGAGGCTAAGACTGAAGCAATTTTATGAGGTCGACTGATTTCTGGGACAACCTGAGGTCGAGGATTCTAACATGGAAGCCCAGACCATTCATTTAGATGACTTGGAATACTTTTCAATTCCCACAGGAGCCCAGGAAGCATAAAGACTAGGGAGTCCGCAGATCCCAGCCTGGCCTTCCCCTGGCCCACCCTCACCTAGAATGAAGTGTGGGCTAGAACAAACCAACATTCAATATACCATCAAGTTGGTGGTTGTATCGTTTTATGCCCAAAGTCCAGCCAAGAATTCATTCCTCTTTTCAAGCTAAGGAATCTGTTAACTATGGACCGTCGTTCTTTTAACAGCCCACAGATTAACTCTCAAATGACCTGCTCTAAGAAACCTTTTTACAGCTTCTGCCTTTCAGTAGAGAACACACACTATATTGTTAGCAATTGATTACTTACATGGATCACCTGCCCAGGAGAATATGGAGTCTGTGACAGACAATTCAGACACTGGTACACTATATTTTCCAGAGAACCAAGTTCAATTAAATTCTTTTGGTCCTGCTGAATGATTTCATATCAGGAGAAACTCTTATCCCTTACTGCCTCCTGACCCAAAGTTCAGAGCCAGGTCATAATTTTTGTTCTTAAGAGCCTCTGACTGAACTGGAAGTTCAGGCTTGTGGGCCAGGGCAGTGTATACTTAACAAGTGAGTGGCAGAACGGAAGTTTCTCTCTGTTCTTTTTTTTTTTTTCCCCCTTTTTCTAGGGCCGCTCCCATGGCATATGGAGGTTCCCAGGCTAGGGGTCGAATCGGAGCTGTAGCCACCGGCCTACACCAGAACCACAGCAACGCGGGATTCGAGCCACATCTGCAACCTACACCACAGCTCGTGGCAATGCCGGATCCTTAACCCACTGATCGAGGCCAGGGATCAAACCCACAACCTCATGGTTCCTAGTCGGGTTCGTTAACCACTGTGCCACATCGGGAACTCCCATCCCTGCTCATTTTCAATTCCCTAATTCCTTCACTCCCAGGATGCCCATCTGGGACAAAATGGCTTTCTAAGGACAAAGGTAATAGATACCCGGTTTAAAATAAGTAAGTCTAAGGGAAATATAGGAAATAAAGATTTACACATACAAGAAAATAAGTGTTCTCTGGATATCTCTTTGGTGATCAAGTTTTTTGTGGGTTTTTGTTTGTTTGTTTGCTTTTTTAAGGGCTGCACCTGTGGCATATGGAAGTTCCCAGGCTAGGGGTTGAATTGGAGCTGCACCCACCAGCCTAGGCCACAGCCACAGCAACTCAGGATCTGAGCTGCGTCTGGGACATGGCAACACCAGATCCTTGATCCACTAAGCAAGGCCAGGGATCAAACCCATGTCCTCATGGATACTAATCGGGTTCATTTCTGCTGTGCCACAAGGGGAATTCCATCGAGTAATTTTAACATTAGAAGAATGTACTAAAAAACTTGTATGATTTCACAACATGTGTAAACTAAACTTCTGACTTGACTACACATGTAAACAAAACAGAAAAGTGCTTATAATTCAGTAAATCTGTGTCACTGAAAAGATACAGGGAATATTTTCTTCACTTCAACCAGTTTTTTTACACACTTAGATCAGGCTGGATACAGAGATGAACAAGTGAACAGATGTGTAATAAAGTATAGTGATATAAATGGTAGTCTAAGTTTTTGATTATTCAACATGGTACCCACTAACAACATGTGGCTATTTACATTTAAGTTAATGAAAACTACATAACGTTCGAAAAACTCAGCTCCTCCATTGCACTGGCCACTTTTCAAACATTCAAAAACCACAACAGTCTAGAGGCTACTGTAAATGGAAAGAGCAGACACATATCATCACTGTACCAAGGTCAACTGGACAGCTCTTATCTACTTAAAATTTTTTTTCCATTTTTTGGACAGCTATAATCTAATATGGGTGACCACTGTAATTTTTTTTTTTTTTTTTTTTTTTTGCCTTTTAGGGCCAAACTCTCAGCATATGGAAGTTCCCAGGCTAGGGGTTGAATCAGAGCTACAGCTGCCAGCCTACACCACAGCCACAGCCACAGGGATATGAGCCTCCTCTGTGACCTACACCACATCTCACAGCAAGTACAGATCGCTGAGCAAGGCCAGGTATTGAACCCGCATCTTTATGGATACTAGTAGGATTCGTTTCTGCTGTGCCACGATGGGAACTCCTGTGAAATTCTTTTCAATGTTCTGCACCTTTGAAAATTTTCACAAACACTAACAAATGTCTAGATCAAGAGGTCTCAGCCTCCCATATACACATTCCCAAGGAATGAGATTCTCCTTCTAGCTGCAGAACATTCATTTAATCATTTAATTCATTTAAATTCTGAGTGTAAGTCTGGACTTTCCAAAAGTGGAATAAAGTCACTAGGAGAACTGAAATGAAACTCGCTAAGAACCCACAATGTAGTGTATTTTCAGCTTGCAGTCAAAATGCATTTTTTTTTCCATTCAGATTCTAGGGACATTTGTCTTTCACTGTGATTAATGTTTAAAATCTGTTAAAGGGGAAAACAATGTCTCTATTTCCAGAACTTTAGGAAATTATTTCACTTTTATTTGGTCTCTTGGTCTCACATTCATATTTCTGAACAGCTGCAACAGCGGTGACATATCTCAGATACAAGTGGTTCTTTGAGCTTAGCATGGTGTGGCTCTTGGAATGTCCCAATAGAACTGAAACCCAGATATACTATTATTATACCCAGAGAGGCTGACGAAACTCTAATACACTGAAAGTAAAAAAGGTGGTATTTATGGTGTCCGCCACTCCTGAGTTTTGAGTATTCAAGTCTTGATGAGTAAGAAAAGGTGCACCAATATCGTTTCTTTTCTCTGGGAAAATCGAATTTTAAAGTCCAGACTTTTCCTTACCACACATTCAAATGATGAAAAGGCAAATATTGGTTAAGAACAGCCCGATTCCACATGGCGAGAGCAATGAGAAAGCAGTGAAAAAAAGCAGTAAGAAAGCATGGAGAAAGCAGTGAGAACCAGCCACCCTTCAGTACAAGCACGAAGTGGTTCTCAGACTTTAGCCGGCTTCGGAACCACCTGGAGAGCTTGCTGAAACAGATGGCTGGGTCCCCACCCAGCGCTCGGATGAGTCCGTTTCTACCAGGTTCCCAAGGCATGCCTCTAACACCACCCGCCAAAGGGACGGCGTCGGGGTCAGTTTGGCGTCTTCAACCTCTGCCCCTCTCCCGCCCGGGCGACCCGGCTTGCTTGCACCCCGGAGCCCGGCGCGCCGGGGGAAAGCATCCCTTCCCGCCACCCGCGGGAACAGACAGGTGGCCTGGAAATGCTCTCACGCCCTCTCATTGAGCAACTTCCACATTTCCTCGGCACATAAACACTGCCTTGCCCCAGAGCCTGGCTCTACCCCAAGAAGGCGCCATTACAAAAGGTCGAGATCACTTCTGATGGGCTACTTTGGACAGAAAAACCCCTTCCGGAGGGCGACAACTTGGACTGCAGTAACAATCAGTGCAGCTGCGCCGGGCTTAACCACACATTAAAGAGCCCCCTTCGCTCTCTCGCGTCCCCTCTCCCCCGCCGTCCCCATCTCCTGGGGTGCCTTTCCCCGCTCCCTCTTTGGAGGCCCGGCCCCCAGGCCAGGCCCGCCCGCCAGAGGTGCGGGGTGTCCATGGGTACGCCGCAGTCCCACATACCCGGCCCGGGATTCCTCCCAGGATCCCGGGGGAGGTACGGCCGAGCCGTGTTCGCCTGGCCCTACCTTTAGGGCTCCGGGAAGCAGCGGCGGCTCAAGGGTGCCCCTGGTTAACCAGCAAGCGGCCGGCAGGGCCGCGAGGAGGAGCAGCTGGAGGGCCAACGGCGCCCGCGAAGCGCCCTCCATCTTGGACCGGCCGGTGGCGGGCGGAGGGGTCAGCGGGCAACAAGGAGCCGAGGGCAGAGCTGGCCCGAGGGGCGGAGCCTCTCCAGGGGGCGGGGCTTGGAGGGGGTGGGGCGAGCGCGAGGCGGGACCGGAAGGCTCCGAGAGCCTCAGAGGTCCAGGGCTGCAGGACCACGAAGCAACGTTAGGGGCGGGGTCAGGTCTCAGAAAGTCTGTTTTTGCCCTTAGGCCAGCCCTCTGATTTGGAGAGAATTTCCTTAACTGAGTGTAAACATTTTCGTTGCCATTATTTTTGAATTAATGTATAGTGTATATGGATATAGCTATGTCTGTGTGTATTTACCCATATCAATAAAGTGAAAATATGGTAATATATGAGAACACTGCTGTAAACATATTAATATAGGTATATCACGTTTGAGGAGAAATTTTATTAAATTGGTACTTCTCACCTTTGTTTGCTCTTGGTAATTGCCTGAGTACGTTTAAAAATTACTGATTCTGGGAGTTCCCGTCGTGGCTCAGCGGTTAACTCACCCCAACTAGCATCCATGAAGACTTGGTTCCCTCCCTGGCCTCTCTCAGTGGGTTAAAGATCCAGTGTTGCCATGAGCTGCGGTATAGGTTGCAGACGAAGCAGCTCAGATCTCACATTGCTGTGGCTCTGGCTTAGGCGGCAGCTACAGCTCCCTAGCCTGGGAACCACCATGTGCCTCAGGGGCGGCCCTAAAAAGACACCCCCCCAAAAAAATTGATTCTAGAAGTTCCTGTTATGGCTCAGCGCATTAAGTACCAACTGTTGTCTATGAGAAGATGCAAGTTCCATCCCTAGCCTCCCTCAGTGGGTTAGGGATCCAGTGTAGCCAAAAGCTGGGGGCGGAAAGCATAGGGGGAGGGCGTGGGGTGGATCCAGCAGAAGTAGCTTTAAGCCTCAGCTGCAGCTCAGATAGGACCCCTAATCTGGGAACTTCCTTATGCTTCAGGTGAGGCAGAAAAAATAAATAAACAAATAAAAATTACCAATGCTGGTGTCTTTGGGGGCACTGGAGCTTCTGATTTAATGTTTGGGCTGCCACTGGGGCATTGGTAGTTTTCAAATTTCCCCAAGTGATTTATTGTGCCAAGGTTGAGGATCATTGGCGACCCAAGGGAACAACACTCTCCACTGGAAGCTGGGCCCCCTGAGCTCTCAGGGCCTTTCTGGTCAGTTTCTTAATCTATAAATTGGAGATGATAGATTTTTTCTTCCCCCCATCAGATTTAAAAAAAAAATTTTTTTAATCCACAGAGAACTATACCTAATCACTTGTGATGGAACATGATGGAGGATAATGTAAGAAAGAGAATGTATGTATATGTATAACTGGGTCAATTTACAGCAGAAATTGACAGAACACTGTAAATCAACTATAATAAAAATTTTGAAAAATTGTTTTATGAAACCCTTTAAAGCAGATGTGAAAATAAATAGGAGAAACTCTATTTAAATAAAGCCTGGGAGGAGTTCCTGCTGTGGCACAATGGGATTGGTGGCATCTCTACAGCCAGGTTCCTTCCTCCTTTCGCACAATGGATTAAAGGATCCAGGTAGGTCTTGCAGCCTCGCATTCCCTGGCCTGGGAACTTCCATATGCCATGGGTGTGCCCCCCCCAAAAAAAGTTAGAACTCCTGCTCTCTTCCGAAGGACTTTTACTCAAAATAGCCCCTCCCAACTTCCCCCTTTCCTCTATAAAAGCCAGTACCTCTCCTTTGTTCCGGTTCACCTACTTTGCAAGGCCCTTACTGCAGTTCTTCTGTTATTTCTAAATAAACTCATTTTGATGGTAAAATAACTAGCTATTTTATGTTTAAGGTTAACAGAGAAAATGCCAAGAAATTTAGGCATTTCGTGTTAACAGGATTGCATAGTGAAGAACTTGGAGGTGTTGCCACTC
The DNA here is from genome assembly GCF_016906955.1 of Phacochoerus africanus. Taxonomy (NCBI): domain Eukaryota; kingdom Metazoa; phylum Chordata; class Mammalia; order Artiodactyla; family Suidae; genus Phacochoerus; species Phacochoerus africanus. Next base: position 16,368,641 of record NC_062545.1, read on the forward strand.
AGGCAGAGTTAGAAACAGTGTTTCTTTAAAATAAAACTCTTGGGAATTCCCCATGGCTCAGTGGTTAAGGAATCCAACTAGGAACCATGAGGTTGCAGGTTCGATCCCTGGCCTCACTCAGTAGATTAAGGATCTGGTGTTGCTGTGAGCTGTGGTATAGGTTGCAGACGCAGCTCGGATCCTGCATTGCTGTGGCTGTGGCTACAGCTCTGATTCGACCCCTAGCCTGGGAACCTCCATTTGCCGCAGGAGCGGCCCAAGAAATGGCAAAAAGACAAAAATAAATAAATAAATAAAAAATTAAAAATAAAATAAAACTTTTGATGTTAAAACACAAATCTCTGTTTCTCTTTAGTTCCTCTTCCTCTTAACAACCCTTTCCCCCAGGGTAAACTACAAGATCTTTGAACAGTATACTGCAGTCATTTAACTAATTCCTTGCCGACTCTGAGATACCCAACAATATTAAGAACGGGCAAGTGGTTTGTGCAATGACGTCTCACCTGCTGGTGGGTTCCCACTGCAATCACTGGCCTTTTCATTCTGTCTCAAACTGCTGGGATTAACACAAATCAAATCTGACAGTCAGAACCTGTGACATATGTGCATCTGTGTAATTTGAATTAGTAATATATGTATTAGGTTCCAAAGTATATTTGAAAGGAAAAAGCAGGTGGGGAAGTTAGTGGCATAGCTTGTATCTCCCCAAAGAGACCTGCATGTTGTTCCATTATTCTTTCACTTGTCTTCAAAAGAGTTCAAATCCAGCAGAACTGTCGAAGCCTAGCGTGGGGACTTCCCTGGGGGTCTAGTGATTATGACTTGGCACTTGCACTCCTGTGGCCTGGGTTCAATCCCTGGTCTGGGAACTGAGATCCCACATCAAGCTGCTGAATGCTACGGCCAAAAACCAAACAGTTTATTTCTGTGCACATTAGATGCTTGATGTTCTTTGAAGATAATCTTTCAGATAGGAGAAGATATTCTCTTTTAAAAAATGGGTTTTTTTGGCTTTGCCCGTGGCATGTGGAAGTTTCTGGGCCAGGGATCGAAACTGTGCCACAGCAGTGACCTGAGCCACAGCAGTGACAACACTGGATCCTTAACTGCTGGGCCACCAGGGGACTCCTAAGAAATTTTTATACATAGAAAACAAAGTGTATAAAGTATATTAAAAATTATCATTGGGAGGAGTTCCCGTCGTGGCTCAGTGGTTAACGAATCCAACTAGGAACCACGAGGCGGCGGGTTCGATCCCCGGCCTTGCTCAGTGGGTTAAGGATCCAGCGTTGACTTGAGCTGTGGTGTAGGTTGCAGATGCAGCTCAGATCCCGAGTTGCTGTGGCTCTGGCATAGGCCGCTGGCTACAGCTCCGATTAGACCCCTAGCTTGGGAACCTCCATATGCTGCGGGAGCGGCCCAAGAAATGGCAAAAAGACAAACAAAAAAATATATATATATCACTGGGAGTTCCCTTTGTGGTTCAGCAGTTAACAAACCCCAAGAAAATGGGAAAAAAAGACAAAGCAACAAAAAATATATATCATTGGGAGTTCCCTTTGTGGTTCAGCAGTTAACAAACCTGACTAAGATTCATGAGGATTCAGATTCGATCCCTGGCCTCCATCAGTGAGTTAAGGATCCATGCTTGCCCTGAGCTGCGGTGTAGATTGTAGACATGGTTCTGAACCCAAGTTGCTGTGGCTGTGGTGTAGGGCCGGCAGTTGGAGCTCTGATTTGACCCCTAGACTGGGAACTTCCATATGCGGCAGGTGTGGCCCTAAAAAGCAAAAATAAAAATAAAAATTATCATTATTCTCACACAAAATAGTACTTTTCACACCAAACTTTGACATATTTCCTTTTGCAGCAACTGATTCCATTATTTTTATCACTCTTACAATCAAAACTTGAATTCTTTTTCTGTAGTCCAAAAGCAGACTTGGCACCAAAGGACAATCTGGGACATGGTCTGTGTCTGTTTCCAATTTCTGGGAGTGAGTGAGTCACTGCAGTTCTCTTGCAACACAATCTAGTCCATTATTTTCCAGAGTTACTCAATTACATAGTTTTGAACTTCCTGAAGACCCTCAGGAAATGATAAAAAGGAGATCGAGAAAGAAAGATATTCCTTTACATCTCCAAAGCCATTCACACAGTTTACCTTATTTTTCTTTTAATATATTTTAAAACTGCTTTTACTGTACCCTTCTTGTTTGTGTATTTATAGAGATTAGGCTTTTTGCCCTGAGTTACAGAGTAGTAAGGGAGGGAGCTGTAGTTTTTAATATTGTTATTCCTTTTTTTTTTTTTGTCTTTTGCCATTTCTTGGGCCGATCCTGCGGCATATGGAGGTTCCCAGGCTAGGGGTCGAATTGGAGCTGTAGCCACCAGCCTACGCCAGAGCCACAGCAACGCAGGATCCGAGCCGCGTCTGCGACCTACACCACAGCTCACGGCAACGCCGGATCGTAAACCCACTGAGCAAGGGCAGGGATCGAACCCACAACCTCATGGTTCCTAGTCGGATTCGTTAACCACTGCGCCACAACGGGAACTCCTACTATTATTATTCTGAATGAACATGTTCTATTGGTTCATAAAATTTTTTAAAAAGTAAATTCCATAATTTAGTCTTTTCTTCCCCCTTTTTTCTTTTTTGGCCACCCTGTGGCATATGGGCTCAGATCCGAGCCACAGTTGCAACCTGCACTGCAGCTGCGGCAATGCCAGATCCCTTACCACACGTTTCTGTGTCCTGGTGCTGCAGAACAGGATCAAGCCTGTGTCCTGCTGCTACAAAAATGCTGCCAATCCTGCTGCGCCACAGTGGGAACTCCAAATTTGGTCTTCTCTTTTTTGGCTGTGCCCATGGCATGCAGAAGTTCCAGGGCCAGGGATTGAACCCACGCCACTGCTGCAGCAGTGACACACTGGATTCTTAACAACTAGGCCACCAGGGAACTGTAATTTAGTTTGTTTTTATGTTTATGGAGATTATGACAATATGTTTTGTTAAATGGACTTTGTAAAAACATGAGCTGGATTGAGAGAAACAAAGAGACAGGAAAGGGTGGGAGATCTTTGCCTCCTCTCCACCACAGCTGTAGCCAGAGCAGCCCCTGGATCAAGAGGCCTTCCCTGCTCCCTGCTCCCTCAGCTAACCGGTTCCAACACTCTGAAAGGGTGCAGAGTAGAGTTCCTATTTGTGGCACAGGGGAAACAAATCCAACTAGTATCCATGAGGATGCAGGTTCAATCCCTGGCCTAGCTCAGTGGGTTAAGGATCCGGTGTTGCCATGAACTGTGGTGTAGGTTGCAGATGTGGCTCAGATCCCAAGTTGCTGTGGCTGTGGCGTAGACTGGCAGCTATGGTTCAGATTTTTTTTTGTCTTTTTTTTTTTTGCTATTTCTTGGGCCGCTCCCGCGGCATATGGAGTTTCCCAGGCTAGGGGTCGAATCGGAGCTGTAGCTGCCGGCCTACGCCAGAGCCACAGCAACGCAGGATCCGAGCCGTGTCTGCAACCTACACCACAGCTCACGGCAACGCCGGATCATTAACCCACTGAGCAAGGGCAGGGACCGAACCCGCAACCTCATGGTTCCTAGTCGGATTCATTAACCACTGCGCCACGACGGGAACTCCTATGGTTCAGATTTGACCCCTAGCCTGGGAACTTCCATATGTCACAGGTGTGGCCCTAAAAAGCAAAAAATAAAAAAATTAAAATAAAATTTTAAGAGATGAAAGTGTGCAGAGATATCTGCGTCGAAGGATGTTAAAAATGTATATTAAATTAAAGTTTGATTGGTACTTGGATAACAATTCCAGAAATAAAAGATTAAAAAAAAAAATCCAGGAGTTCCCGTCGTGGCTCAGCAGTTAGGGAAACCGACTAGTATTCATGGTGTCGTGGGTTCAATCCCTGGCCTTGCTCAGTGGGTTAGGGATCCAGTGTTGCTGTGGCTGTGGTGTAGGCCAGCAGCTCTAGTTCCAATTTGACCCCTAGCCTGGGAGCCTCCATATACCGCAGGTGCGGCCCCAAAAAGACAACACACACACACACACACAAAATAAAAATAAACATCCAAAATATTCAAAAATATTATCCAATTTCAAAAATATGGAACACCTGTGACAAACATTGCTAGAAGAATTCAGCGGTGGAGGCAGAAACCATTTTGAGGGCCTATTTAAGGATGTTTCATATTCAATGACACAGATAGGTAGGTAATACTTTGTGGTAAGTCCCCATTTTTATTTGTCTTTATCGACCTTTAAAGACTTTTTTAGGAACAGACTTTTTTTTTTAATGTGGAAGCAGAACCAAATTGCTGGATATCTTTCCTCTGCCTTCATTGGTTTTCCAGTATTTGTGAGTGGGTTTTCTTCTTTTGAGTCATTTTATTTGATTTGATTCACCAGAACACAGGAGCCTCACTCCTCTACCTCATTTGGACCCACAATGATGGGCAACTTCATAATCTACGTGTATAGACTCTATTTTCTTATTTTCTGTATTCCTGATGCTCTGTTGTCTGGGGCCTGGCTGACTCTGGAGAGACTCCCAGGGCTAGCTAACGTCTGCCTTTCTCCTGTGAGTCTGCCTTTCTCATGTAAACCAACCAAGCCAGAGCCTGTGCTCCAAATCACCTGCAGGATCAGGCTTTTAAATTCCAGTAGGCAATGTTCCTCTGCCCTCATCATCTCAGGGGCAAGTACCAGAGAACTAGAGATAAGCCTCTCTATGCCCAAGCTCCCTGAAATTATTCTAAATCTGCTTAGGCTGCTTTGTCTTGCCTTCTCCTTGAAAATCACAATAAAGACTTCTGTCTTTGCTTTCCTCTTGCTCTTCTGCCTTTTGACCCGTCCTGGTGCTCTCTCATGTGGCCCCTCAGGGCAAGGTGGACCCCCGCTCCTCTTGGAAAATATGAGTAACAAACTTTTCTTTTCTTTTCTTTGCTTCTTTCCTTCCTCCCTTCCTTCCTTCCTTTCTTTCTTTCTTTCTTCCTTCCTTCCTTCCTTCCTTTCTTTCTGTCTGTCTGTCTGTCTGTCTGTCTTTCCCTCTCTCTCTCTCTCTTCCTTCCTTCCTTCTTTTCTTCTGCCACCCCATGGCATATGGAGTTGCTGGGCCAGGGACTAAATCTGAGCTGCAGTTTCAACCTACACTGAAACGGCAGCAACACCAGATCCTTAACCCACTGTGCTGGGCCATGATCCAACCAGCATCCCAGCACTCCAGAGACCCGCCAATCCTGTCGTACCACAGTGGGAACACCCAGACTATCTTTTCTTTTTTTTTTTTTGTCTTATTTTGTTGTTGTTGTTGCTATTTCTTGGGCCGCTCCCGCGGCATATGGGGGTTCCCAGGCTAGGGGTTGAATCGGAGCTGTAGCCACCGGCCTATGCCAGAGCCACAGCAACGTGGGATCCAAGCCACGTCTGCAACCTACACCACAGCTCACGGCAACGGCCGGATCGTCAACCCACTGAGCAAGGGCAGGGACCGAACCCGCAACCTCATGGTTCCTAGTCAGATTCGTTAACCACTGCGCCACAACAGGAACTCCCAGACTATCTTTTCAATGGCAAACTGTCACCTGATCTGTTGGTTTTACTGTACATGAATAATAAGAAAACTCACTTTTTAAAACATCATACTGATATCTACAGAAAAGGTCATGCTAAAATAATCACAGTAGGACTTCCCCTGTGGCTCACGTCATAATTCCTTATGGTGTTGCCTATGCAGTGGGTCTGGTTCGATCCCTGGCCTAGAAACTTCCATATACTGCAGGCGGGGTCACATTTTTAAATAAATAAATAAACAAACATATAAATAAAATAATCACAATTAAGAAAGAGCAATTATAATCTTCGACAAGTCCCGCCAGATGAAGAAGCAGGTGAAGATAGTTTCCGGAGAGGGCAGAATGCCCAGACAGCCAAAATGTCCTCTAAACCCCTGGACCTGCACTGTTCCAGATACCCCACTATAAACATGATGGGCAACAGTGAACAGGATGAATCCCAGTTCACCAAACTGGATTCCTCAGGGCCTCCGGAGAAAAAAGCGGGAAAAAGAAAGTACTAGGTATATGATGTCGATATGAGAAATTAGTCATGATGGTTGGTGATGTTCATGTTTGGAAATCACTAAAAAAAGTTGACTAATCTTGTCCTCCAGACAGAATCTACTTTAGTATTTACATTTGGAGTTGAGAAGAACCTATCTCAACTCTGTTCACCTTTGTGACTACTGCACAAACGCCTTAAATATTTACAACATTAGAAACTCAAAGCATAACACATAACGTTACACCTAAAGCAGCTAAAGAAATAAGAACAAACAATACCCAAAGTTAGTAGAAGGAAAGAAATCTTAAAGATCGGAGCAGAGGAGTTCCCATCGTGTCACAGTGGAAACGAATCTGATTAGGATCCATGAGGATGCAGGTTCAATCCCTGGCTTTGCTTAGTGGGTTAAGGATCGGGCATTGCCGTGAGCTGAGGAGTACGTCGAAGATATGGCTTGGATCTGGGTTGCTGTGGCTGTGATGTAGGTCGGCATCTACAGCGCTGATTCGACCTCAAGACTGAGAACCTCCCTATGCCTCAGGTGTGGCCCTAAAAAAGAAGAAAAAAGGAGTTCCCGTTGTGGCGCAGTGGTTAACGAATCCGACTAGGGCGGTTTCGGTCGCTGCCCTTGCTTGGTGGTTTAACAAGATCCGGCGTTGCCCTGAGCTGCGATGCAGACGCGGCTCGGATCCCGAGTTGCTGTGGCTCTGGAGTAGGCCGGTGGCTACAGCTCTGATTCGACCCCTAGCCTGGGAACCTCCATATGCCGTGGGAGCAGCCCAAGAAATAGCAAAAAAAAAAAAAAAAAAAAAAAAATCAGAGCAGAAATAAATGAAATAGAGACTAAAAAAACGATAGAGGATTTCCCATCGTGACTCAGTAGCAATGAACCTGGCTAGTATCCACGAGGTTTCTGGTTCAATCCCTAGCCTTGCTCAGTGGTTTAAGAATCTGGCATTGCCGGGAGCTGTGGTATAGGTCATAGATGCAGCTTGAATTCCATGTTGCTGTGGCGGTGGCATTGGCTGGCAGTTGCAGCTCCAATTCAACCCCTAGCCTGCGAACTTCCATATGTTGCAGGTGTGGCCCTAAAAAAAAAAAAAAGAAAAAAAGAAAAAAAAAGCAACTGAATCCAAAAATACAGTAAAAGAATTCTACACCATGATCAAGTGGGATTCATTCCAGGAAGGCGAGGATTTTTTTAATAGCCACAAATCAATCAGTGTGATACACCACATTAACAACAACAAAAAAAGCCATATGATCATCTCAATAGATGCACAAAAGGCTTTTAGTAAAATTCAACATCCGTTGATGATGAAAACCCTCCAGAAAGTTGCCACAGAGGGAAACTACCTCCACATAATAAAGGCCATATGTGACAAACCCACAGCTAACATCATACTCAATAGTGAAAAGCTGAAAGCCTTTCCACTAAGATCAGAAACAAGACAAGGATGTCCACTCTTACTGCTTTATTCAACATAGTTTGGGAAGTCGTAGCCACAGCAATCAGAGACTAAAAAGAAATAAACGGAATCCAAATAGGAAAAGGAGTAAAACTGTCACCCTTTGCAGATGATTGGATACTATACATTGAACATCCTAAAGATGCTACCAGCAAACCACTAGAGCTCATCAACGAATTTGGTAAAGTTGTCGGATATAAAATTAATACACAGAAATCTGTTGGATTTCTATACACTAACAATGGAAAGTCATAAAGAGAAATTAAGGCTCCTCAGAAAACTAAAAATAGAATTACCATCTAATCCAGCAATCCCACTCCAGGGCATCTATTCAGAGAAAACCAAGACTCAAAAAGACGCATGTACTCCAACGTGCATTGCAGCACTATATACAAAGGCCAAGACATGGAAACAACCTAAATGCCCAGTGACAGAGGAGTGGATAAAGAAAATGTGGTACATATAAGAATACCACATATGAGAATGGAATATTACTCAGCCTTTAAAAGGAAAGAAATAATGGCATTTGCAGCAACATGGATGGACCTAGAAATTATCATGTTAAGTGAAGTCAATCAGACAATGAGAATGCCAACACTTACATATGGAATCTAAAAAAAGGTCACAAGGAGTTTCCATCCTGTCCCAGTGGAAATGAGTCCGACTAGTATCCATGAGGTTGTGGGTTTGATCCCTGGCCTCGATCAGTGCGTTGAGGATCTGGTGTTGCCATGAGCTGTGGTATAGGTTGCAGACATGGCTCGGATCTGGCATTGCTGTGGCTCTGGCATAGGCCGGCAGCAACAGCTCTGATTAGACCCCTAGCCTGGGAACTTCCATGTGCCGCAGGTGCGGCCCTAAAAAAAATAAAAAAAAAGACACAATGAACTTTGCCGAACAGATACTGACTCACGTACTTTGAAGAACTTATGGTTTCCAAGTGAGACAGGTGGGGGGGGGGGAGGAATGCACCGAGGGTTTGGGATGGAAATGTTATAAAATTTGGTTGTGATGATTGTTGTATAACTATAAATGTAATAAAATTCATTGAGTAGTTTAAAAAAAGAGAGGGGAGTTCCCGTCGTGGCGCAGTGGTTAACGAATCCGACTAGGAACCATGAGGTTGCGGGTTCGGTCCCTGCCCTTGCTCAGTGGGTTAACGATCCGGCGTTGCCGTGAGCTGTGGTGTAGGTTGCAGAGGCGGCTCGGATCCCGCGTTGCTGTGGCTCTGGCGTAGGCCGGTGGCTACAGCTCCCATTCAACCCCTAGCCTGGGAACCTCCATATGCCGCGGGAGCGGCCCAAGAAATAGCAACAACAACAAAAGACAAAAAAAATAATAATAATAATAAAATAAAATAAAATAAAATAAAAAAGAGAGGAAACAATGCTATTTATCATTATATCAAAAAGAATAAAATACCTAAGAATATAACTACCTAAGGAGGCAAAAAAACCCATATTCCCAAAAATATAAGATGCTGATGAAAGAAATAAAAAATGACACAATAGAAAGATATACCATGTTCTTAGATCGAAAGGATCAATATTGTCAAAATGATTATATTACCCAAGGCAATTTACGGATTCAATGCTATTCTTATCAAATTACCAATGGCATTTTTCACAGAACTAGAACAAAAGAAAGTT